>NC_056733.1:53448267-53458267 GCF_019279795.1 Protopterus annectens
ACTATATGGGTATCCTTCTTCCACATTGCCCTTGTTTCTCCATGCAAATTGTGATATTTTATGCCTTTGGGTCTCTCTGTACATAAGACACTATAGTCATTGGGTGTAGCAATTTAAATGATCAATGCTAGTGTTGTCTTCTTTTCATGGACTACTGTATCTGGTTTTCTCACATTTATTTTTTTGAATTGTTGTTAATGGCGATCACATGTGATGTAAAGTCCACCATTTTCTACAATGCTTTTGGGCTCATATTTCCAGGGATTTTCATCTACTTCAATATTATAATGTTTGCACAGTCCCCAGCAACAATCTTGGCACATTATTATGGCTTTCAGTATACAGTCCTTCTGCTATTAGTATATCACAACCAGCAATAATATGTGTGACTGTTTCCAGTTCTGTTTTACAAAACCTACATTTGTCTGTTTCTCCCACATGTTCAGTCGACTTTGTAAACCAGCTTGTACGTAGTCTACTATTTTGACCCGCCAATATTAACTTTTCATCTCTTGGTTTAAATTCACCTCTCCTTAACCACTCCTGTGTTCAATCCTGATTGACATGAGGTTGTCCCAAGAGTTTTCTCTACTTCCAACTATATTTATGCATTTTTAACATTTCTTACCTTCTCATCTGATCCTTCACCTTATACTGTTTTTTTTTTTTTTTTTGGCACATTCAGTTGCTGCCTGATTTTTATCTACTTCTGGTTTAATTTCCATTCCCGCTTGACACTTATATGCTTCTGCTAATCTAAGCAGGGAAGTCATCTTAGTCTTATTCTCCTCATGTTTGAAAACTTTCACTATGTTTGGGTTTTGTGAGGTTAGCAGATATGTATGCAGTCCCACAGTTGCAGATCTACATGTAACCAGTTTCGAGGAGGCCCATATCTCCTTCAGAATGGGATGTAACCAGTTTCGAGGAGGCCCATAGCTCCTTCAGAATGGGGAATACATAGTCTGGATATACACTGAGTTTTATAAATCATTTGATGTGCATGAAGCATCCTTTTTGTTTTCCTGTCCAACCAATGCAATACTTTTTCTGCCCAGTCAATCACTCCAAAACTGTAAATTTGGATGGGAATAACAAATTGGTTTATAGCTGGACTTTATTCCTAGATGTCAACTCTATTTTCAGTATTAATGTTAGTCTTTTAAAAAATTCCTTACTAAGTTTTATTTGCATTTGTTCAAATTTTATTATTGATTCTTCATCAGTTCCCAAATATTTATACACTCCCTCTTTCTAACATTCTTTACTATCACATTCCTGTCTCAAACTGATGTTTTCTTGGTGCTGCAGCTTTCCTGCTTTAAAGGTTGATTTTGGACATTTAGCAAGACCAAATGACATTCTTATATCATCTGAAAAAATTATGACCACTTCTTACAGTCGTGGTTTTGTTTTCTCATCCAATGAACTATACAGTTTCAAATCATCCACAAAAAGAAGATAAGTCTTTACACTTTGTTGTTTTCTGGGAGGCAAATTGTAGCCATGACCTAATTTGTTAAGTAAACAACTTAATCTGTTAACAGCAAGACAAGAGTAGCGGTGACAGAGTCCCACTGGAATATCCCCATTTGAATTTTTATCCCTGGAATAATAATTTGTCCTTTATCGTAGCTTAACTACAAAGTGGTTTGTCACTGTTTCATGGCTGGTCTAATGACACTGATGAGTGTGGGGTGTACCTTACACATTTGTAAGCACTTTTTTATCCCTGAATGAGGAGTACTATCAAATGCTTTTTGTACTCTATCCATGTCATACCTAGATTTTTCCCCATTTTACAGTTCTTCATTATGACTTTGTTTAACAACAAATGAGCTTTTATTCCATATGACTTTCTTTTGTTACTCTTTTGTTCTATGCCATGATTGAGTCTTCTTTTAAATGATTATAAACTCTGTTTGCATCAATTCCAGTGTGTAGGTTATATGTTGGAAGGCATGTTATTGGTCTGCAGTTTTTAGGGTAGCTTGTAGGTTCACTCTTAAGTGGGAGTATTGTTTTTCCTGTTGTTAACCAAGTTGGTGCCTGTTCAGGGTGCACATATAAATAGTTCTTACTCATAGCTAAATCTTCATGTAAAGATTTTAATACTTTTAGCCACAAGTTAGGTACTGCACCTGGGCCTGGGGTTTTCCATTTAGGAGCTTTTCTTAACTTTGTTTCAATCTCTCTGGCCATTACTTCATTCCATTTCATATCCTGAACATTTGAATTTCTTATTCTTTCTTTTACTTCTTTTATCCATGTAGCATCTTTGTTATGTTCTGCAGGATCTTCATAGATATTTCTCCAAAATGTATCTATTTCTTCTTTTTTTAGTGGTGTTTCAATTCCTTTTGCCTTATTTCCCAATTCTCTAAAAACATTTTTCGTTCATCAATAAATTGCTTATTTTGTACTTTTCTTTATATTTATCTGCATATCTTCTAAGTTTGTTTTTCCTGTGCTGATATTTTACTTTATTGTTTGTGGTAGTGCATGATAGCTACTGATCTGTTCTGATACAGTGCATTGCTTTTATCACGACTCTTTCTGAGTATTTTTGTTGATCTATTCCTATTTCTATACTATTCTTCTAATAGTGACACTTCTTATCTTAATTGTTTTATAGTTTTCTCAATTTGATACTTGGATGATGGCATTTGATTTCTCCCCTTTCTTTACCTTATTGCCCTGGGTTTTTGTGGTAAGGCTTTATCTGTTAATAATTTAGCTGCACAGTAATATATCCTATTTACTTCTGTTATATTGCATGAATCTCTATAAACAGGGGTCATTATTATTTTGTCGAAGTGAACAGCTGTTTAAGGAAATTATTTGGTCAACATATGAAAATTTGCCCTTTTCCCCAGTGTAGTGTGATCTTGGAGTTGGTCTATATATATATATATATATATATATATATATATATATATATATATATATATATATAAGTGGGAAGGGGTGGTGGTGGTGAGTTTGATGTACTGTGGTGTGTGTGTCAGTCGTCATTTCCTTTCCTGGGAAAATCTTCACTGATGTGAACATTCAAAGAACAGCCATTTGGTGATTTCGGTTCACAGCCATTCACTGTAATTAGACCTCGATGAACTGATATAGAACCCCATGAACAATCCTTATTACTGTGTCCATTTGTTTTATCAAACATCTAACTTTTTGGGTCGTACTGACTTTCTGTAGTGTACGTCTTTCATTCATCTTAATATGTCTGTCCATCTCTATTAAATCAAGCAACTCTTCCCTTAGATCATTTTCTTCTAAACTGAGGGCACATTCTTTGTTATCCATTTCCTGTGGGCATTCTATAGAAAGTTCCAGAGCATCTTTCTGTGACACATTCTCTTCAGTTTCATCCTGTCACTGGCCTATCACTCCATAACATTGACGGCGTCAGAGTTGCCACAGTTTCCTGTTCCTTCCCTTGCTGTGCAAATCCAGCTGAACTTTTGTACTGGTTTCATATGGAAGGCTCCAAAGTATCTTCATATGGCAACTGATCAGATGTTTCCCACCCCAATGGTTTCTCCTTAATTTGGGGATCCATTACTCAATCCTGCTGTGATGTTATCAGATGTAGACTTTTTACACTAAACCCATTACTTTGCAGGTAATCCACAACCTTGGTTTCTACTTCTTTAAGTTCTCTATTACTAATCCTCTTTTCTACTTTTTCTCTTTGTTTTCTTATTTTTGTATTGTAAGATATTTTCATATTTGGATGCCTTTGCCTGTATTTCCCTTCAAATATCTTTGGGGCTGCTCTTTTTGTATTTATTAGTTTTACTTTCTCCTTTGCATAAATACCACATCATATTAAATCTCTTTTTCTTTCCCATGTCCATAGTTCTTCTTCGGATGTCTCCTGCTCCTCCTGTTTCTCCTTACTTGGAGGACTTGTTGTTCTATCATGCTGTGATATAATCTGTGTTAGACTTTCTACACTAAATCCTTCACTTTGCAGGTATTCCATAACTTCAGCTTTTATTTTTTAACTTCTACTTTACTAATTTTCTGTGCTACATTCCCTGTTTGTGATCTTATTTTTTGTATTGTGAAATTTTCCATATCTGGATGCCTTTGCCTGTATTTCTCTTCAAATATCTTTGGGGCTTTTTTGCATTGGTTAATTTGGCTTTCACCTTTGCATAAATTTTGCACCATATCAGATCTCTCTTTCTTTCCCATGTCCATACTTCTTTTTTATACCTTTCAAAAATCTCTAGACTTTATTCTCTATATTTTTGTACTTCTTCAGTTGCTTCTTTTTCCAGACGGCCCAAGGTTTCTTGATCTGTATAATGTTTTTCATAAATCTGTTGTATTAATGAACACAATTTTTTATTTGAAGCTTCGGACAGTTTTTCTTGTGCAAGTATTTTTCTTTTCTCTAATTTCTCTTAATCTTTTTGTATACCTGCTGTCTGGAAATTCTGGGCTTCTTCCATAATAGTAACAATACATAATTTCTTTCTTATCCTCAATAGTCCACTCTATCATCTTTATGGCTCTCTTTTGACCTGTCAGCTTTTGTGATTTTTGTGGAGCACTACTTCCTTCTAAAACAACAGGGTGTCATCCACCCCTGGGCCTAACCTAGCCACATTGTAGGAATGTTCCTGTGTCTTGAAGATTCTGCACTGTCATTTTTTGCATTCCTGGCACCAGTGCGCCTTCTAGGATTGGGCAGTTTTTTATCCTGGACCTTGTGCACCCAACTATCTTTTTTATTTTGTAACCTACTTCTGTCCATGATATATGCTATATTAAATACAGTCTATACATCAATGTTGTCTTGGTAAGATTTTGTGAAAAACAGGGTCCACCTCATGAAGGTGCTCACCAAGACCAGAGGATGAATTCAGTTCCAGCAATACTACTCTCCTTTGCTTGCTGATTTATCATCTGTCTTTTTAATTTCTCCAAATCGTTTGGGTTTCTAATACCATGATTGGAATGGATTCCATTCCTAAGTCAAAGTATGATTAAAGTTCATGAAATTAGTATTGTTTTAGTCTTTGATGTCAGCCAGGCGTGCTTTTCGCAGCACCCGCAGTGTGCCCAGAAATTACTCCTTCTGCAATTTGTATGGATTTACATGTATTGGTAACATATCAAAATATGACTGTAGATTCTTTTTTATAAGACCCATTGCTCCTACTACTGTTGGAACTGTCTGGGTGTCTTTCTTCCACATTGCTCTCATTTCTGCCTGCAAATCCTGATATTGTATGACTTTGTGTCTCTCTGCACAAAAGACACTGTAGTCACTGGGTTTGGCCATTTCAATGATCAATGCTACTTTTGTCTTCTTTTCATGGACCACTATATCTGGTTTTCTCACATCTGTCTTTTGAACTGTTGGTAATGGGTGATCCCATGTGATGTAGACTTCATCATTTTCTGTGATGGTTTGTGGCTCGTGTTTCTAGTATTTTTCAGCTACTTCAATATTATAATGTTCGCACAATCCCTCCTTTGTGTGTGGTCTGATGTCTTTAAACACATGCTGTCATTGTCTAGACAAGCAGATTGTCATGTACATTAACAGTGGTATATTTGTATTAATCACTTAGAAGTTAATCCATGTAATGGTTTTAGTGTAACGTGGAGATTGTCATGTGCAATACCTTGTTTGTTTCCTTACTCACTTCTAAGTCAACACATTTTTTTTCTTCTCTTTTTTTAACCAAGGTAAATGAATTAATTTGACCACTGATTTCTTATATGACCAATTCACTTCTAGGTTAATTCATGGCAAGGCTGCATTGCAGTTTGAGTATCTTCTTTTTTAAATGTTCTGAAGTTTTTGATAACATGATTTAAATCTCAAAGATATTTTGGTTTTGTAGCTGTGACAACCATCTGATTTTGTTTTTATTTATTGTTTCTTTCTTAATTGGGCTGTTAGGTTGACCCAGAGTGTCCATTTTCAACCATGGATCAGGCTACAAGGCAATTATGTAGAATAAAATGTGCATGGAGAAGTAATTACACATTAAGTATCTATTCACAAATTAATATTATGCAGTTGTCTGAATTTAAAGAGTACACACACACACACACACACACACACACACACACACACACACACATACATCTCTCTCTAGATATATAAATATGATTAGAGTGAGGATATTATACATACCATTGATAATCTAGTGCAATGACGAATCAAACTTCACAATATTAACATTTGTTTACAGCCATTATGTTTTCTTGTAATTTACCAAATAATCTACTTTAAATGCAGAAACTCATGGGCTTGGATGTCATGTCCTTGAAATGAGATAGTAATTTGGGGTCTGACCTGACTGCCTTTGTGTATTGCCTTGGTTGTCCAAGAGCATAAATCTTGAAGAAGGCAGTGATGACAATTGTGATATAGAATGTTAATGAGTTAGGATGCCAGTACAAGCAAGGAATGTCACATCCTTGTGCCTGTGTGAAAGGATGCATGCCCCTCCTGCATTAGGATCTTGAGTGAAATGTGCAATAAGTACACCAAGCTCTGAACTTACCGGGGCATTCCCTTTCACTACAGCATACAGTAAGTCATAGAATCAGCTGAGCATTGCACTGAGTACACAGACAAGAATCCTGCCATATCTGTTCCATGTCATGCAAGTTCTGAGAGGCTTCTGCTTTGGACAAAACTACATCCATAAGGACATGCTATCACATCTATTAAGAATTCAAGAAGTGACATCCCAGCAAAGACTTGTACAGTTTATTTTTATTTTTTCTATCCTTCTGATTATTCATATAATCTTCTGGCATACAGTAAGCGAATCCACTTTAAGACATCAGCAGAGACACTAATTTAAAGTTATGAAAAAAAAATTCATATTCATAATTTGAAATTTCAAGAATTATACCCATGCTTGTTAAATATAATATTAGTAATTACAATGATTCCTTCATTTCAACAATATTAAATTTAGCAAACTAAAAAGTAGTACATACAAGAATGCACACAATTTGTGATAAATGAGTGTTTGGCCTAAAATGTTTTTCCTTGTACTCACACAGTCCAGATTCTGGAAGTATGTGATATTTTCCCTCAAAAGTGAAAAATCAGTATCCTAGGATATAAGATGGATTTGCATTTCTTTGCCCACATCCTGTACAATAACTACAAGGACTCTGAAATAGTGCAAACGTGTACAGTAGTGATATTACATGTTTCTACCAGAATGCTAGTTACACATAAATGCAGGGTTAGTAGGACTGGTTTCATGTGTTTTCTAGCCACAGTATGATACATTTCTTCAGCAAAAGAACATTCCCCTTCAAATAGACACAGGCTATATAATCAGACAGTGGTGAAAACTGAAAACTAGGAACCAAACAGGAGACAATGTCCGTCACACAGGAAAATCTCTTTAATCAAAAGATAAGAGCTTTTGTCCAACTACATATTCAGGACTTCATCAGATAATACATAATAGTAAATGCAACCATATATACCCATCACAAAAATCATGTGATAAAAGTACATCCAATCAAAAAATTAGCTTAATAAAAAAGTATTCCATACTATACCAAGTCAAGGGTAAATAATCCATATTTATATAACCAAATATATTAAAAAATATGGATATGTATCTGTTTCTAAAAAAAAAAAATATATATATAATATATATATATATATATATATATATATATATATATATATATATATATATATATATATTTTTTTTATTTATTTATTTTACATTTGTTAACCGGGCTAGTCCAACTGGATACATGTCCATTTTCAGTGGAGGCCCGAGGAGAAAAGCTCCACTAACTACTACTTAACAAGTTAAAGAAAACATATACAGAATTATGCGATAAAAAGAAACATTTGCTTAAAATATCTTTCAGAATGTATATACACAAGAGTACAGTATGAGACTTTGCAGGAGAGTTAGGTTAGATAATTTACTAGGATACAGTATTACTGCATTATACTGAGAGGTAGAATTAGATTATGATAGATCGAGATGAAACCTGAAAGAGGAGAAGGAATATTACAGAGAGGTAACTCATACAAAGTAATGGAAGTAATACATGCACATAGAAAGAAGGTAAATAGAGAGTGAGAGGGATAGGTAGAGGAAATTAGTTAGAGTTTAGTCGGGGTTAAAGCATGGACATATCCATTGATTTTTAAGATAAATTCTTAGTTTTTGTTTGAACAAAGCAGGGGTAGGCATTGAAGTAAGTTCAATAGGAAGTTGATTCCAGTGTTTCCCAATGGCGTTAGAGAAAAGGGAGTCACCAGCAAGATTGTTGGATTTAGTTAATGTTACTAGGAGTTTGCTAGAGGAGCGAAGTGAATTCAGGTTAGAGTAAGGGGTAAGAAGTTTGGAAAGTGCAGGTGTGTTGTTAGGTTGATAGAAGGCTTTTTGGACAAAGGAAAGTTGGGAAAGAAGCAACATATTTTCTAGTTCTAGCCAGTGAAGTTTCTGAAGGTTCAGACAGTGGTGAGTTCTGAAAGGAGTGCCAGTTGCAAATCTGGCAATGCTATTATATGTGTTAGTCAGTTTAGAGAGATTGTTTTTCTTCAGGTTAGTGAAAATTGATGAGGCATAGAGAAGAGTTGAAATAAGGTGAGAGTGGGCAAGGGTAACTTTGGCTGTGGGGGTTAAGAATGTTTTAATTCTGTAGAGGGAGCCCAATTTTTTGTTTACAGTTTTAATGGTATTATTAATGTGACAATCATAGGTAAGGTTGTTATCAATCATGACACCTAGTAGTTTGGTAGTAGAGTCGGCTGATATGAGGGTGCCATTAATAGATAAGATGGAGAAGTCTAATGTGGGGACCTAGTAGTAGGTTTAAAGAGGAGGAGTTTTGTTTTTTTAGCATTTAAAAGTAGGCAGCGTTTTAAGAACCATGCTTCTACTTTGTGGAATACATTTTGAGTAATAGTTTGAAGCTCAGGTATGGTTTTAGCTGAGCAAATAAGAGTGGAGTCGTCTGCATATTGTATACAGCTAGCTTGGGGAATAGCTACTTGTAGGTCATTTATAAAAAGGGAGAAAAGGAGGGGTCCAAGAATAGAGCCTTGAGGGACACCAAGAGAAATTGGGAGAAGAGAGGAAAGTTTGTTATCCCAGAGGACTGCCTGTTTTCTGTTAGTGAGATAGGAAGTGAACCAATGGATAGCCTTTGGTTGTAAAGCAAGAGATTCCAGGATTTTTATGAGGAGGGGGTGGTTGACCATGTCAAAGGCTTTGGACAGATCAATAAAGAGGGCTGAAGATAGAATATTATTGTTGCGGTTTGTGTTTATAATGTCAGTAAAGGAAAGGAGAGCAGTGGTGGTACTATGAAAAGGCCTAAAGCCGTGTTGACAGGGAGTAAGAATGTTATTTTTAGTTAAGTGATTCATAAGCTGGTAGTGAACACATTTTTCCATGATTTTTGCTAGGGGAGACAGGAGGGCTATAGGTCTGTAGTTAGAGTATTCATTGGAGTTTCCTCCTTTATTGCAGAAACAGTTAGAGTAGAGAGAGCGTAGCCAATCAGTTCAGCAGAGGAGCTGAAACACTACGTAGATAGGAAAGTAGGAATAGGAGCTAAGTGAGATAAATGATAGCTAGATATGCAGGTGAAAAGCATAGAAGGAACAAGGTAAGTATACAAATAAAGGTTCAAGTATTATACAGGGAAGAAAAAAAAGGTATGCTGAGGGAAAAGAAAGAGGGGTTAGAAAGATAGAATATAGTCAGGATTCAGTCACGTAGTATGAGTAGGAGGAAACAGAAGGAGATACAGCAGCCAAGAGTGTGCAAGATGGGAAAGGAGAGATTAAAAAGGATGAAGGAAATCAGGACAACCTGGAGAATGGTGAGGGTAGCAGACACAGGTGACTCTAGTCAGGCAGGAGCATGAGGGAGTATGACACCTGGCTAGATATGAGTGGAGAGTGAGAAAAGTTACTATTACAACGCTAGCAAGCAGGGGAGAGTAAGCAACCTTAGGTGGT
>NC_056733.1:53815767-53828267 GCF_019279795.1 Protopterus annectens
ACCTACAGGAGAGACAGGTTTGTCTCCCAGAGACTGCCCTGTCTCTGGAATAGACTTTCCATACATGTCAAACAGAGCACCTCACTGACTCTTTTCAAATGCAGTCTTGATGAGTGGATGGGAAACCACAAATTTGTACCAAGGGTTCCACTTATGTCCCTCATTGACAGGGGCAACAGGTGCTGACTGAGGCTTCATTCTGGGTATAAACTCTTGGCTAGGTTTGTAAGGGCCCCAGGGCCATTAGCCTAGTAACTTCCTATGATCCTATGATAAACACATATACGATTCTTGAAGACTGACACATATAAGTTGTTCAAACACTGTCCTCAACACCTGTTAGCAAACTTACGCTAACCTCTGATTTATAACTGGAGCAAAGCATACTCTGCCTGGGGTCAAAACTGTTCATAATAAATTCCTATCCCTGTACTGGAGAATGACTTTAGGAAGCCGAAAAGCATTTCACAATTTGATAGCATCTCTCCTCACCACTTTCCTAATGTGTACTAACTTTAACCCTGCTCCTGCCTCTAACCTCAACCCTACATATTATCTTATGGAAAAAAAAAATTCTGTAACAGTACCACTTAAGAAGATGCTCACACTCAAACACACACACACACACACACTCACACACTCTTCACATACACTGGCACCCATCTATAACACTAAATATATCCTCTTCGCAACCCTTACTCTAATCTTAACCTGCAGACATTCACTTGCACTCGACAAACTCTGTGTGCTGAAAGTTTTGGTATAACTGAAAGTTTCTGCATTAACACACAATCTGATTTATCATAACCACAAGCACATCTCACACAGAAACCGTACACTCAGTCTTCCTGCCTTTGTTTACTGCTGCACTCAAAAAGATTGCTTTCAATTAAGTAAGATAGCTGTAATCTCTGTCAACACAGTGAATATTTGACAGAGTGAACCTAACCGATCTGGGGTTATATAAATGGAATTAACCTAAAAGCTGACAGAAGGGAAGTTTAGTCCTCAGTCAGAGGTTGATTTTGGGTCAAGAGTATAGGTTCTGACAAAAAAATTAAGTTTTTTCTGGATGTTGATGGTTCATTCAGTGGACTGTTGTAGATGTGACCTAAGGCACATTCATGCAAATATTTTTTGGTTTTGTGTAACTGAAGGGAAGGCCTGGTAAGGTGTGTAGATTTGACATTTGGTAGCCTGTTCCTGGAGAGGATGCTTGGGATGGAGTCTGTACGGTGAAGTTGCTTCTAAGGACTGTGACCTTATATAAAAGGTACTCCATATGTTGTAAACAATTTGTGAAATTAAGTGTCAAAAGCTCAGTGGGATGCATTTTCTTTTAATTTTTCATTTTGTTCTGCAAATAAAGCAGTGTTTTAACATATTTTGGACTCTGGTGTCTTTTAAGCAGTTATACTATGAAGAATGTGGGCAGTGTGGCCAAGGAACTGCCAAAATATTGTTCATTATTATACCTATGCAGTCAATTGTGTGGGCTGTTTTACATATATTTTATGATGAATTTGTTTGCCAGTGATATTTTCCTGCTGTTGTCTGGTGTATAGTCACAGACTTGACTTTCCTGCTATATTTCTTTTTACTCATAACCATGGAGGAGTTGCCAAAATCCATAATAGAATCTAATATAAAGACCAGGCAGAAACTGCTGCAGCTGTGACAATTATTGGTAATTGGCCAATGTAACTGCTAGCCACAGTACTCTACCTGCCATTAAGAAGTAAGTAAGGAGGGTAACATAGAGTCATATTCGGTAGCTTTTAATAAATATACCACAGAGGAGAATTGGGACGAGTTAGAATGGGACAATGTTCTCTCTGTCCAGATGACATAGAAGCTTTGTAAATATATAGAAACATGAAAGAGATCGTGAACACTGACTCTGACATGCTACAAAGGAACTATTTCACAGCTTTACATTTAATGCTGATAAACTGGTAAGAACATAGATGCTTAATTTAAAACAAACACTGGCATTAAGAAAGCGTTACCATGAGCAGTAAATCCTACCATGGATGGCCAACTTCTCTTGTGTGATTTATAGACAGGCCCATCACAATGCTTTTCTATGGTCAAAAGAATATCCATGATGGGCTATCCCAGCAGCCATACTGTAGGATAATGAGGCATTCCAGGGGAGTGGTGAATGCTGTTTAGTCATGCGCTGTCCCCTGGATTGCTTGCAGTAAGTGATTTATGCTGCCATGTGATTTAGAGAATGGTTGTGCTGTGTAAATTAACACAGCCAGTCCAAAATGCTGTTGCCCCCCTTTATAGTCAATGGGAGGGACTGTTTTACGGGTCAGACTAAGGAAATTTAGCAGAGAGGTGATGGTGGGGAGGCATGAGTATGCGTGTGTGTGTGTGTGTGTGTGTGTGTGTGTGTGTGTGTGTGTGTGTGTGTGTGTGTGTGTGTGTGTGTGTGTGTGTGTGTGTGTGTGTGTGTGTGTGTGTGTGTGTGTGTGTGTGTGTGTGTGTGTGTGTGTGTGTGTGTGTGTGTGTGTGTGTGTGTGTGTGTGTGTGTGTGTGTGTGTGTGTGTGTGTGTGTGTGTGTGTGTGTGTGTGTGTGTGTGTGTGTGTGTGTGTGTGTGTGTGTGTGTGTGTGTGTGTGTGTGTGTGTGTGTGTGTGTGTGTGTGTGTGTGTGTGTGTGTGTGTGTGTGTGTGTGTGTGTGTGTGTGTGTGTGTGTGTGTGTGTGTGTGTGTGTGTGTGAGTGTGTGTGTGTGTGTGTGTATGTGTGTGTGTGTGTGTGTGTGTGTGTGTGTGTGTGTGTGTGTGTGTGTGTGTGTGTGTGTGTGTGTGTGTGTGTGTGTGTGTGTGTGTGTGTGTGTGTGTGTGTGTGTGTGTGTGTGTGTGTGTGTGTGTGTGTGTGTGTGTGTATCTATGTGGCAGTGTGTATGCATGGCATGGCTGTAGGTGATAATAGCGAACAAGATGTTCCATTTCTTTCTTTGCCCTTTTCTGTGCAGATTATGTTAATAAATAAGAGAAATCAAACACCATTTGTTAGTGTCATAAGCTAACTGGTCACTACTAATGATGGTAGCCCATAGTCATGGGTTAAAAGGTTATCTTGGAATGGCCAAAACTATGGCAAATGTGTTAGCTGTACTTTATTGGTCAAGCTTAATGGAAAAAAATAGTACATTCATGTGCTTCTGGTCGAGAATGTTTGAAAAATCACAGTCCATCCTGGATTTATAAGTCCATTGATTCCAATGTCTAGTGCAGGAATCTCATTTGAGTGCATTGCTTTCGACATTGTGTGGCCACTAGTAAGATGTAGCAGTGGGTATCAGTGCATACTAGTAATAATGGACTATGCTGCACAATTTCCAGAAGCTGCACCCCTGTGCAAGACTAATGCTGAGGATGTTGCCTGAGAACTGTACTTTTATTCTCTAGAGTGGGTATTTTTAAAGAAATGGCTATTGTCCTTTATGTCAAGGATACTATATTAGTTAACCCAAGACTTTAAGGGGAAAGCAGTTATAAACATTCATATACCAGCCACAGTTTCAAGAAAACAGTGAAATCCATGTTAGGAAAAGTATTTGACATAGATTGCAAAAACTGGAATCAGTTGTTACAATACTTGTGCTTTTTCTTAACAGAGGTACTTCGAGTTTCAATTGGGTTTACCTTGTTTGAACTTTTATATGGCATGCATTTCAGAGGACGACTTTATATTGCTAAAGGGACTTGGGAACAAGAGAAGACACTAAGAGTTTGATAGAACATTACGTTACTTTTCAGGATAGAAGTAAGCAGGATCATTCCCACACAGAATACTTATGAAATACAACATTCATTCTATAATAGGAATGCCCAACTCAGAAAATTAATCCAAGGGAATCAGTTATCAGAATTAGAACCCTCCTCAGAGGACTAATTTCTGTCCAAATGACAGTGCCCCTTTGAGGTGATTGAATTATGAAATGAAGTGAAGTACAAGGTCAGACAGCCAGGAAAGAAAAGACAGAACATGTCTGCCACATTAATGTACTAAAGCCCTGGAAAGAAGCAGAAAATTCTTTAGTTAGTTTGCAAGCTGAAATGCATGCAGCAGAGACCAGAGAATCTCTACCCAAAGCAGTCAGAGGAATCCTTGTTGAAGTTAAAAAGCAGGAAGTAGAAAATGAACCCCAGTGGTAATGGAGGAGCCCAACAGTACTAGCTTCTAAACCTTACTGAAAGACCAGATTCTGTAATGACTTTAGAAAACTGAATATCATTTCAGAGTTTGGTAGCTCTCCCATGCCCTGAGTGGATGAGCTGATAGAAAACCTAGGGGAAAAAAAAACAGAAACTTAGCAACATTAGACCTGACAAAGATGTACTGTCAGATTCCAGTATATCCTGTGCTAAAGAAAAAACAGCTTTCGTATCACCAGGTTTATTTCATTGTGCAGTGTTATCATTTGACCTACACTGAGTTTTCACTAGATAGTAATGGATAATATACCAAAACCACACTTCATATAAGATGCTGCATTCCAGATGATATAGTCAGCCATTCAGAGGACTGGGAGTCTGACTTACAAACAATGCAGACTGAGTTACAACTGATAAATCAAACAGACTTGCATGTTAATGCTAAAAAGAGCAAGCTGGTCATGATGGAAGTCAAATGCCTGGGATACCTTATAGAAAAAGTAATGATAAAGCAATAACCAGGAAAAAATGGCCTCTACCCTCCACTAAAGGACAGGTGAAGACTTTCCTTGAACTATATGGGTACTACATAAAACTTGTACCTAATTTTGCAATTTTTGACTGTGCTTTAGCAGATTTCACAAAAGGAAGAGCTCCTATCTAAGTACAATTAAGGTAGATAGAACATGTAATGAGTTGAAAAGACAGTTGTATTCTGAACCAGTGTTAATGACTGCTAATTGTACTGAGAAATTTACTTTGTTCACAGGTTCTTTTGAGGTAGGTTTGGGAGCAGTATTGTCCTGTGATATTCAAAGTGAGGAGTGCCCTGTGTGCTATATCAGATGGAAATTAAGCAGTGCTGAAAAGAGGGATTTAGCCACAGAAAGTTAGGACTTGGCAATGAAGTGCCCCTTCTATTCAATAAAGATTACCTGTTATATAGATACTTCAAACTGGTGACCAGTGGCCAAATAAACAGTAGGTTAACAGTTCAAGGTTATGCCAGTGAGCTCTGTCACTATCACCCTTCCAGTATACTATCAGTAAAAGACCCAGGCTGGCTAATATGAATGCTAATAAGTTGTCTGTGTGTTACAGCTCATTCATATATGTCCAAATCTAATGGCTTTGTCCTGGGAAGGGGGGGGGGGAGGGGTAGCTGAGATATCTCATGTGTGAAAAAGCTGGAATCTGACTACAAATGTATCTTGTGTTGTTATTATCAATCACATTTGTATAAAAGGAAGTAACCAAGAAACAATTTGAAAGAATTAGCTTCCTCTGTTTGCGGTTCATTAGTTCTGAACAGAGGTTCAGATATTCTGGAAGTGTAGGGTCCTTGCAGGAACTGCTCTGCATGTGGCCTGAGGAAAGTTCAGGCAAATATTGTTTTTTGGAGATAGCTGAAGGAAAAGTCTGACAAGGCCTGCGGCTGTGAAATTTGGCATCCTGTTGCTGAAGGGGTTATGAGGGATAAAGCCCTATCGTGGACATGCCTCTAACAATTCTGACCTTGGTATATGTTGTAAATAACTTGCGGAGTTAACTGATAAAGACCAAGTGGACTGTATTTTCATTTCATTATTCATTAAGTCATACTTCTGTTTTTCTGCCTCCAACAATTTTAAGACCTTACAGTATAGGTGTATATGGATCTACTTTGAAAGGTCAGACCTCATATAATCGAAATCCATTTTCATGAAATGAAAATAGCAAAATCTTAAATACATGAATGGCAAATTTTTCGCAGGGTAAGTGAACACTTGCCCAAACTTAAACGAAACACATGCTGAAGTAAGTAAAACCCACCCAGGTAGGGGGCTATAATGCTCACACCCCTAAATATGGGGGCTTTGACCCCTACCCATCCCAACTATATATACCAACTCTGGGAATGCACTATAGTGGAGAAAAGGGCCATGTTGGGCAAGTGTTTACTTACCCTGGGAAAAATTTGCTGTTTGGGTATTTAAGCTTTCGCGATATTTGCCTCGCGAAAATGGATTTTGATTATATAAGGTTCGATCTTTCAAAGTAGATCCATATATATATATATATATATATATATATATATATATATATATATATATATATGGGTTCACTACTAAATCTCTAATTACGGAATCTCAAGACTCTGAAGCCCGAAGACCAGAATCTCAAGATTCCATATAGTGAAATTAAACAAAAAAAACATTTAGAAGGTATATGCAGGGGGCAAGCCCCCTGCACCCCCCACACCCCCCTGCACTTAAATATACCAACTCCGAGATCGCACTACAGTGGAGTGAATGGCAAAATTTCCGTTCCACTCTGTACAGCACTATTTTTCTGTTCACTCCACTGTGGTCGGATCTCGGAGTTGGTATATTTAAGCTGCAGGGGGTATGGGGGGTGCAGGGGGGCTTGCCCCCTCCCCGCATATGCTTTAAAAATGTTTTTTTTTTAATTTTGATATTATAGAATCTCGAGATTCTGGTCTTTGGACTTCAGAGTCTCCAGATTCCATAATTCGAGATTTAGTAGTGAACCCATATATATATATATATATATATATATATATATATATATATATATATATATATATATATATAGATATATATGAGTCCCCTTCACATGGTCGACATATGATCGGCATTTGAAATGTCGACCATGCAGAATCGGCATCTCCATACAGTGCGGAATGGAAAGATTTCCATCTTCCCCACTGTAGTACGATCTTGGAGTTGGTATATTTAAGTTCCCAGGGGCAGAGCCTCCCATGAGGGGTGCAGGGGGCATAGCCTCCCTGCTAGCAGCATGAAGGTAAGTTTTTGTTGTGTTTTTTTTTTTTTATTTTTTATTTAATGGTCAACATTTGAATGTCAATCATATGGTCTCAGCCATATGGTCTTCAACATTCTGAAATGTCAACCATATCAAGTAGATCCATATATATATATATATATATATATATATATATATATATATATATATATCACATTACTTTGAGCTAAGAAGTTTTTAGTGGTGATACATGTGTGTATAGGAATAAGAGCAAATTCATGGCTTGACTGACGCAACCACCCACACCTGGGTATTTGAGATTCATGCATACGTACTCCTGGCCAAGGCTGGTACAGGTTTGTTAACTGTATCCCTTCTGCCCAGACTATAAGGTAACTTCACTGCCACCAGTCATCCACTCTCAAGCTCTTACAAGGATATCCAATTATATTGAGTAAAATCAATACTAACATAAATGGTAGAGTGTAACCAAAGCAGCCAGGCTTTTTGGAGTGACCAAGGCATCACTAAAATAAACACAAGTACTCTGAAGATGTTAAAAGTATTCTCTAAAAGGCCAGCCTCAGTGAAAGGTATACAATATTTAATAATAATAAATAATGCAGAAAATATGAGAATACTAAATATCTAAATACAATAAACACCAGAGTTTCAGTCACAGGAGAAATAAAAATAACACAGTTGGACAGATTCAAACAGATGCAGAAAAACAATACTCAACTAATTTCACTGTATTTCCTGACTGTCTAAAGAATAACTGTTCCCTAGCTAACTTAATTAATGCAGCAAGGCAAGATTAGATGCTGAGATGCTTGCTTCCACAAGGCAAGGTGATGAGCTTCTAACAGACTGAAATGAACAACTGAACAAACTCAACGGAACTGACTGTGATAAATGTCATAGATCTTTATCAGGTTCCAAAGAAAATAAAACAAAACCAGCACTGCGAGAGTTCCATCCTCTCAGTGCTGGTTATAGAATGACATAACATTTGATCACCTGACTCTGGTACAATACACATTCAGAGCTTTGCAAAGATCTGTTGCAATAATTTAAAATTATAGAACAATTTCAAAAACTTCTACTCTTCCCTTCTAGAATTTTTTGTTTAAACATAACATTTAATCGGTTATAATAACACTGTTGATGCATTTTAACATAAGCATCTGTACAAGTCAGTGTGATAGTCAAATGGCACAAAATTATTTACAAAACTTCAGCTAACTATGCTGGCATATGTTACACATGCACTGCCCTATTTTTCCTGGCACAGATGGTAACATCTCACATTCACACACTTATGAAGTTTTAAATAAATGCTTACATTTAATGACATCTTGACAAAGATTTTGTTGCAATAATTAAGTTTAAAACTACAGGTTTTTGAGGTTTTCATCTTAAAATCCTGAGATACAGACAGATGAGCATAAAATCATGATATGATCTGATTTTTATTTTAAGAGTTAAAATGCTGACGAATACTTAAAAGGCAACATGCCATGGAAAATCGTGTACTCAACAAAGTTGTCCAGTACCCAGTTCTGTTGTCTAGAATAGGTTCCTTGGCAAGGTAATATAAAACACATGGTATATAGTAAAGCTTTCACTACACATAAAAAGCAATATAGAATGCTATAAAATATACCTTGTTCCTGAACAGTTTCTTATTGCTTCAGCATAAATACATCAAATTATGGTGTAATCTAACCAAAAAGATTGACTTATCTAATAATTCCCTGGCATAAAAGGAGTTAAATAGTTTTACAATCAGGGCTAATATAAAATAGATTTGTTCTCTAATGTGTCTGTTTGTGTCTCAGTTTTAGTAACAAGTCCACGTCAATCCCTAGACACATACATTTTCTTTAATTTCAATTAAATTTTCTTATTTTATATATAGGTCAAATTTTCTGTTGATTTCACTTATGAGTAGACTTGTCTTGTTCCTGAAGGAAGCATGAATATGCAGTAGACTGGGTGATGTAAATTGTGATATGATTGGAAAATGCTGTTTTACAATGTATGCATCACAGCTTGTGTGTGTGTGTGTGTGTGTGTGTGTGTGTGTGTGTGTGTGTGTGTGTGTGTGTGTGTGTGTGTGTGTGTGTGTGTGTGTGTGTGAGAATATTTGTAGTTTGGGGTTAGAATAAATGTTAGATAAGATGATATTTTTGTATCATAGGAGGTTACTAGGCTCTTGACTCAGAGGTCATTTCAAGTCTAGCTGGTTCATCCCAATGTTATACCATAAGTACTTTAGTTAATACCCGGGACTGTATTTATTAATGAGTGCCCATGTCCAGGAGGATTTTAGGTGCTATTCCCCGGTAAGAATGTATGGTGCCCCATCCACTCATCCAGGTTCTTTCTGAACAGTGTTATAGAGGTGCTCTGTTTCCCATGAATTGGCAGCTTATTCCAAAGATGCAGCAGTCACTGTGAGATAAATCTGTCCCTCCAGCATGTCCTATTTAAGTCACAGGCCATATTTAGGCCCTTTGAATGGGTAGGTCTAGTTTCATTTCTTTTATGGATGTGCAGCAAATTCATTATATTTAAGTCGGAGATTGCTCTGTAAGCCAGGCATAAGTCTCCCTGGCTTACAGAACAATCTCTTTTGGTGTACGTACCATGCGTGTCTGTGAATGTTTTGTATAGTGGTACTGTTAGGGGAGGATTTTTAGTAAAGTAGTGTACAGGAATGGGTTTAGGGACAGCAGCAGGTTTAAGGTTAGCACACATGAGTAAGTTAGGACAGGTTGTGCTAAGCTACAAATACAAACTGTGTTTGGAAGGGCAGTTCATGTGGTTAATGCAGTACCCAGTCTAACATGTGATATAATAATAAGAAAAGATTTTCACTATTTTAAACATTTGTGAAAGCAATAGGCAGAAGGGTATCACATTGATATACCTCCTTATCAATGTGGAGAGGGAATAACTTTGACTTGGAAAAAGGTGAGGATTATCTAGCAGATGCATTCATTAGAGTGTTATGAATCCAATAAAGATCATGCTATAAGGTTAGAAAGCCCTAAAATATAACAACGCCATGTCTCCTTATTCAGTATCATACAGGCTTCTGGTAGGTGATCTTTGCCAGGTGCACAAGGCAACCCTTGACCCTATTCTGATGAGTCTTTTGCACTTCTGCAAAGCAAACAGCATTAGCACTACTAGATTAAACTACCTAAATTTTGCTTGCAATATAAGTAGGACATGCTGGAGAGACAAATATGTTTCTCTAGGAATTCTCATTCTCTGGAACAAGCTCCCCATCCATGTGAAGTGGAGTTCCTCCCTATAACTATTTAAGCACAGCTTGACCATTGGATGGGCAATCAGGAATTCACCCCTAGTCTGGCTCCTATATTTCTGATGGCTGGAGGCAGCCAGTAAATCATCCCCTATAAATCAAATTTTTGGTTCACATTTGGGATTGCATGGCTAGGCTTTTAAGGGCCCTAGAGGTTGTTAGCCTAGTATACACATATGAACCTATGAGTCCCCTCAAATTATCTATGGTATGTTCCCAGCTATTCTCATTAGGGATAATATATAATTATCAAGCATAGGATGGGTAAGACCAATCTATAACCAAATGGGATAGATTATTTTGAGCACAAATAGGACAACTGGCTAGACTTAAAATAGCCCACAAGGGCAGCTAGCCTAGTACTTACCAATAAACATATGAACGTGTAAAGGTGTCATTTGAATGTATTGCTATTGACATTGTTGGGAACTGGGTAAAATCCAGCAATACAGTAATACATTTCAATATATTTTATTTGTTTTTGACTATGTAACTAAGTACCCTGAAGCTATCTCACTGCATAAGACTAATGCCAGAAATATAGCTAGGGAATTGGTTTTAATTCTAGACCAGGAATAACCAAGGAAATACTCACTAACTAGGGGACTCCATTTATGTCTAGAATAATGCACCAACTGTATTAGTGTTTTAAGGTCAAACAAATAAAAAACTCAATGTATCATTTGTATATGGATGGATTAGTGAAGTGTTTTAAATGAACTTTAAAGTCCATGCTGAAAAAAATATTATTGAAGAAGATGGAAAAATGAGGCCAATTAATACTGTGCTTCCCATTTGCCATAAGGGAAATGTCTCAAGCCTTAACATGGTTTGGTGTTTTTGAATTGCTGTTAAATATTTCTAGAAAAACTTGAGAAGAAAAGAAAAAAACTGTAAAAGTACCATAGAACACTGTACCAACATATAAGATATGCTGAAACGTGATGATGGCGCTTACAGTACATGAACCCATGGAAAAAGTTGTAGTTAAATGACAAGGGTATATAACAGAAATGTAAGGCCAGAGAATCTGAAGACTAGGTGATAATTTTGATCCCCACAGCAGAATCTGTATTGTTTTTACAGAGTCAGTTTAGCAGTAGACACTAATAACTCCAGTGAACATAGAAAACTGACCTCTGTGCCTGCTCTTCAGGCAAATGATACACTATCAAAGCCACAGAAACAAGAAATAAAGTTGTTACTGCTATAGTGCAAGGGAATGTTTTCAGAACTTCTTGGTACAACAAAAGTGATTCAATACAATAGTCATACAATTTCATGAGAAAACTTTGTTTGAAACCTCAAATAATGCTTGAGTTACAAAGAAAGGCTGTCGATTACTGATAGCAGAGGAGTCACAAACTTGAGTCCAGACGTACTACAGTGTTAGCCTCAAAGTATAATGAAACCTTAAGGGTCTGTAGTGATTTTAAGAGTCTAGACAACATTTCTGCATTATACAGTTGTCCAGTACGTAGGACTGAAGAAATTCCAGAAAAATTTGAGAAGGCAATAACTATACTAATGAGCAGCAGCCATTTAGTGTACATCACTGGCTTGACTTGACCCACCTCAATGCAAATGGCCTATCAAGGGCATATAGGCCATCTAATGGTCATGAAACCAATGGTTTCAACGTGGAGAGTGGGGGTCACTTGCAGCATAACATGGTAAATCTCAACAAGTGAGGTGTTCATATGAAAGTAACTATGGTAAATACTGATGTATTTATTTGTAAAGTGTGTGAATAGAATTGCTGTTTTAAATAAGTGAATTATTATTAAACATATAAGGTAAATAAAAGTTTTTAGTTAAAAACAGATGTGAACATTTGATTGGTAAGTGCTTTCATGGGAATGACTCCCACTTCTTCAGACCATTCAGTAAAAAACATTACTTCACTAGCCTTATATATACAATGACCCACTTAATACTAATCGGATTCAGAACACATCAACTTACATTTTTAAAGTGGCAGGCATTCACAAGCATCTATGCCAGACTGCATTCAGCAAAAATCATACCGATATATTATAAAATATGCTATAAAAACATTTCTATGAACCTATGAAAATAAATCAGTGTATATTAAATACATTGATAACCTCAAATCATGTAATGTCATGTCTATATAAAACTAAACTTTAATATAAATCTATATAGAACTATCATGCATAAACACAAAAACCACAAGCATATACATCACTTAATAATACAAATAC
>NC_056733.1:53833267-54023267 GCF_019279795.1 Protopterus annectens
CCTCAAGCAGTAGACCCAAAATGAGCAGCATACCCAAGGGGATTGGTCTTGGGGCCTCTTTTATTTGGGATATACTTCTCTGAGATGCAGGCCAAAACCAGTGGGCTGTGGCTGATCAAGTTTGCTGATGACTGCAAGCTGGGAGCGGTTATCAATTCCCCAATTGATGTGGACATCCTCCAAGAGGGTCTCAACAAATGACTGGTGCCAGAAACATTGCCTCAGGCTGAATGCCAAAAAATGCATCATCATCCCCTTTGGGGAAAGTGACGTCACCACATATTATCACATTAATAACAACGTCCTAAGCATGCAATCAGTTGTGAGGGATTTGGGCACCCAGGTTGATAGCAACCTGACTTTTGACCACCATGTTGCTTCCGTTGTATGGAAAGCTTTCTACATGGTCCACCTCATAGGTAAGGGTATCTCATCCAGAGACAAGGAGGTCATAACATCCCTGTATTCTTTTCTTATAAGGCCAATTACTGAGTACAATGCCCCCTTCGGCATGTACTTTACAAAGCACATGCAGCAGCTGGAGAGACCACACAGAGGTTCCTCAACAGGAGAATCCAGGGCATAAATACCCCTGTCCAGCACTGATTACCTGAAGGCCATATCTGTGTAGTCAGTCTCCTACAGGCTGCTGACAAAGGATCTTTGCCTGGCTTACAGGACTTCCTTAGACCCAGCCCTGATGGATCTGTATAATGTGCAAAACAAACAGGAGAAACACTAAAACACTATATCCAAGCATCTGAACTTTGTTTTGATATAAACAGGATGTACTGGAGACAGTTGTGTGTCCCAAAGGATCCTTGCAATATGGAATAGGCTCCCCATCCATATAAAATAGAGTTCATCCCTGACCCCATTCAAAGAAAACCTTAACAACTGGATGGGAAATTGTAAATTTGCCCCCAGTCTGGCCCCATGTCCTTATGGACAAAGGCCATCAATAAGCAAAGTGTTATCCTAACTAACACCCCCCCCCCAAAATTCCTTAGTTACCTTGCTATTAATGCCCCTCCCATATACAATGATGATACTTGCAATACAAATTAATTGAGGTGTGCAGCTAGGCATGTAAGGGCCCTAGTGGTCATTAGGCTAGTAACAATTTAGGAACCTATAACTATAATGCGTTGTGTATCACTATTAAAACTGTAGAGAAAATGTTTATAAACAGTCTGCAGGACACACCAAGTTCTTATTTTCTACAAATATGCAGCAGCAGAACTGAATTCTGTAAAGGACTCAACTGTCCAACTTGACTGAGGTGTATGAATAGGTTATTACTGATGATGCTAGTAATCTGAAGCACACAGATGAAATGAATTTCAGCAATACTTTATCACCTTTTGGTAAGGAAATTAAATGTTGTGGAACAGGACTCGAATTTGTCTAATAGCCATGTCATTGTTTTATAATGAGCAATGCAGACTATCTTGTCTTTGAGACAGTGGATCAGCTCTTTCCATTTACACGGATATTGAAAGAGCCATGAGAGTTCACCACAATTTGTTCACAAAGGTACAGTGGACTGGTAAAAGACATACTTCCATTTAAACTAGTATGTCTTCTGGGAGTTACTGCGAAAATACAGACTCCCAAAACTGCTCCTTTATGAGTTTCAGCATCTGTGTTTTATGGTATGATTTTCATGTACAGAATATCAAGGTTTAGCCAAAATCTGAAGACTATCCCACTTGGGATCATGAGGGTCATACTTCCATTGTATGCAGACAAAGCTCCTCTTTAGCTTTAAATGACTTTGATGCCCTCTGTGCCCTGGAGTAGGTGGTATAACAGTCAACGCCTCTAAATCAGAGGTCACTGCTCTCTTATCTAAAACTGTAGATTTTTCTCTGTGTGCAGAGACAGGGGATGTAACTATGTCAAGTAGCAGAATTTTAAGTGTTGTGTGTTATTCACAAGTAGGGGCAGCCACGGTGGTACAGTGGTTAGCATTGCTGCCTCACAGCAAGAGGTTCTCCAGTTCGATCCTTGGCTGGGGTGCCTTCTGTGCAGAGTCTGCATGTCCTCCCTGTGGTCATGTGGGTTTCCTCCGGGTGCTCCAGTTTCCTCCCACATCCCAAAGACATGCTGTAAGTGGAATGGACACTAAATTGGCCCTGGGCGTGAGTGTGTGCATGTGTGTGCCTTCTGTGGAAGGTTGGGTGCTGGGCTGGCAACTCAACACCGTAAAACTCCACTGCCAATCACAAGGGACAGGTGATATGCTATGGCGACCCCTAACCAGGAAAAGCTGAAAGGAGAAGAAAGTGTTATTCACAAGTAGAGTTAGAGAGAATGAGTAGAAAGTTTCAGAACTGCAGGCATTTTATCAGACTATGGGGCAACAACACATACTAACTGGTAACACGAAACTGTTAGTTTACAGACCTGATTATAATCATTCTCAACAAAGGTCATAATCATGGACTAGTCACTGAAGCAATGAGATACTGGAGGAAAAAGATTCCAAATTGAGCTTTTTGTGCCTGGTAGCTTGGAAAATTTTCAGTGATAAACATTTTAGAGGACCTTGAAGTACACAGCGTGTTGTACCTTGGATTAAGAGGAGTG
Organism: Protopterus annectens; assembly: GCF_019279795.1. Lineage (NCBI taxonomy): Eukaryota > Metazoa > Chordata > Ceratodontiformes > Protopteridae > Protopterus > Protopterus annectens. Next base: position 53,835,860 of record NC_056733.1, read on the forward strand.
CTCTAGGTAGGCGCAAGACATGCTAGACATGCTAGTCAGATTATACCTTCAGTTTTCCTGGGAATGTTTAAGGATTATATAGAATGAGCTACAGAATATTGCAGGAGATAGGGAAGTTTACTTTACCTCCTCATCTTGTTACCATTTAAGTCCTTACCAGGATAATAGTTTAGAAAATGGATTAAAGATAAAATTATGGCATATCTATGGGAAATAAAGAAAAGTAAACATATTGAGGAAGGGCTTGTACCCTCTCCCCACAAGCTGAAACAAACAGCACAATATTTCATGGGTAACAAATATTAAAAAGATTCCAGAAGCATAGCTACGGTAATAGACCAGGGAAACATTATGGTCACTGTCCCAATATATAGGACTCTACTGTTTCCATATCTGGATTACCACATCCAGGATTTGAAACAACATGGCAAACAGATGTTTGGCAGTTATGTAGTGAGTAACAAAGATTCACAAATACAGAAAATACAACAGAAAGACAAGTTCATGAGAAAGTACTCAGCAAGTTTGCTGTTAAACAAATTACAAAAGATAACCTAAATAAGAAATTGCCTAATGAATACCTTCACACTGATATGCAATAGCAGTAAAGTAGAAAATGGTGCAGGCATTTCACTTTGAAGGTCTGACTTCAAGCATGAATTAAGAAAATACTATTGAGAAAAGTCTGGTCTCTGGAAGTTTTCCCGTGGGAATGGGCAATTGCAGAGTATATGTGAGCCTCAAAAGTGCATATCTATGGAGGAAAAGGAGGCGTTTGTTTTAATGATGAGGTGTAACCACATGTCAGACTGAGAAAAAAAAAACAAGAGTCAAAAACCACAAAATTAAAAACAAATCGGCATTATGAAGACACTGGGTGAATAGCAAATAAGTGTAGATACCTCCTGTCTTTGTGGAATCCCTCTCTGCTCCTGAAACAGCTTGCTTGCTCCGATTTTAATGGCAATACCCTCTTCCTGGACACAACACGGCATCTCTGCTGGCGCCCATCTAGAATTCAAATTTCATGCGCGAATGCGGAAGATAAAGACGTAAACCATCCACACGTATGGAAAAGACGAAAACAGGTCGCAAGCACCTCCATTTGTATGACCGGACGCAAAGGGAGTTCTTAAAGAAGAACGCCCTTAATTTACTTCTAATTAAAAATAAAAAATTAATCTTCTGGCCAGCCGATTCCAGGGGGGGTGCAAGTGCACCCCCTTGCACCTGCCTGCGGACGCCCTTGCATACAGGCATGTGCACCCTAATGGACACATTCTAATAACCCTACATTAACCTAGAGTCATTCACAGCTTAAGATAAAAAACGTTGTACTTAGTTCTATTTGTCTTTACCCCTATTTCATCTATAGGACTCCTATTTTTCAAAGTAAACTTTTAGTAGGCTCATATCATTAGACTCAAAATCAGAATCATGTCCAAAATTCAATGTATATGTTTATGTAAGCCTATATGTGTTCCATGTGTATCTTGTACTTTCTATAATATTTACACTAATAATCATAATGAACTCTGCCTATATATATATATATATATATATATATATATATATATGGTGTCGATTAGATTATATCACCTATATAATATATTCAATGAATACTCAAAAAATAATAAGATAGGGTCAAGCGCTATATAATCAATCTACTTAAGATATCAATGTACGTATAGTTCCATTTCTCTTTACCCTTACATTACTTGCGAAAACTCCTGTTCTTCAAGATGGGCTTCAATGGAACCCTATCATTGAGACCACTCCCTCTGTCAGCTTGTAACCGAATGATCCACCTCACTTCTGATGTCTCTGTTTTGTTATTCATATCTCCACCTCTTTCATTCTCATTCACTATCTCTATGATCATAAATTTAAATGTGTGAGTCTCTCCCTTCTCCAGTATATGTCCGGCTAGGACATTAGTTTTATCCCTAGTCCTTATACCTAAAAGGTGTTCTCTTATTCTATATATGAATTCTCTGTTAGTTTTTTCTACATAATATCCTGAACACAGTTCACAGACTGCTAAATATATAACATTTTTAGTACAGCAGTTGGCAGTAACTTTAAATTCATATTCCCTTCCTGTATCTGGGTGTTTAAATTTGTTTGTAACATTAATCCACTCACATTGATTGCAGTTTCTACAGAATGTAGTTACCTGATGTTCCCCCATAGTTTCATCCACCTTAGGCCTGTAGCACAGCAATCTTTTTAACGATTTCTTGTTTCTAAATAATAAATTAGGTTCATTCCTTACTATTTCCTTAATCTGGGGGTTATGTGTCAATACTGGCCAATATTTCCTTACTACATCCTTCATTACATTCACATTGCTAGTAGTGGAAACTTTCAATTTATTCTATGTGAACACATTCAGTGTTGGTTGTACCTCTCCTCTATCTGAGAAGTATGGTTTACCTATAGTTGTTCTTAGTGTTTTCATCTCGTCAACTGTACCCCTAATGTCATTGTCCTTATAACCTCTATTTTTAAACCTCATATAGAGTTCATTTACTTCCTCATGGAACCTATCTTCCTCTGCTGTTGCATGAAAGTGCTTACCAAATAAAGATTTGTGTGAAGTACACCCACTTATCTGCATTTTCTACTCAAACAAACTTATTTAACTGTGATTCTATTGTATATGATCCCTGGAATCTTGTGTGCTGCTGCTTATTGCTTTTTCTTTTGGGATCATTTAACTCAAGCAACTACCCTGTTTCTTGTGTGTAGATGTGAACATTTGTTTTATTAGCCAGAGAAGCATTGTTATCACTTTAAATGAAAATGTTACTTTAAGAGCAGAAAGAAACATAAGCATAAGTAGGGTCGGGCAAAAGGAGAAGACACCTCATTTGCAAAGTTTTAGGAGGTATAATCAGGTCTTCAGTGTATTACTGGCATTCATTAAGGCCAAGATTGTATTTGTGGTGTGAACTGAAGCAGCACTTTGTATCTTCATGAGTGACTTTAAAAAATCAAAAGAAGAACTTTTGTTGTATTTGCGGTTTAACCTGAAGTGTTTTAGTGCTTCATGTGATGTATAAACTGTAACAAGATGTTTGCTACAGTTTGAGAATTTTTTTCTTTTCACTTTTTATGAAGCATAGTTTGGAAATAATGGACTTGATATTCTTCTCATATCAAATGGACTTTGCTGACTTGCTTCCAATTAGATTGGGGAACATACTTTTTTCCTTTACTTTAAAGCTGAAGAGTGGGCGGCTTCAGATCGGAGCATGGCGTCAGGCACAAAAATAGCTAGCCACACCTCTGGAAAGGAACTTTGTTATATTAGCAACAGTAGGTTTGCTTAATAAATCATTTAACACTGTAGGGTGAAGGTAAGTCTATACAGAGTCTTGCTTACCCTTCTTGTAAGGAGATATGATATTCTTAACAGAGGGTCTAGAAGATAGACAGGACACTGAATGAACACCTGGAAAAAGACAAGAGAAGGAGAAGAGAGGTTCAGAGTGCGTGTGTGTGTGTGTGTGTGTGTGTGTGTGTGTGTGTGTGTGTGTGTGTGTGTGTGTGTGTGTAACAGAGAGAGAGAGAGACCTACTGAAAGAGATTGTATCCCATTTATATTGGATGTATCGATTATACTAGCTATGAGCTGCTTTTAAGTCGTAAGACTTTTGTTTTGGGGAAAAAACAACTGTCACTTTGTTTTTTTTGTACGATAATCTATAGTTTTATTTATTTATTGAAAATTAGGGGTCTCTGCTGTCTTTACTATTCAGAGTTCCACAATTATATATGATGCAACATGGGATATATGTCAATTACCCTTTAAGGATATCAGGTGTTTCAGCTAAATGACAATTCTGAATGTCCATGATCCTTTCTTTTACTTTTAAGTGTATCTCTGGGCAAGTTCAGGCCAATAAAGCCAAACCCTCTAACTATGGAGATGTATGTTTCTGCATTCTTATGGCATTATCAGCACAACATAAGTGGAATGTTTGACTTTTGGAAACACAGGGTTGTCATATCCAACTGATATCCATAAACATAAGGATGTCTACAAAATATCCCAACTAACAAACTAAAACAATGAGTAAAAAGGTCACACAGGAAAACCAATTGGTTAAAAACGCAAAAAGAAAAATCTAGCAAAGCTTGACTTTCTACTGTGTGATACCTTTAACCTCTTGTATCAGAGGCAACATGGGATATATGTAAATTACCCTTTAAGGATATCAGGTGTCTCCGCTAAATGGCAATTCTGAATGTCCATAACTTTTTCTTTTACTTTTAAGTCTATTTATGGACATGTTCAGGCCAATAAAGCCAAAGCCCTTTAGTTGTGGACATGCTGAGAGTCTGATACAAGAGGTTTAAGGTATCACACAGTGGAAAGTCTAGCTTTTTGTGTTTTTAACCAATTGGTTTCCCTGTGTGACCTTTTTACTCATTGCTTTAGACAATTATATATGAGTTCACTTAATTTTTTTTCATTAGCAGCATGAAGTGTTTGAACACATTAATTGCTAGACTCTTTGTCCAGCTGCTGGAGATATCAAGGAAGGAAGGAGGGAGACCAACTGTGTGCGGGTAAGTGTGGGTCTGAGATTTTAATGCACAAACATTTGTACATACTAACACTTTTGGTAATAGGGGTGGGAGTGTGTGTGTGACTGTTTGCAGGTTAGTGTTAGAGTAAAAGTTAGGGAAGGGGATAGATTTAGTGCTGTCCATAAGCATTGTTGCACGTTATATGTGTGTTTGATTGACTTTTGTAGTTGTAATGTAACAGAAAGGGTTTTGCTAAGGTTAGGTGTAGGGTTGCGTCAGAAGCAAGGTTAGGGTTAGCATGTGTTAGTAAGGTAGGACTCTGGAGGTGAAATAAATTTAGATTTAAATAATAATGAACCCTGTCGCACCTTCTGCTAGTAGATAAAATGACATTTTATGGTTTATCTTACCAAAAGCAAGAAGTGTGAGAGTGAGTCCTCCAGTACATCCTTACTCATGAGTGCTAACCCTAACGAGCCACTGACCCTAACCCCAGTACTGCACATTACCTTTCAAAACCCTTTCCCTAACAATGCCACTATTCAAAGAACCTATGGCTGAAGATTCTGTTAGTTTTCTTTTTCTTTCTTGCTTTTTTTTGTTAGTTAATGGTCACAAAAGGAAAGTTTTGTTTTGGTTTTGTGACTGGCATAGTTTCTGCCATTTTTTCAAAAGTCAAACAATTGCATCTTGCACCACCCAAAGAGAAACTAGTAACCAAAATCGATGGTGTGGTAAGGAAGAAAATAGGACCCATCACAATGAAAAAAATGTAAAATGTAATAAAACAAGTTCTAAAATGAGTTCATTGCTTTTGTCCACTCAAAATACATGAACTTCTTCAGAACTAATCTTAAAAAACCCGCCCGTGGTATTTAAATAGCAACCAAAATGAACTAAAACCTATTCTTAAAGGAGCAGCACCTTAAAATTTGCAAATAGTTGTCATATTGAAAAAGTACATAGAGCAATGTTCATAAAGAAATATTCATAAAAAGAAAATATTCATAAACAATTTTCATACATGTGAATAAATATAAAACTATACGATATATGTGTGTAAAATACACCATAATCAAATAAACAATTAATAATAAATAGATAACAGAATAAGAAGAACTGGTTGGAGACTATGAAATGTATTCTTATTTAATAAAACTTTAGTTTTATAATTTTATAATTTTGCTGCCTGCATTTTTAGTACAGATACAATACACACAGCATCCTTTTAAATGGGGGGGGGGGTAGTGGCATGCAACCTTAACTGCCACAGCAGTTCTCTGTATTCATGTTTGTTCTTCCAGCAGCTGTCCTTTTGGTCGTATGGTACATGCTCTAATAGGCTATATTTAAACCCTAAAAAATGATGACATTCAATTAAATGTTTAAATAGGGCATTCATGTTAATCCCCTTATGGATGTCATAACAGTGATCATAAATTCTTTGTCTCAACATCCTTTCAGTTTTTCCTGTCTAATAACCTGGACAACCATTACATTTGGCTAGTCATATTACCCCCATAGTATTACAATTATCGGAGTATAAATATATCTTACTGTTATAATTGACTAATGTTTGTAAGTATGTATTTACATTGTGTGCAGTTACCACATCTTTTAGTACCCCCCAGCTTGTTGTAATTTAAACCACTGCCTTGCTGTTCAAGAATTTTGTTAAAGTTATTTCCCATTTGTGTAAAAAATGTTGTTTCCTTACTACAAGCTTGTAAATCCTTTCATTGGATTTAATAAATTCGAAGTTCTCTGTAATGTTTGCAATCATTTGGGTATTAGAATTATATTCAAGCACAAACACTTTCTCCAATGAATTTTTACCTAATGGGGCATCTTGATTTTTGGGATATGGGTTAGCCTACCACTAAAAGGGGTTTATTAATGTTGCCCCATTTTTCAAAAATTTCATTACTACTATTTCTAATCATGTCTTTGGATAGCCTCTCAAAATAAACTTTGCTTCCAGTTTCTTTCTTTCCCAGTCTAAAATATCCTTTTTGCCATTTTTTCTTTTGATTTGAGATTGGCTCATTAACATTGTCAAAAAAAAGATCAATCTCAAAAGGTTGATGATGTAATGCACATGCTCCAGATCATGCAAATGTAAAAATATTTTTGAAGACAGGCAAGCACCCCTGCACCCACCATGTGGAATGCTGCAGCCCCTACCCCTTGCTAATTATATATAGCAATTCTAAGATCGCACAATGCAAGAGAAAGGACATATTCTCCAACCTCAATTACAGCGATCTCAAACTGATGTCAACCAGTCAGTCATCTTCCTCATCAATCAAATGATACAGGCAGGAACGCTGACCAAAAAACACAGTTTTATTGACTGTACTGTGTGTGTATGTGTATATGTATATATATATATATATATATATATATATATTTATGTGGGTCTATGTGAGTATCTTCATATATGCTTTCCCTGTTTCAAAGTTGATGTTGAGAACTCATGGTATAAAGTTTACTCTTCGGGACATTCCAGTGGGTTGGAATCAAGTGTGAGCATCTCAATATACTCTCTGTCCAGCCAGAAGACTGTCAAGGAACAAGATTGTCTTTGGAGAATGAGCCTGTCTACAGTCGTGGTGAAGAGTTAACAAACCAATGGATGGTAGCATAAATCCAATACAAGGTGCATGTCCAAGAAGGTTATGTAAATCCAAAGCCTTGTTTCCTGAACCACCTTACTCAACACCATCATTAGAAGACATGAGAAGTTAACTTTGAAAAGCATTGATGCCATGGGTTGTAACAGATACAAAAAAGATATAAACCTATTACTGTTGTTGAGAGACACAGGTGTCAAGCCACGTTACATCCAAGGTCCTTTCAAGAGGAGGATGACACAGCAGTATGTCAAACCACCATAGTATAGAAAACACTATGGCCTAGACTGTATATGTCCAGCATCTGTAGTCACAGCAAGACTTGTAAGAGTTCTTCCAAGAGGATGTTATCAAGGCACAGTATCCAGATACAGGAATTCCAGGAGACCTCTGTGATTTTGGTCATATACCATGTAAAGACCCTGGACATGGAGGATCTGAGGGCAAGTGAAAGGAGTCTGGTCTGTACATCCCAAACCTTTGCATACTATTAAGCATCAGTATGCTCCCACTGAGCAGTTATGTGGCCATGAGAACAAAATTTGTAGTATGTGCTGCATTTGTTTTTATTGCCGACAGATCTTCATTCTATTAAGCTGTTGTCAGCATGCAGTCAAAAAGTTTAATACCTCAGTACATTTTCTTTATGAAATATATGAGCTCATGAATCCATTCTCTGTCTCTTTAAAAGGTCGCCAATAATCTTCTGCATATGTTACCCAGAAAGGAGATCAACGAAAACATAATGTCCAACATATTTTACATCTGCACCAAAGAAAGGGAGAACAAATGGAGTCATGTGGCCCTGTGCCAGCATCTACTGCTAGAAGTGTCTTTACCCATAGATTGACAGCATCAGACCTATGCGGGGCGGCTCGTGGAATCGGACTGCCGGACTGCAGCCCCCTCAGCAAGAAAACAGAAAAACGTACTTTTTAGTTTAATTATTTTTTTTAATGTCTCAGTTTAGTTGACTACTTGACTTACTTACTCGTCTTGTTTCTCTGCTGCCGACTGACTCGGCGAGTACGTGCATGCGCACTTTGACCACTTCGGGTTGCGGCGGATTTAAAAAAAGACGTTTTTTTTTTCTTTCTGCTGCAGTCCGGAGAGCGAATTAAGGCATCAGTGTGATGCCCAGCAGTCTATGCGGTTCCAAACCACATAGAATTGAAAGGGGTTCAGACTGCCATGTCCGCAGGCACGTACATGACGTGCTTGGGCTAAATGGCTGCTGATTGGTTGTCGCTCTCTTCCTGGGCTTTATGTGCTGGGAAAAGAGCGAGAAGCAAACAGTTACAGCCAGTTTCAGTTGTGGAGTGTACTGAGTATCATGAATCAAGTGAAGTCTTGATTTATTTATTTAATTCTTGGCGGCCTAAGGCTATTTCGTTAGCTGTGCTGGGTGTTAGCAGCTAGAGTGAGAAGAGTACAGAGAGTTTTCTTCTTGGTGGTGGTATATATAAACAAACCCAGTTTTCTGAACTATGCTGTCAGCCAAGATTTGGTGTATTTTAGCTAGTGAAACTTAATTCATTGAACTTTTTTTAAACAGTCTGACTTCTAATGTTCCACACAGCTTCACAGTTCATTTAAAGTCTGCTATCAAGAATTTCTTGAAAAATTCTGTAGTTTATTGAACAAGTGCAGTGTGTGTGTGTGTGTGTGTGTGTGTGTGTGTGTGTGTGTGTGTGTGTGTGTGTGTGTGTGTGTGTGTGTGTACCTGTGTGCGTGTGTTTAATTGTTATTCATTTTGTTAAGGCATTGCTAAGTATTATGTGACATATTTAATTTGCAGCCACTGTTATGTAGGGTGTAATGGCTGTATTTGGTATGATAAGGTAAGGTTACTGGTGTACAATGTTTATGTTATATAGTATGTCATGCTTACATTAAGTTTGCCAGGGTAATATTATGAAACACATAACGGTTCCATCCTGGTTTAATAGTTAACTTCTGTGTAGTGTATAATTCCAATGGAATGCAGTCTCCAGTAGTTAGATTTGGTTTGGGAAGGTACTATTATTTCATGTGCATTTAGTTAACTACTTTTGATAGTGTGTAAATGTAACATTTAATCTTGTGTAATACTGCTGTATAATATGTAATGGTTAAATTTGTTTTAACAAATAACTGTTATTTACTTTGGTAAGGTATTGTCAGCAGTGTGTATTAGTTATGCCATATATAGTGTAAGGCACATGTTCAATTTACTGAGGCAATGTTATGAAGCATAGTATGGTGCCATTTAGTTTAGCAGAAAATACTTGTGAATGGCATACAATATTTTCTTTCTGGTAGGGTGTAGCTATAAAGCATGCAATGGCTAGATGTTGTTTGCAAAGTACTGCAATATACTGTGCAATAGTTACATCTGATTTGTTAGGGTAATATTTCATTATATTTAATGGTTTTACTCGGTTTTGTGAGGTACTCATATAGTAACAGTGAACATTACTTTGGTAAAATTCTGTTATGTAGTATATAATCTCAATCTCAATGTATACACACATTGTGTTACTACTGGTAAAGGCACTCAGGTTACAGCCAGTATCTGTCCACGTGACGCACTGCTGAAAGCTTTTATGCTTAATTCATACAGTATGATTACCATGTAGATTGGGTATAATTATGCTACCTGTTTTTGACTAGTAGCTAAAAAATATCCATACACAATTGTACATTTAAAAGACAGTCAAACTGTGGAACAAAAAAATCCTGTAGCACGTACTGTACACTCTGTCTGCTGGGACACATACTACTGCACACCACTTGGTATTTCTGGTTTCAGGTTAGCCAATCTGTTTTATGAAAATGAGCTGTATTTGTTTGAATATGCCTTTTGCTGTCACTCAGTACTTGTGTTTTTAACTTAGCAAATCTGTTTTATCATAGTGCACTCCATCTGCTAGAATATATGTTTTTGCTGCTATGTGGTACTTGGGTTTTTATATTAGCTAAAAAGATTTCTTGAATAACAGTTCATATCTCTGCTAGAATATGCGATTTAGGCTAGCCAGACAGAGCTCATGATTTCAGTGCATATCTCCACTAAGTCATATGCTGTTAAAATGACTGATTTGTACAACTGCTTTCATTCATTGAGATATTTCAGTGATATAGTGGATGTTTACTCGCTTATGTTGTTATCGACCTCCTACTTTGCATGACCTCAATGTACGATCTCCTCTATCCTATCTACCCCTATATATTTACTAGTTTTCCTGCAGCCACAGCTTCCATTTCTTTTGCTCCCTCTCACTGATAACTGGTACCTAACTGGTTTCCTCATTCTTACTTCTCCTCATTTTAGGTATACAAGCCCTGCTCCTTGCCATCCAGTAACAATCTAAACTATGAAACTCAAAATGGACAGTTAAACATAGCACTCTGCCAACATGTATAAAGATTCAACCTACTACTTCCAAACCTAGCAGCAGTGAAGAATCATTAACGTGTCTATGTTTGTTGCACATTTTAAATAATAAACTATCTCTTTGTTCTCTCACAGGAACGGATCCCTCACACATCACCATAATGCACCCTTCCCCACATTTTATTTCCAGCCCTTAGTATAGTTTTTGTCTGTCTTGTAAAGTGTCCTTTTAATGTTCTCCACCTGGAAAAACTCCATGCCTATCTTATTATACCACCTATAACCACCATAGCTCCGATTAATTCAGTTTACTTGTGTTTCTCCAATTTCTAGCAACTCAATTGCTAAAGTAATATATTGGGTTAAAGTTGCAAGTACTTACAGATTGATTTTTTTCTAAGGACAGTTGCATCTTGGGTCCAAACAGCTTCATTCACACTGCTCTGGCTCTCTCTGCTCCCCTACTCCACCCCCAAATGCAACCCACCCCCACTACTCGCAAATATATACTTAACCACTTAACACTTCCCCTAAACATTAAGCCTATTCAAACTCTTTAAGCAAAACCAACCACAATCTACACACATCAAGGATGTTAGTTCATCACATACCTCTTCCATGCTTACTTATATTAACTTACCACACTACCTCTTATGACAAACACATCACAAGCATTTACTCTCCCACTAACTGATTCAATGCTCCACAAAACTCCATGTTATTAAGTATAGTCATATCACCTCATCTCTATAATAGCTCCCACATAGAGTACTGCACACTCAGATACAGAGACTTACATTCAAAACATCACATATACTATACATTTGCCAAAGTCCTACCAAAAAATAGCACACCTACTTCTAATAAAAGCCAGTTACCTTAAACTATGTGGGGACATACATCCCAATCCAGGCCCACAAACACACAATGCCCTTACTCTACACACTACAATACCTGACAGCAACAGTAACCTAACACACAACAGCTCTGACCTCATATTATTAAACATGAAGCTGAGAAACATCCTAAACAAGGTACACGAATTTCACTCAACTCTCACCCTATAATCTCCAGACATTGTAGTCTAACTGAAACATGGCTCAAGTCCCACATAAAAGATACTGAAATCTTGACTTCAAGCTACAACATACACAGACTTGATAGAACCCAAAAACGTGGGGGCAGCATAGCCATAGCATACAAGGACACACTCAAATTGGAACAAATTTTAAATGAACCCCCAGACCGCAAAAACTCAAAAATCTTAATTACACAACTCTATCTGAACTCAAAAACGCACATTACAATAATTTCCACCTACATTCCCCAAGGTAACAACCCCTCAACAATCAAGAACCTTCTCAGTTGGTCTGCCTCCACTTTTAATCAGTAAACTATTATAATAGAAGACTCTTACTTGGACTGGGCCTCCTGCTCCACCGAAAATCCTACCAACTTTATTAACCATTATGTCTTTTCTCAATTAATACTTTCCCCAACCAGAATCAATAAACATAGCAAAATGCAATCAATCCTTGACTGGACACTAACAAATAGGCCCTTTTTGGCTAAGAAACGTTTTTACTTTCAGCATGTTACTTGGTACTTTTATAAAGCTGAATATAAATTATAATTAGATCTGCAGTGCAAGGAGAAGTGATTTGAGTTGAGTGCTGCTTGTTTTTTTTATACTTGATTTTGACTGGCATTCCAGTAATGTATTTAAAAAGTAATTTCTTTTTTCATGCCTCATAATCTTTTTGTTTCCATCTAGATATTAAGTAAACTGTCATGTAGCCAAAGTATTGAAATATTTTTTTTCTTCTACACTTCATTTTGTCTTTATTGAACTCTCATAATGACAGTTTAGCACCCAGGGCAGTGTAGTTAAAGTCCCAGTTTTTGTGGTTTTTAGCATAGCCCCACCCCTTTTGAGTTAGCCACACCCCTTCCATTTGCCCCCACCCATTCAGCTGTTTCCTGCAGCCCCCTTTTGATTTGAAGCCACCAGCCGCCACTGCCTATGCCTGATAATTTCAGGTTGTGACATTGGATGCCATACTGTATAGCTTACATGCAGCAGAGCACTCCAGAGACTTGACCACAGAGGAGGACTTCTTGAGGGGCTGTTCCATAAGAGTGGGCTAGATCTGACCTATAAATCTCTTTTGTCAGATTGATAAAAGCCGTACACTACTTGTCGAGTAGTAAAACTGGTTAGGTGTAGGGCTTCTGTACTGTATGTTGGTTAAAAGAAGTGAGAAGTCAGTCTAACCACAAGCTTCACTTATGAGTTCCAGAAGCATAACTCTACAAGACTCAGCTCACCAAGTTAAACTGCTAGAGGAGCCTAGTGCAGACATTTCAAAGAAACAGTTTTTGCAGGGTGAGGCAAGCCCATCTACACATGTGGGTTCAACTTCTCACACTCCCGTTAACTTATATATATGTGTGTGTGTGTGTGTGTGTGTGTGTGTGTGTGTGTGTGTGTGTGTGTGTGTGTGTACATATATATATATATATATATATATATATATATATATATATATATATATATATATATAAAATGTGTGTGTGTGTGTGTGTGTGTGTGTGTGTGTGTGTGTGTGTGTATATATATATATATATATATATATATATATATATATATATATATATATATATATATATATATATATACCAACACAAACAACCAGAACCAACAGGAGAATGCTGTGTAGAAGAAAATTAACAACTTTGGCAAAAACCAGCACGTATTCCACAGCCAGGGCATCCTCTGCTTGCTTCACTAGTCAAAAAACATTGAAGCATTTTCGATTAAAATTTATAAAACATTTATTGATGCCAAGGATGGAGAATAAAAAAGTAAAACGCTGTTTCAGTTAGTATAGAGTTCCATGGTGGACCATATTGAATGAGATAAGTGCTTTCAGATCCCAACACTAATCCTTCTACATGCTGTTTTTTGCCAAAGTTATAATATATATATATATATATATATATATATATATATATATATATATATATATAAATAGACACAAACACAGCTATATATATATATATATATATATATATATATATATATATATATATATATATAAATAGACACAAACACAGATAGATAGATAGATAGATAGATAGATAGATAGATAGATAGATAGATAGATAGATAGATTTATATAGACAGCAACTCCATAGTTGGACAAATATGAAGAAAAGGAGAATTGTAGAAAGAAAAAAGAAAATACCAACTGGTATATACTTAGAAACTGCACCTGCAGTAATTTTCTATAAAGACATCAGTCATGTATTTCAGCACTGGGACATTTAGCTCAGCCTCTAGAAAAAGATGAAAGAGGTCCCTGTAGAATAAACTTTCAGCATCCTCAGGTCCACTCTACAGGAGAGATCTACAGTGGTAAGGGATAGCAGAGAATTAGGATTCATTGCTCCTGACTATTTCTTTGGAATTTTTGCACTTTCCAGACTGATAATGATAAGAATGTTGATAATAATGGATAGAAACTTTTTCCTCCATGCCTTAGAACAAGCCTGGTCCTCATCACAGATTAGTTTAGGCCTGTAAAATGTAGGTAAATTGTTAAGGACTGCACAGGCTGGTGAGAAGAAGGCTTTTACAGGAGACATATAAGAGGATTGGTGCACTAACAGTGAGCAGATCACACTAACAGTGAGCAGACTGCAGTAACAGTGAGCAGATCACACTAACGGTGAGCAGATTGCAGTAATGGTGATCAGATCGCATTAACAATGAGCAGATCACACTAACAGTGAGCAGATCGCACTGTGAGCAGACCTGGCCTCAGGATGTGTGGCTACAGAATTGCCACTAGGCATTAAGTAAGTCCGAAAATCAAATGCCCACATGGGAATAACTTTGGATAGACCAACTAGCAGGCATGGGAGGGACAGAATGGGGGCCACTGATATGACACTGTCATGTGGCTGGTTATGCAATGGGGTGATTAACATGGAGGCATGCTGACCAACCCAGCTTTCAATCCTGAACCATGCAGTGTCAAACTGAACTCTTAATTTTCTCAAACCAGGCATATCCTCTTGGCTATAATTTTGAATGGGAAAATGGTGGTGAATGTCGATTGGTATCCCTTCAAAGAAATAGTCCTCCAGAGTAAATACTCTGTCCTGCCTCTATGATGTCCACAGATGAGTCACCTTCAACTTCTTGCTAGACAATAAAAATAAATTTGATGGATTGGAAAGGCTTCTGCAACCATGGTGGTTATAAGAGGTGGTGAATGACACAGAATGAATTAGCCAAGACCTCCAGCTCACGTAATCTAAGGGGTCTTGCTCATAGTACATGTCTGTTCACAGAAGTGCTATATTTTTGTGCATCAACTATGAATATTAGCAGCTAGAAAGAGCTGGTGACCAAGGAGAGCATATGCTTCTTAACCCAATCACATAGACACAGATGTCAGTTAAAAGGGTCATGTCATCACACAACTTTAGTAAAACATTGAATTTCCATGTAGGAAAGCAGGAGAATGGAATTCATAGGTGCAAAACCACTGCATAAGTTCTTTAGATTTTGTTAAGCTTATGGCCAAGGAGACCAGTAAGGGCAACTATAGTCTACAAACAAGGAACACATTAGGTCAGGTGCTTGTCATGCCATTTAGTGATATCGATATAGTAGTACAGGCTTGCCATTTAGTGATATCGATATAGTAGTACAGGCTTGCCATTTAGTGATATCGATATAGTAGTACAGGCTTGCCATTTAGTGATATTGATATAGTAGTACATGCTTACCATTTAGTGATATTGATATAGTAGTACAGGCTTGTCATTTAGTGATATCGATATAGTAGTACAGGCTTGCCATTTAGTGATATTGATATAGTAGTAAGGCTTGCCATTTAGTGATATTGATATAGTAGTACAGGCTTAAGTCTCTACAGCAGGTGTTTGCTTTACTTCTGGTTCTGCTGAAGTGAAGGAGTTCAAAGATTGTTGCATTATTCATAGCATGTAAGGCTCAGGAATATATATGACACTGAGTACAGGAGCAGTGATTTTAATATACCAAAGCAGTTAAGGGGACTAAGACCCAATATATTGTTGGTGAGGAAATGTTGAGGTCTCCATTGTTGGTTTAGCTGCCTACCAAGGTACATGCCAAACAGGGCATTGCATTCAATGATGAGTCTAGTAGGGGAGGACCAAAGTGGGACTATAATGTCTGTGGACCTTGAGGAGATACAATGAAGAGTAAACTGTGACATGTAGAAGGGTATCCTTACCATCACAAAGACATGGTGGTCAAAGGAGAATTTGTTGTCAGCAAAGTTCCACAAGTCCTTGATGACTATGTCAGATTTAAATGGATTATTATCTGTATGGTAAGAGAAAGGAATAACAGAATTACCAAAACAAACAACACTGCAGTTTCTAGTATTCAGGGAATGCACATAATTAACATACTATTTGTTTACAGAATTTGAGTATTAGAATGGGATTTGAAAACTGAATCCAGTTTGCAATCATCAGCAAATATAGTTAGTCATAGTCCACTGATAGTAACATTTATGCCAGAGAAGGAGAGCAAAGGGGCAGGGGACCAGGACAGAGCCCTGTGGAACACCACTAATGATGCTTTTCTGCCTGGAGTAAATGCCCCTGACCTTAATACTATCGATTCTGTGTAACAGCCAGTAAATTAGTATTGGGATAATGTTTTGCTGAGAGAAATTTTCAGTAATCCCAATACTGGGGATAGTGTCAAAGGTCTTGGCAATGTCCACATAGTCAGCTCTTCAAGGAAGTTCATTCATTGCAAACTGGCTTATGTATTAAAGCCGAACTCTGTCATCTGTTCAAACACAGACTCAAAATCATCATCACTGCCACTGCAGTTGTTGCTTTGGTAATACAACAGGATGATTGCATCTTGGCTACTCGTGGTCACTGAAACAACTACAGTATTTCAGCATAATAAAAACTAAGATCTAGCAGGCTGACCATTATGTTCCTGAAACCTAAGTGCTACACAACAAAATATTTTATGATATGACATAAGTAAGAATTAATGTTACAAAGATAAATATTTTGCATGGTTATTTTATTGATATGCTTAGTATACGTTGCTCTGAGGATTTTTCCTGGATGTTTTTGATCCCTCACATATCCCAGAGTCATGCTGTATTTGAACTGATTTTCCTCTGATTTGCTTTCTGGTGAGCATGTTGGAATCTTGCTTGTGTATGTGTGTGTGTGTGTGTGTGTGTGTGTGTGTACGCGCAATATATGATGAGTATGCACACCCATCCTGCAATGGGCTTGCACCTTGTCCAGGATTAACTACTCTGCCCTGTGCCTATTAAGTGCTGGGATTGTGTCTGGTCCTTCAGCAGCCATGAATTGGCTTAAATTATGTGTTTATTAGATTATTTCAGGTACTTCTAAAGTCATATGAACAGGAATGCTAAAAATGCTACATAAACCAGCTGCCCTTATACAGGGAATCTAAGGCTGTTCCAGTTTACTCTGTGTTGCCTAAACACACAGGCAAGCAACTATCTGTTATATATAAAGCCAAAGGCATCAGAAAGCAAAAATTTGTTTTAACAGTGTTTCTGCATTAGAAATATATATGCTGTTGAAGCATAAACAGATAATTAAGCAAATCTTATTTTGCTGCATATTAGCAACAAGCAAAATTAAGAAATCACTTATGAATGCTTTCACTAAAACTAAGAACTGAAAGCAGAGTCTGTTATAAGATGCTAGAAATGTGCATATCATCTAAATCAGGGAAGAACTGATATGGTTAATTTATCTCCTTGAGTTCACTGGGTATGCAGATGGCAGTTGTTATAATCCATCTCAGGTCTTTGTGATGTTTAACACCCATTTTCAAAACATTTATTTACCCCCTAAGTTGTATTCTCATTCCAGAGCTTTGTAAATTTATATTTCAAAATAGCAGTAAATCCCATTTTGTGGCCTCTTCCTATCCTTAGTATACTTGTTATAATTTTTCTTCTAGATCATTCTTATTATCTCTGCAAGCAACTCACAAAATGAATATATTTTCTAGGTCATATGCGGGTGTCACTGGCACACTGATTCCATGCAACCAAGTCCTTCATTCAGACATAAAACTTTACATTGGCCCCTGCAGCTGCAGCCTCTGTTTTCTGAAGTCTACCCCACTTTACAAGTGGCTTGTCATTTGTAGAACATAGCCTTCACAATAAAGCAAGTTCAGCAGGTTGTCCTCAGGAAGGCTTTATATATTTATATTAATAATGACATCCTGTAAAATATATTTGTCAGCAATGATATCTTGTAAAATATATTTATGGTAACAATGACATACTGTAATTTACAGAAATCCCAATTTTATACATTCACTGTACAGCAGAGATCATAACATAGTGCAAACACAAAATAGGACTTAGCTGCAGGCACCTAAGTAATTTACCTTCGCACACAATGTGAGCTTTATGAAATTGTGTGTATAGCATGCTCGGTCTAATTCTTAGTTTGGAAAATTGCATTATGACAGTAGGAACCTTGTGCAAAATTCTCACAAAGAAAAATCAGAGAAAGTTGTCATTATTAACTGTTAAAAATGTATGCTTTATTGCACTGAGTTAACCTAGAAAGCATGCCCTATAATGAGCAGCTAGGACTTGTAATTCAGCAAAAGCAAAATTACTGCTGTTGTCGATAATAACGTGAAATATTATGCAAGCAGATGAAGTGAAATGTGTTTGGTCCCTGATGATGAGGCAACCGCATCTCATTCGCCTCAGGTTGAATCTGCATTATTTATTATTCTGCTGCAAAACGCTACACATTCACAGGTATTTCACATGTTGGTGCTGAATTCTGACGACTCACATTCCACCCCCTTTCATTTACCTCCAGAACTTATAAATGGTTGGGGTGATTAATTGTACTATATTGTTTTCTTTCTTGGACTGTAGTGCTCATGAATTCTTAAAAATAAGAATAAATAAATGCCAGTGTTCCCTGAGGTATACCGGGAATAATTTGTTTTCAGCAGCTACTGAGCTGAGTTTCAGTATAAAGAGTGTAGAATACAGAGCGGAAGGCATAGAATTAGGGCAAAAACTGCTGGTGTAAGTGTATTAGCATTAGTTTGCAAACACACAGTTTATGAATACACTCATGCCTAGTGTTTCCCCTGAAAGCTACTTACAGTCTTAGACCTTGACTTCACTGCTTTACTTATAGTTCAAAATCATGAGCCTTCACTGCATCTATTGTGACAGTAAGTACAGAGATTTCATAACAGCATTTGTTCCCTGATCTGAAGATCAAACCCAATGCAGGCTTCTTTTCATGTTCATCATGGTGATTATAAGCTGGTCTCATACAAACTCCCTCAATTTTATTATTTACTGGATCACATGTGGCAGGATTTCCTGCTACTCTGAGCATACACACTTGGAAATACAGGGAAATATTTTTATTCTCAGATTTTTTTTTTTAATTAACTTAAAAATGGCATCATAATATTCCTCTTTTAATAATATATGTTATACAGGTGGATGATCTTTGACATTCAAAGATGAAAACTTCATATGAAGTGCATACAGATCTATAACATTCAAGACATGGCACGTCTAATCTCACATTAACATTACAGATTTTGCATTTCAGTTTAAATCAGTTAATGTGTAACATAGTCTATAAAACCTGAAACTATGAATCTATCATTTCACAGTTATATCTATAATAGCTCATTACTTACTGCAAATATTCATATAACATGCAGCTGAGATACCATTCTTCCATTGTATCATAATATAAATGCAATCGTGAAAAGCAGACTCAACCACAAAGCAGTAGTTATGAGGATGAATGCTGTACACAGGTATATAATGATGAGTAGGAACATGGCACACCAAGAATGTTGCCCCTCCAAAAAAAAACAGAGGTTAACTTGACACACTGATATTGCATCATGTTTACTTGTGTTCATTTGCTTATTTATCTCTTTAGAGAAGCATATCAGTTATTGCTGTCTGAACATGGTATTACAATATTACTGCCTTTAGAATCATTTTGATGTGTGTGTGTATACAGTATATATACATATACAAATATATATATATATATATATAGAGAGAGAGAGAGAGAGAGAGTAAGTGTACACATAAGATTGCATTTAATGAAACTCAAGACAGGAGTTTTCATTCTGTAGACTGTTGTCCCTCATAATGCTTCTCCTGGCAAAGCTTGTGATTGAATCAGTTATTATTGTTTTAGCAGACATGTTGGCCTTGGACAAAAAAAAAATACTGAAGCCTAACCTAAGTGTTAAGTAGATGGTGCTAAAATGGAAGTTGTTATTGCAGTTAGAACAGAAATAATAGATCTATAGTTGGTCATTATGTTGGACTATTACTTGATACAAGGAAGTAGTATATGACCTCTTCTTAACCCACCTCTGCCCTCGGTCTTCTGTTCCTTTCTAAATTAAGAGCTTCTAAGCTGATTATGTATCATAAATAGCATGACAGAAGAAGGCTGGATTCACTTGATTTGACAGTGGGTTGAGGGTGTCACAGCAAACTATACTCATTTCTTTGAGGGGTCACTATCTGCTATGAAGTACATTTGAATTAGATCAGAGATGTAAATGCAGACAACTCCCCTAGGCACACTTGAGCATATTCATTTTGTTACATTTTTTTATCACTTCTCAACTGTGATTCAGCAGCGGAAGCAGGCTTTCATGACTGTATTAATCTTAATGTGCAGAATGAAGTCTTTAGCCCTTTATCCTGCATTCCATTAGAGGCAGACATTATCAACAAATGAAAGGAAATACATCTTCCTTTCTGAAATCATGTATGTTCAGATCTTTAATCTGTGGCACATTTTATGTTATCTAAATGCACTGTATTGCAACATTACTTTATGGCATACATTTAATTTGGTATTTCATTAATTCAGGTATTTATTGCAATACAGAACTAAAATTACTAAGATTTTTTGTTATTGTATCTGTGAATTGTTTTCCTCAGAAACTGAATATTAACTGACGTATATTTCTGATGGGATTGGCAAATACTGTTAGGCATTACTGAATTACTTTACAGCTTGCATTGACTGAAACAACTGAAAAAAATAAAACAAAAAAAAAATAGAATACAGAAAATACAAGGGATTGAAGTCTTATTTCTCCGCACAAATCCTTTAAAGAAAAACATGCCTTTACATCAAGTAAAAAAAACATACTTTTACATGTGTGGGCTCATACTGCAAGACTAATGTGCCAGAGGAAGATGCTATAGAACTTTCTTTAGAATGCCCGCAGGAAACAGAAAACAAGGGATGTGCCCTCAGTATGGAAGAAAATAACTTAAGAGAAAAGTTGTTTGATTTAATAGACAAAGACAGATATGTCAAGATCGATGAGAGAAATAGACTGCAGAATGTTAATAAAACGCCAAAAGTCAGAAGCTTGATAAAACAAATGAACATAGTAATTAGGGCTGTCCATATTATATGTTGTTGTTGTTTGTCTTTTGGCTTTTCCCAGTTAGGGGTCGCCACAGTGGAACTCCAGTCCGCTAATGATTGGCAGTAGATTTTTACGGTGCTGACTTGCTAGCTCGATGCCCAACCTTCAACGAAGGCACGCCCATTCACACATGTCTTTCGGAATGCCACTCGACTGTGGGGAGGACATGCAGACTCCACACAGAAGGCACTCCCTGCACTCCAGTCGAGAATTG
Organism: Protopterus annectens; assembly: GCF_019279795.1. Classification (NCBI taxonomy): domain Eukaryota; kingdom Metazoa; phylum Chordata; order Ceratodontiformes; family Protopteridae; genus Protopterus; species Protopterus annectens. The sequence continues at coordinate 53,857,174 of NC_056733.1, forward strand.
AACAGGAGAACCTCCTGCTGTGAGGCAACAACGCTACCGCTATACCACCACGGATACTATGACAGAAGTAAACAGAATATATTACTGCACTGCTAAATTAATAACTGATAAAGTTCTACCACAAGAACACAGGGTAGTGAGGGAAAAGAGAGGGCGAAAGTGAATACCATCATGGAAATATCGAATAGAGAAAACTATAAAGCAGCTAAGACAAGAAGTGTCATTGTTAGAAGATTATAGAAGAGGGAACAGATCAACAAAAATATTAAGAAAGATAGATGTGAGAAAAGCAATGCGCAATATTAGAACAGACAAGGCTCTATTATGCTCTATTGGAGATAACAAACTAAAAATTTCAAAACAGGCAGAAAGACTTAGAAGATACAAAGATAAATATAAGGGAAAAGCACAAAATAAGCAATTTATTGATGACCCAAAAAAGTTTTATAGAGAATTGGGAAATAAGGTAAAAGGAATTGAAAGACTGCCAAAAAAAGAGGAAGTAGATACATTTTGGAGAAGTATCTATGAAGATCCTGTGGAACACAGCAAAGATGCTAAATGGATAGAAGAAGTAAAAGAAAGAAGAAGAAGTTTAAAGGTACAGGATATGAAATGGGATGAAGTAACAGCCAGAGAGATTGAAACAAAGTTGAGAAAAGCCTCTTAATGGAAAACCCCAAGCCCAGATGCAGTACCTAATGTTTGGCTTAAAGTATTAACTTCTTTGCACGAGGATCTAGCCATGAGTAAGAACTATTGATATGCACACCTCGAACAGACACCACACTGGTTAACAACAGGAAGAACAATGCTCTTATTTAAGAATGAGCCTGCAAGCTACCCTAAAAATTATAGACCAATAACTTGTCTTCCGACAATGTATAAACTATACACAGGAATTAACACTGACAGAGTTTATAGTCATCTAGAAGAAAACTCAGTTATGGCAGTAGAACAAAAGTGCAATAAAAGAAAGTCATATGGAACAAAGGATCATTTGTTGTTAAACAAAGTTATAGTGGAGAACTGTAAGAAGGGGAAGAATCTAAGTATGGCATGGACTGACTACAAAAAAGCATTTGATAGTATCCCACACTCATGGATAAAAGAGTGCTTAAAAATGTATAAGATACACCCTGCACTGATTGACTACATTACAGTAACTATGAAACAGTGGCAGACCACTTTGCCATTAAGCCATGATAAAGGACAGATTATTATCCCAGGGATAAAAATCCAAAGGGGGATATTCCAGGGTTACTCTCTGTCACTCTTGCTATTCTGTCTTGCCATTAATCCATTAAGCTGTTTACTTAACAGCTTAGGCCATGGCTAAAATTTGGCTTCTAGAAAACAACAAAGTCTAATGACGTCTCATCTTCACTTTGTCAATGATTTAAAACTGTATAGTTCATCAGATGAGGAACAGAAAGCACAGCTGCAGGTTGTCAAAACTTTTTCAGATGATATTGGAATGTCATTTGGTCTTGATAAATGTGCAAAAGCAACCTTTAAAAAAAGGAAAACTGCAACACCAGGAAAACATCAGTTTGGGACAATAATGTGATATAAAAGAACTTGAGCAAGAGGGAGTGTATAAATACTTGGGAATTGATGAAGGATCAGCAATAAAACATGAACTAATGTGAAAAGGAGTACTTTAAAAGACTTAAATTAATCCTGAAAACCGCACTGACATCTAGGAACAAAATCCAGGCTATAGACCAATTTGCTCTTCCTGTCCTAACGTACAGTTTTGGAGTGATTGACTGGCCCCAAAACATGTTGGATAGATTGGATATTAAAACAAGAAGGATGCTTTGTGCTCACCAAATGATTTATAAAAATCAGTGTATACCAAGATTATATATTCCCTGTTCTGAAGAAGGGATGGGCCACCTTGAAATTGATTACATGTATAAATATGCAATTGTGGGACTCCACACATATCTGCTGACCTCACAGGATCCAAATGTAGTGAAAGTTTTGAAACATGAGGAGAATAAATCTAAGATGACAACTCTGCTTAATTTAGCAGAATCATATCGACGTCAAGCAGGAATGGAAATTAAACCAGAAGTACATAAAAAACAGGCAGCAACTGAATGTGCTAAAAAACAAAAGAAAGAATATAAGGTAAAGGTTCAGATGAGAAGGCAAGAAATGTGGAAAAAACATAAATATAGTTGCAAGTATAGAAAACTTCTGGAAGAGCCTCATGTTGATCAAGAATGAACAAAGAAACCGTTAAGGAGAGGTGAATTCACATCAGGAAATGAAGGTTAATATTGGCAGCCCAAGATAGTGGGCTATGTACACGCTGGTTTACGAAGTCCATTGAACATGTGGGAGAAACAGACATATGTAAGTCTTGTAAAACCGAATTGGAAACAGTCACACACCTTGTTGCTGGTTGCGACACACTAATGGCAGAGGGACTGTATACTGAAAGGCATAATAATGTGGTGAGACTGGTACACTGGAGATTGTGCAAACATTATGGTATCGAAGTGGCTGAAAAACACTGGAAACATGAGCCACAAAGCATCAGAGAAAATGATGAGGTTTATATCACATGGGATCACCCAATGGCAACAGTTCAAACGATAGATGCTAGAAAACCGGATATAGTGGTCCATGAAAAGAAGACAAAAGTAGCATTGAGCATTGAAATTGTTACACCCAGTGACTACAGAGAGACAGAAAATCATAAAATACCTGGATTTGCAGGCAGAAATGAGAGCCATGTGGAAGAAAGATACCCAGACAGTTCCAATAGTAGTAGGAGCAACTGGTCTTATAAAAAAGAATTTACAATCGTATTTAGATATGTTACCAATTCATGTAACACCATACGAGTTGCAGAAGGAGTCATTACTGGGCACATTGTGGGTGCTGCGAAGTGCACTTTTGGCTAACATCAAAGAGTGAAACAATACTAATTTCATGAACACTAATCGTACTTTGACTTAGGAATGAGGTCCATTCCCGTCATGGTATTAGAAATCTAAAAGACTTGGAGAAATTAAAGAGAAGCGTAACATTCTTGATATTCCAGGATCTGTGAAGGTGTGTAGTTAGTAAGGCTTGTATATCATGACTACATTGCTTCTCCATGAGATGTTACTTTGCTTGTCTAGCTGCTCATAGGCATTGATCATTTGCCAGGAGTCAGGTTTGCCTATAATAATACTGCACTGGTATATGAATTGGTGTGCATATCCGGTCATCCAGAACAGTACTGTCCTAATGATGTCTGCAGGTAGAACTCATAGTCTTTATTGCTGCTGCTGGCATACTGGTAAATAAATGATCCATTCTAATACAGTAAAACTGTTCAACTAATATTTAAAATATGTACTGCTCTTTTATGATGTTTATATTGTAGTGTGATGTATGTGCTGTAATAGAGATACTATCCTGAGACTCTACTGAAAAATGGCACTTCCCAGCTAGTCATGTCTGGTTAACAAATGTGAACAGGTCTTTGCAGTACACCTCCACATGTCAGATAATCAAGTGGGCCTGTGAGTGTTGTATACTGCAGTGCCATCCTATTTTGATCTCCCATCTCCATTGGTGATTCAGTCACAAGGGGCATGCCTGGGCACATGCCACACTCCTGTGCTGAAGAGAGACAATCAGGTTAAGCCTCATCATTCCTCTCCTCCCTGGCAACACCTCCTACAGGTGCCTGAGCTACTAACTGAACTCAGATCACCTGAGTCAGAATTAGGGCTTTATTGATTTAAAGCAGTGGAGCTGGCTGCCATTGTGTTTTCCTGGCCTTGAGTGTCACTCATAGCATGCTCTGTTCCCCAGGGTAAAATTGTGGCAATAGCAGCAGACAATAGGTTCAGGATAACAGGAGCCATGTTTGTTTTGGAAGCCTGGGAATTTCTGGGGGTGTAGCTTCATAACTTAAATTTGCTTATATTGCAAGGATGAACTTTGCCTAGAGAAAACCAACAGTCAGTTTACTTACAGTATCCTGCTTAGAGATCAGCAGTATTATAAAAAAATAAAGGAAAGAAGGACAGTAAATAGATGCTCCGCCTGTGCAGTAACTTATGGTTTTGTTAAACTTTTTCAGTGAGATATGACTAGTGATGTCACTGTGAGATATGACTAGTGATGTCACTGTGAGATATGACTAGTGATGTCACTGTACTTGTGTTAATGTCATGTTACTACTCTGACGGCATGCACTCCCAGTGTGTCTCTACAATTCCTGGCATAGCTGAGATCAAAATTAAATACCCACTATTTTCTTTCTCTGATGTGGACTATAAATCATAAAATGTGCTCACTGACTCACCCAAGAGTGCAGCAGCTGCCCAGTTCACTGGTCATTCTCACAGTGTCTCTTGGCATAATTCATCGACAACATCAAGGGGTACTTAAATTTCTTCAGTGGAAACAGATATTCAGTTCACCCAAAAACACACATACACACACATGTCTGCATGCACACACAGGCACACACATGCACACGCATACACATATGCGTCTTCACAAATGCACATGTGCATACATACACAAGCACACGAGCACACACATGCATTCTCCCACATGCACTTTATAGACATGCACTTACACATATGCATACATTCTCACAAATGTGCACACACACACACACACACACACACACACACACACACACACACACACACACACACCTAAAGAAATCACTCTTTTCCTGGATAGCACCATGTTCTCAGATTTGTACGTGATGATTTATATCTCATCCACTTCACATTCAATACAAATCACTCAAGTCTGTATCACAAATCATGGCCAAAGGGGCCCAAAAGACATCATCTACAAAAAAATGTCATGTACCTCAGATTCCACTCTTGACTTTATCTTGGTAACCTTTCATTTAAGAACATAAACAGGAGAGGTGACAAGATATCCTAGATGGAGCCAGACACTGGCTTTGAATAAAGATAATATGATGCTGAGAAAGTGGGCACAACTTTTGGTGCATTAATATAGAGATGATATAGCATGGAGAAGTGGTCCCCAGTGCATCCGATTTGCACATTGCCTTGCAAAGCACAGGTGGGGTATGCTGTTATAAGCCTTTCTAAGAGCACACAACTTTAAAGTGAATTAACAAACTCCAACAAGGCTGAAAAGCTGGCCCACTGTTTCATAAGTTCATAGGTTCATAGGTAGGTACTAGGCTATTGGTCCTAGGACCTATATAAGCCTAGCCAAAAAGGTATCCTGGCTTTCGCCACCCAAGAAAATTATTTTCCTGTGCCCCTGTCGAGCAGAGCCAGAGAAGTGATCCCCAGGGTGAATTTCCTATTTCCCATCCAATCATCAAGATTTTTCTAGAAGAGTGCTAATGGGAAGCTTTGTTTGATATAGATAGGTAGTTTGCTCCAGAGTATGGGACGTCTCTGGGAAAGGAATATATCCCTCCAGCATGTTCTATTTATTGTGGTGACAAGGTTTAGGTCCCTAGAGCATGTAGCTCGGAGGGCTTGGGATTTATTTAAGTGGAGCATGTCCAACAGCTCTGGGTTTGACATAGCTTTGTATGTTAGGGAGAGATCGCCTCTGAGTAGGCGATATGCAACGGGGTAAAGCTGGAGTTTTGTGAGACGGTCTGCGTAGGGCATCTGTTTGAGGCTGGTAATCCTCTTTGTGAGGTATTTCTGTGGCCTTTCCAGTTGTTGTAGATGTCTTGTCAAAAGGGGAGTTGTACTCTATAATGGGTCTAATGAGTGACGAGTAGAGGGGAACAATGACCTCTTTCTTCCTGGATGAGAAACCTTTTGTTATGAGGTGTGCCACGCAGAAGGATTTCCTGACTACTGTGGCAATGTGATTATCAAAGGAGAGACTACTGTTCACCTGTGCCCCATGATCTGAAGTTCCTCTATCAGCCAGAATCTTCGGCATAGGGTTTTCTAGCCAGGCTTCTTAAAGGAGGAGCTCATGACCTGTATTTACTGGTACATGCTAATGTCCTCACCTTCCTTGAAGCACAGAAAAGAATTACTATCTATGATATTCCCACCCTGTGCATTGCTTTTAGCATTTCCTTCTGAATGTCTTTCATACCTGCAGTCTTTTTACTGAAAAGGCCTCTAAATACTGCAGTTAGTTGACTTGTAAAGAAAGAGCCTTCTAAATCACCAAAGAAAGGAATATATGCTGACCAGCACAGGTCAAAGAGCACCTTAGACTGTTCATTCTTGCTTCTGATAGACTGTCCAGTATTGATTAGCATTTCCTCATCCATACTTATCACTGTCTAATTCAATCCTACCTTCTCCTACTGAGGGCGGAAACTGTCTGACAGAACATATTTAAGGTCACCCGATACCTTTTTCTGTACGTTCTCCCTGCTCCTCCTTTACTCTGTGTTTTGCTTTTTAGCCTGCATCAGGACTACTGAAAAGAACACCATTTTCTTTTCACATTAAGTGTACTTGCTTTTTCAAATAAAAGAGAGGAGAGTCATCCACACATGAGAAGGAAGCAGCTGTGTAGAAGATAGATTACAATATGTGAATCTAATAAATTATAATGTCTGTCACCTTAGTCATATAAATAAAACAAAAGTACAAAAGAAAGGCACAGACTCTCTTAGTTATATTTTGCTAATATAAGACTTCAGTTGAACACTTTAATCTTGAAAGACTTCTTCAGAACTGAGATACAATAAAACTCAATAGTACATGCATCATAAACGGAACTACAATGTCATAAAAAAATTCCTGTCAAAGATTCCACACCGTCGAGATGAGGAAACATTTGGCACTTCTGGACTTACAGAAAGTGTATGCCAAGGTCAAAAGACAGCTGAGCTGAGCAGTTCTGCAATGGTTTGAAGTCCCGGAAACATTGGTAGAATTACTGCAGGCTATGCACAAGGACTGAGTGACACAAATAACAATGTTATTCAAGAGCAGTTCCCAGTGGGAGTAGGTATGTATCAGGGTTCCGATCTGAGACCACTCTTGTTTATAATGATGATAGACTACAGAAGCAAACAGGTTGGAGGGGAGAGATCATCAAAATTACAGTATGCATGTCATGTGGTGCTGCAAATAGAGACTGAGGAGGAACTTCATGAAATGGTAGGGAACAGACAAGACAGTCGTCATGGCAGCAATAGAGACTGAGGAGGAACTTCATGAAATGATAGGGAACAGACAAGACAGTCGTCATGGCAGCAATAGAGACTGAGGAGGAACTTCATGAAATGATAGGGAACAGACAAGACAGTGGTCATGGCAGCAATAGAGACTGAGGAGGAACTTCATGAAATGATAGGGAACAGACAAGACAGTGGTCATGGCAGCAATAGAGACTGAGGAGGAACTTCATGAAATGATAGGGAACAGACAAGACAGTGGTCATGGCAGCAATAGAGACTGAGGAGGAACTTCATGAAATGATAGGGAACAGACAAGACAGTGGTCATGGCAGCAAATGAGGAAAATCAAAAGAAGCTGAACACTGGGATAGGAGCAACGTAGTGCAGTGGGTTAAAAGCATCAATTATCTGGGGGGCTGCTTGAGGAGAAGGGAAGACTGAGTGTGACTGTGGGAGAAGCTATGGGATTCTTACATGACATCTGATGTAGGCATAATTTCTAAATTTAAATTCAGTTCACTGCTTTATAGGGTTAAGTTATTTGTATTATGCGAGGTGCATTAAATGGTCACAGTCGGGAAATGCAGTGATGATAACACTGCACCAGCTACCTATTGAAATGTCATAATGCTGAGTTCCAACATGCTGAAAAAAGAGATTGAAAATGCAAGAGAAGAGCAAATATTGAGCATCACTCTTTTCTTTAGACTTGCGTTTTGCAGAGAAGCAAGCCCCACTGCACCTCTTGATGTGAAGGGCAAGCCCCAACCCCCCACACCTCCTGAACTTATACCTCCCAACTCCAAGTCTGCCATACCTTTGAGAAAAGGGAATATTCTAAGAAATGGCAGTCTTAGACTTTTTATATGCAAGTCCTGATTTTCAGTCATTTGGTCTCCTCTTTGCAGGATTCAGCATGTCGAGCAGTTACCAGTACACTAAGTTGTAATCTGAAAGCAGTTTCCATCTGGATCCTATTCTGAATTTGGCCATTTCAGAAGTTTTTCTTTCTTGTGCTTTAGGAGGAATAGTCTTTGCTCCTACAGTTCCTCACTGCAAGCGATTTTATTATAAATAGGTTCTGTTGGTCGACAGAGTTTGTTGTTTATTGTGCTTGACTGTGTGTGCTGATATTACTTTAGCTTGAAAAGTCCATGCATCACCTGACATTGGGGTCCAGTTTTCTTCTCAGGAGAATTTTAGGCAAGACCCTGCTGAATTTCCATTTTTATATGAAATGCCAGAGACCTTGCTATTTGCCATAAAGAAAATGTTTGTGTAGGTTATCTCATAAAATCCAAGCCATGGTATTATGCCTCTGGAGGACCTTAAATTGAAGGTGGTGGATAACTCGGGTCTATATCACTTCGTTGAAACGGCAGAAGTTCAAACACCATATGTTCAAACTTCTAACTTCGAAGTACAAAACCATCGAAGACTTAGAACACCGATTTTTTTCCCCAGGGAAAAAAATCACTGTTCCAAGAAACACACACACAACACAAGCACACCAAAAAAAAAAAACAGCAATCCACACACATACACTTAAAATCCTACATTTAACCCTACACTAAACTGTACATACACTACTATCTATCCACTTACCTTAACCCAAACCCTAACCCTAAGATCCGTCACTATTGCACACTCACCTGACATGCTCCCTAACTCACCTATCCCACCTTAACCCTAAATTCTGTCACTATCGCACAACCACCTCACCTGCACCCTAACCCTAACATCCACACAATCACACACTTACCTGAACCCGACCAGTAACTTTCCACCCCAGTGCTGAAAATCGCAAAGCCACAGAAATGTTCCACCAAATTCTTTCTCTGGGAAAGAATTTGGTGTTCTACAGCTTCGCAATAATCAGTTTTCGAACTTCACAGTTCGAACATATGGTGTTCGAACTGCTGAAGTTTCAACAAACTGATAGGAACCTGGATAACTCTTTAGGGACACTAGATAGAGTGACACATAATGAGCTGTCGTAACATAGCCATGGTGGGAATACTAGTATTTATGCACTTTTCCCTTAACTGGTCTATCATGGAGTCCTATAAGGACAAGCATGTTAGACAGGTGACAGCAATAATTAATTTGTATAAGGGGATACTGGTCTTAGAAAACTACTGTGGACCAAACAAGGATTATATTCTACCCATGAGGAATTTCTTCAGTGCAGTTGACCAATTAGCTGGAAGAAGTGTTCTCTGATGTTGGGGGGGTGTATTTTAACATTGTCCTGCATCCAACCTTGGATTATTATCTCATAGGAAGATTAAGACTTGCCAAAGTTAAGGATACAGTTAGGTGCTACATTAAAGACTACAGTATAGTTTATGCCTGGACAGTGTTAACCCCCCCCCCCCAAGAATCTGCCTTCACTTTCACATTTAAGGCATTGCACATTGGTTGGACTGCTGGTTTACCAACTTAAATTTATTCCAATTAATGTCTTCCTCACTCTCCAACCACTCTAATATTAGAGAGATTATCCAGAAGTTCTGCAACCTGTTTCCCCTGGCAGATTGATCTCCTCATTCTTTGCTGTGAAGCAGACTGTCTAACATTAGGGAACTTTACAGCCTACTGGGATGAGGATTTTGGGAAACACAAGCATATTATCCACAAAAGAGACACTCTTAAACTACATGTCAGGTGCACAGCCATCCAAACTAAGAAGAAGAAAAGATCCAAAATGGAGGATGAGATTAGAGAGATATAAGGAAAAATAGACTAATGCAAGGGGAGTTTTTCAAGCCCCATTGTAAAAAAAAAATCACTCCTAGTTGCCAGGCTCCAAAAGAAAAAAGGAATGTAAACCTATGCAATTTTCTTTTATCCATGATTGGCTGGAGTTGGTGCACTCTATTAAAGGCAAAGAGAATTTTTTTTATCCAAATTCTTTGCCCAGAGACTTTAGAAAAGATTAAGGAAAGTATATAAATCAGGCATAAGGGACACTACCAGGTTTGTTTCCCAGGATCCATTGCCATTAATCATGTCCTTGCATACTTTTTACAAGGATTTATACCATTATGAAATTCCACTCCTTGGGAAGGTATCTCAAGGGGCTCCTTGGAGATTTTGGCCTTTCTGTGGGATAATGAACTTGAGTTGAAATCACTCAGCCATTGAATTGAAATGACAAAAATTATGAATGCAATTAGAAATATTCCATCAAGGATGACTCTTGCCTGGGATGACATCCCAATTATTTCCTTTAATGTTTAAGGGCATCCTGGGATTATTTCTCATGCATTTTTAATTATGTAATGGAGCAATGTTATTTGCTTGAAATTTCATCTGTGGTTGTTATAATATTTTCCTTTTATTTACATTTGTTTACTGTGGTGGAGCATTGGTCAAGCATGACCAATTGCAGGCCCAGATCAGGTTTTGTAATGCTAATTCTAAAAATGTTTAGAGATTACTTGCACCCCATAAAATACAGACCTATCTTTTTTTTTGTCTTTATGGAGACAAATATCCTGGTGAAAAATTGTAGCTAAGAGGCTAGAACCTCTGCTTCTGAAGTTGATTAATGCTATGCAACAAGGCATCATAACAGAGGAATACTGTGTCCCTGAGCTGATTAGGCAATGGCTTAGTGTCATCCTCTCCTGCAGTAGCAAAGCTAGTCCTGCTACAGCCTAATCCTTTAATTTACACAAAGCTTTTGGCACCCTGACATAGTTTTACATGGAAATTCATAAAAGTCTTTGGGATGGTTAGCTCTTTTCTGTGCTCCTGATATTAACTGAGAATCCCAAACTCTGTATTATTTCAAAAAGGGATATATTCTAAATTTTAATATATTGTCAATATTGTGAGGCATTACAGGTGGGTGTCCACTGTCCCCTCTACTTGTTTTTTGTTAATTTATTTATTTTCTTCTCAAAATAGATAAGGGAAACATATATAAAAGAATATTACACTGTACAAATAGCTACAAAAAAACCACACAGCATATAATGTGACATTACGCTCAGGTAGATACTGGAAAGGATAACGCTTAATGAGCTGACATCATCAGCATGCAAAAAGGACATTAACCCCAAACCTCCTTCTCCTCCTCCCATTCCTATCACCCCGTAAGAAATGGAGTTGCCATCCAGTTGTTCTAAAACTAAATAAAACAGCTCACTGGTCAATTTTATAGCATATCTGTATTTTTATAACCCTCACCTTAGCCATGCTATCACTCTGCACACTGAGAGGACTTTGATACCTCCTAATGCTATTCACTGCTATTATTTTTTCTTCTTCCATTCAAGACCACCTGCCTATTCTTTAGCTATTTTACTATTCACCCATCATTTTATGATCAAAATTATGATTGTTTCCAATTTTGTCCAACAAAGAGCCTCCCTTTCTATTCTCAGTAACCCAAACTCCCAACTTGTTGGCACTTGCTTGACAAAGATTCTTCCTCATTCTGACATTATTTGCCAGCAGTTCTAAAACATATGTAAGCTGACTGCTTCCACTACTCTACACCTGCACCACACTCACCTTTCGCCTTCTTTGGGGTCTGAGAAACTTGCAGTGGAGTTATGAGCAATTTATGTAGCCACCTCATATACTGATCCCAGGCTACCAGGAGTCCATTCAGGTTTGCTACTACTTTCATGCAGTTTTAGGGAACTGCACATTTTACTTGTCTTTACACCTTAACCTTAATTTCTCCATCTCCACATTATATCTATGTCTCTTAAGTACAACACATATACCACATTTTATCTCCTCACGTTTTGCCTTTTATTACTCTGGTCCATCAAACCTTTATACATTCACCTATTTGCATTTCTAATACCTTGCTTTTCCATTAAATCTACAACGGTCCTCTTCAACTGTTCATATAGGAGCCAATCTCCATCTGACAGTTGAAAGTTATATCAATACTGTTCACAGTCCATAAATCCTTCACAAGACCCATTATTTTTTTAAGATTAAAGCTTCCACTATCTTGGTGCATCTCCCTGACCAGCCTTTCCAATATGTTGCCTGTCCTTGAATTCTAATCCCTGGATTGTTCCATTTTTTTACCCAAAGCATCCCTGCCAGAATCTCAGGATATCCTTTTTTGTCCTGTAAAAAAATGGCTCAAGCACTCTGTAGAGTTTTTAATAGAATCTAGAACAGAAGCTGCCATTAAAAAAGGAATAATTAGTAGAGCATATAAAATATTGCATGATAACTGTAAGAATCAATCAGAGGAGGGAAGAGAGTTTGGATAAGCAATTCACAAAGAAACAATGAGAGGATATATGTATGCCTCCCAAATATGCAACAAAATCTAGAAGATTTAGGATTTTTGCCTGGAAATATTTACATAGATATTTTATATCCCAAGTACTATACATAAAATTTTACTTCAGGCAGACAGCAAATGTTGGAGGTGTGATGGGGAAGAAAGAGATAATTGGGAACATATTTTCTGGGAGTCTGGTGAATTAGTGGACTTTAAGGATTCCCTGTGGGATGCACTGTCAGAGAAGCTGGGTGGGCAGATTGGTCTGACAAGGGAGATGATTTTTCTCAGTTATGACACAGAATCAGAATTGCCTAGGTGTGGTAAGGCCTTGCTGTGTCTAATAATGGTGGCTGCCAAAAAAGCAATTACTAGAAAATGGAAATCAAAATATAAACCAACTATCTAGAAGTAGTGAATATAGTAACAAGAGATAAAACAAATGGAACTGAGATCTTTGGAAAAGGGTAGGAGTAAGCTACATAGGAAAATGGGAATTGTGGTAACGATATATACAAGGACAAGAAAGGAATAAGGTTTAAAAGGTGGCAGGACTTAAATGAGATATGTAATATTTGACTGCAAAAGATTGTAGACTGTAAGTGATGTTTAATGTTTGCAACTGGGAGTGTGTCAGTAAGGACTGTGATATAAAATGCTTGCAACTAAAATTGTGTCGGTGTGGCTTGTTTCCATTTATATAAATGTATAATTGCCTATTTAGTAAGTGATGGTTTAATAAAGATGTTTCTTGTTTAAAAAAAAAAAGAAAAAAAGGCAGGAATTTAATAATCCATGTAATGTTGGTTAGGTTTTATGACATATAGCAATAAATGTGAAGTAAAATGTTTGTTACGTTAATTATAGTGATTACTTTTATATGAACGTGAAATTGTCTATGTCACAAGTGATAATTCAATAAAGGTGTTTGGAACAAAACTCATGGGTTTTAATGTTTAACCAACTGAAATAATCTTCACCTCTTGCCTCTGGCTTTGGGATGTCAAGACAAAAGCTGTCACCATGTACGAATAGAAATCTGTCATTCAGCAGCAGCCCATTTCCTAGATAACCTTAGTCTATTTCTTGCAGTTTTGATACCCTTTTCATTCCATATTATCTATCCATTTTTTATCTGTGCCATGTAAAGGAATAAGCCAGGGAACACAGAGAACCCTTGGGAGAATCATCATCTTAAATTAATTCCACCAGTAACATCTGAACTTGGAGTAAAGGTTTTCTTAGGTGGCACTATATGTCTCTCATTTGCCACTCTCCCTCTGTCTCTCTTTCTTTCAATCTTAGCTCCAGATATTTGACATCTTCTTCCCTAGCTAACAGTTTTTACTGTATTATATTTTTCTTTGGAGCTTACACTCATTTGAAAAGTTTTGGCCCAATTATATTATAGACCCAATTCTGATTTAAACTTTTCAAATATTCTCCAAACTCCAAATGTCACCAAGTCTAGTCTGTCAGTTGCTAGCATACAATATTCAGCAAACAGCCAGAAACCTTTTCATTTACAATTTAAGCCTGTAAAAATATTCTGACTAATCTTTTCAGCTAAGACCTCAATTACTAATGTAAATAGGAGGGATGAAAGGGGGCATCCCTATATGGTACCCCTTCTAATGTCTATGTCCCAGTTAATTCTCAGTTTACCAAGAACTGAGCTTTTGTGGTGTTGTATGGTGCCATAATCAAATGTAAAAATCTAGGTCCCAAACCTATTTCCCTCAAAACTCAAAACAAAACTCCAATTAAAGGGTATCAAAGGCTTTTTTCAAATAAAAAAAGATAGCTCTTGCCTGTTTCCAAACCTGCTTCTGAGCTTGAATAATGAATTCTCTCAATTGCCACCAGCTCCCTTCAGCTGTCTGTGCACTTCTTATCAAAATCTCTTCATCATTAAACCCAACAATTTTGGAATATACCTCCTTTATAGCCTCTTGGCTAGAACAGTTTATAGGATCTCACTACCTATATTAATTAAAAAAATGGACCTGTAATTACCTGGATAGTGTTTTTCCTGTCCTTCCTTCATTTGGGGAAAGTATGACCAACATTTTAATGAAAGATTTGGGCATAACCTGTTCCTAGCCCCCCCCCCCCAGTATTATAAACCAGGTGACTCTGCTCCAGCAATGGGCTGCCAAATATTCCATAGAATTCAGCCAGAATGTCATCACTCTCTGGGACTTTTCCTCCAGTCTACCTGTTGAAGTCTTCAGAGATTTCCTTTGACTTATCTTCCTCTAGTTTTTCCCGCTCTTTCTCCTGTAATATGCACTCTCTGCAGTCTAGAACTAGTTTCACTTATCTTTCTGTTGCTATTCCCTTCTAACATTTTTGCATACAGTGTACCAAAAAAGTTGCAAAGCATTTTTATATTATTTTTATCTAAAAGTAACTTTTTGCATATAGTGTACCAAAAAAGTTGCAAAGTGTTTTTATATTATCTTTATCTAAAAGTAACCTTTCCTCCTTCCACCAGAGATCTGTAATTATCTGTTCCATCTTTTTATCCTTTACCCTTCTAGCTATCCACTTATCCAACTCCTCTGCCAATCTCTACCAAAATCCGACTTACTAATAAATCCCTCCTCTACTGCCATAACTTCTACTTCCTTAATTTGTGAGAGAAGTTTCTGCATCATTATTTTTTTAATTTAGAGTAGAGCCTAGACTAGCCCAATCCACTTCTCTTTTTAAGTGCTGCAAACTAGCCTCCCATTTGCTTCTCCTTATTATTAAATTCTTCTGAGCTTATCAAATGCTCTTTTATAGCATAGCTCATAGCATTCCACAATACCGCCAACTCCTCTGCACCCCTCTCTGCATAAGCATTGCAACTCATAACCATCCCAGTCCTCCTTAATCCTTCTAAACACATTTGGGTTTTATTCCACTGCTACAGTTTCCATCTCCAGTAATTACCTTTACTTAGCTGGTGTGAGGTAGAGAAAGTTAAAATCACATGGACATGATCTGAAAGATATATATCACCATTCTGCATCCCTCTTAACTTCCAAGATGGCTGCACATTGAGTAACAGCTTCATTTCAGCTCTCCCACTGTGAAAACAGAAACTCAGAAGAAAAAAACAGTGAACTCATTTTTTTTTGGGGGGGGGGGCAAATTTCAGTAACTGGCTAGTAAGTGAACTGCCTGGATGCCAGCAAAAAAAGAAATTCAGAGAACCTGAAAGAAAATCAGCCACAAAAGGTGAGGAAAAACACTGACTGGGAGGAATTATGTAACTATTTAGCAAAACGCAGTGCAAGCTCTAGCTTTGGTGCAAGAAGTGACTTCCACTAACCTAGAGGAAAAAATAAGTCAAATGTACTCACTGCTGATTAAAATAAATGAAACATTGATGGAGTATATCAACTCAAATAATAAAAAATGGAAAAAATGCAAGAAGATGTAAACAGATATTCAGATGAAGTGATAAAACTGCAAAAATTGGAGGTCAAAATAAAGAAAAGGCTGGTTGAATATGAGACTGCTCAATAAGAAATACTAGAATTAGAGGGCAGAGCACACAAGTAAACTCCAGAATTTTCTGCTCTACCAGAGAAGCTGGAAGGAATAGAATGTATTAATTTTATGAAAGTACCAATAAGCAAGTGGACTGGTATTCCACAGCTGGAGTTGTTAATTGAAAGGGCACATTGTGTGTATCCTCCAAACTTGGCATGAGAAAGCAACCTAGACCTTTAATAGTAATGATCCAATTCTAACATCAAAAGGAGATGATTCTAACAAAACTGTAGCAGAAGGACAAAGTACTAAAAGTGGAGATAGCAGAGTGTTTGTAAAAAATGATTACTCCCTGTACACCAGGCAGAAGAGGTGTATATTCAACTAATCAGAGAATGTTGAGATGCAGGCATGAGATTCAAATTGCTATATCCAACTATCTTCAGAATATTTCTTCCTGGAGGAGCACAATTATTTTTGATGCAGAACATGCTAAGGAGGAAATATAAACTTTTGTTCAACAAAAAGTGAGCTGTGAAACAGAAGGAGATTCTGCTTATTGTTCTTCTGGTAATAAAGACCACAGAGAGATTGTACCAGTGAAACCTTTTCCAGTATTTCAATGAAAAATGCTTGAGAAACAGAAAAAAAAAACAAGAGTTGACTAGAAGAACCGAGAGTACATTGGAAAGCAAGCAGAGACTGAATTTGGGAGATGGAGATAAACAGGAATAAAACCTGCAACTTGGAAATTGACAAATAAATGTGGGATTATAAATCATTATATTTTTCAAACATGACAGAACAAGAAAAACCTGGTAATATAGGACTTTTTTGATTTTGTTAAACTTGTGCCCTACTTTATATCATTAATGTTTGGATGAACACGCAGGAGAGGGGAAGAGGAAGGAAAGATTTAACTGTAATTAAAACAGTTATTCTTAACAGTAATATTTGTACAATGCATGATATCTGCATGCTATAAAGTAAAGTATTCTCAGTTATTTTCAAGTGTAATAGGGTTACTAAAGTAAACGATGCCCCAGTTTTTTCCTTCTTTTCTCTTTGTTCAGTTTAAAGAAATGTATGCACTGCAATGTAAAAACATAGGAATAAAAGTCTGTTCAAAAGAGTATTATACAAGAAAAAATTATGTGCTATTTCTCAGTCTTGCATAGGGGAATGACTGGATTAATGCTCTTAGCTTTATCTAGTAACACATTATACGAAAAAGCAAAGAAATAAAAAAGAACATTGAATATAATAAAGCTCTCCTATAGCAAATAAATAAATACTTGTAGAATCAGCTCTGTGTCTGGCTCATGTCTCCATTGAGGCAATCTGATAAATAGCAATAAAAACATAATACTTCTTTCTTTTAATGGCTTTATTTCAATGGCTAGGAGATAATATTTTCTGAAATCATTCAAGTGTTTTGTCATTCTGGAGAGTAATAAAGATAAGACAAAACCAAACAGCACTTAGTAGAAGCACAGGTTGTACTATGTGTCTTAGCATGGATAACCTTCATTTTAGGTTAACCCATGTTGGTGAACGTGGCTGTCAATTTGGAACAATTGTTCTTATTTGGAAGGTAAAACTTCAGTATTTGAAGATATACATAGTTTTGTGTTCTTATTAAGTTAAAAGGTTTTGGGGGTGTATTTGTTTTTTTTTTTTTTTTTTTTTTTTGTTTTGGGGTTTTTTTGAGGGCTTTCAATAAAACAAAATGTTTTGTAATATGTGACATAGGCTCAAATGGATATGACAGTAAACAACTGTGTAAAAGGTCAACCTTCCAAACATTAGTGTGTGCATGCAATACAAAGCTGGAACGATATACTTAACAAGAAAGTTATTACAAGTAAAAGCAGGGAATAATACATTTTTAACATAATGGCCCTTTCAATATTATATTTAAATGTTAATAATCAAACAGAAATATATACAAAAAGAAAGAGTGGTGAACTATATTAAAAATGAGTTCAAATATTTATGCTACAGGAGACACATTTGGAAAGAAATGAACATGTGAATTTGATAAAGAAAGGTTTTTCAGGATGGTTATTCAGCAAAATACATGGGACAAAGGAAAAGAGGAGTGCCTATATTAATTTCAAGCGGAGCTCCAATAGTGAGAGAAGAGGATAAAAAATATAGTAATGGCAGATTTGTAGTGCTAAGGGGCTACTTGCAAGGGAGACAATTATACTGGCATGTATTTATATTCCACCTAAAACTGCTATAATGGAACTTAAGAAAATTCTGGGAAAATTAATTAGTTTTCAGCAAGGAATATTACTTATAGCTGGGTACTGGAATTTAATTTACAACAGGGAAGATATGTCTGGGGGTCCAGAAGGGGAAATATAACAAAGGAGTGTAGAGTTTTGAAGAAATTTATGAAAATATTTGGCATGGAAGATGTGAATTCAGTAGTAGGAGTTTGAAGTGAATTTACATATACAAAAACTGGGCTAGGCTGGACAAAACTTACATTTCACAGGCACATGATGGTTTAATTTAAAGTTTTGATATGCATCCAATAGCTATTTCAGATTATGCACTAATAACTAAAAGAGAAATGTAGGGTAATGAAATAAAAATGAGACATTGGCGCTTTCCCACCTATCTATTGAAAAGAGAGGAATTTAAGGAATGGGTTGTGGAAATTATTCAGCAGTTATTATAAAAGACAGAAATATCATCTGAAAATGTATCTAGAGAGTGGGATAAAATTAAAGTGAGTTTAAAAACAGGGTGGAGATAAAAGAAAGAGAGATATGGTTGAGAAGCAACAAGCATTACTGAGAGGAACTGACAAATGTTAACATATTGTAGAATGGGGGATCTCACAGAATAAGAAGAGGAGCAATTGCAGAATGCTAACCAGAAAATAAAGGATTACCTCAGCAATATGCATGAGTTTTGAAATATTGCTGTTAAGCAACTGTTTTTTGGTAATAATGCCAGAGCACAAAAACCTTTAGTGCAATGACTCAAGCAGCAGAAATAAAGATATGTCGACAAGCTTAGGGAGCCTATAACAAGGGGGGTAACAAGAGATTCTGTAGAGGTACTAAACATAGTTCAAAAATGTTATGAAAGTCTATATAAAGCAGAGAAATATGGATATAAAGGAAAGGTACAAATGGAAATGTTTATAGAAGAATTTAATATGCCAAGTTTAGAGGTAGATGAGGCTCAATTACTAATAGTTAGGATAGGAGAAGATGAGATAAAAATGGTATGTATAACCAATCCACAGGAAAGTCCCCAGGAATAGATGGTATTCCTTTGGAAGTTTGGAAGCTAGGGGGGAAAACTGATAAAGATCTGAAAGGTTTGGTTTTAACAGTATTTTTAGAGGAGGAAAAGTACCTACTTCTTGGAAGTAAGTGGTAGTGGCTGTAATACTAAAGAGAGTAAAGAACCATCAGATCCAGCTTCATACAGGCCAATTTCAATCCTAAACTATGATTATAAAGTGTATATATATCTATAATGCCTAAAAGAATGGCAAAGGGATGCCAAAACTAATAGATATGGATCAGTGTGTTTTTTTTTTTTTTTTTTTTTTTTTTTTTTTGGAGGAGAGGCAAACATTTGACAACATTAACAGAAAATTGATGATTCAGAGGGAAGCTGAATGTAAGAAAATACCACTTTTGTTGGTGGGTCTTGCAGAAAAAACACTTGACAGAGTAATCTTGGAGTTAATGAGCTGGGAAATTAAAACATTTGCATTCCCTGATGAAATTATAAGGTTGATTAGGAGGATATATGAGGGATCAGTGGCGAAAATTAAAGTGGCCGGGTTCATTTCTGATAATTTATGTTTGAGCAGTGGAACCAGGCAGGGTTGTCCTTTATTATTTACACTATATTTAGAAGCATTGGCAAAGAAAATAAGAGAATCAGAAATTCAAGGATGTAGTGGTAGTCCAGAAAAGTTGACTCTGTATGCAGATGACATTATTTTATAACTGATAAAACCAAAAAAGGACATTTCATTGTTGTGGAACATATTGAGGCAGCTTTAAATCTTTTCAGGATACTAAATTAATGAAGTTAAAACAAAGGCAATAGCTGTAAATTATGTACCCACACACAAATTGGTTCAGCAATATCCATATCTATGGTGACATGATAACATTAGGTACTTAGGAGTATGGATTAAAAAAGATTCTGGTGTGGCAGCTAAAGATATGTGGGAAGAGACTAAACAAAAGTTAATATAAAACTGGGAAACTGGAAACTCTGTTTTATGGATATAGATAGCAAGATACAAGCAGTAAAAATGTTTTAGCCCCTTTAGTTTTATACACAGTTCATGCATATTTTTATCAACCAGAGGAGAAGGTGTGGATAGCAATTAATAAATAGCTAAAGGATTTTATCTTGGAGGGGAAGATGGCAAGAGTCAAGTGGGATAAGATGATTCTTCCAATTGAACAAGTCAGTTTGGAATTACCTGATTTGAAGGGATATTTCAGAGCTACACAGTTAAGGTTCCTTTACATAGTACAAGGCAAAACCTATAATTCAAAGTAGAAAGGGATGATGATGAAAGGGGGAGGGAGCTCAAGAAATAAGGAGAGACTGGGATTTTGGATGCAGATCCTTAAGGAGAATAACAATAACCATGTAGAATATTATATTCATAAAGTAACAGAAAGTATGCTAAGAACTAAGCCAATGTGGGAATGGAGAAAATAGATTCTGCTGATAGGGATGACTGCAATTAGGGATACAGACAATAGGCAAGAGGGGCCTGGAATTTATTGAAGAAAACTGATACAAGAACAAAGGTATTGGGGGCAAATAATTAGAGAGGGAAAGATAATAGATTGGGATTGCCAGGAATTTATTTGGACTGCAGTACAGAGATTACCTTTTTTATCAATGATTGATATCAGAGTATAGGCAAAGAGAAATAGGGAGATCCTAAGCAAAAGACTAGCACTGGTAGAGTTTTTAGTAGAATCTAGATCAGAAGCTGCTGTGAAAAAAGGAATAATTAGTAGAGCATACAAAATATTGAATGATAACTATAAGAATCAATCAGAGGATGGGAAGAGAGATTAGTTAAGCAATTCACAAAGAAACAATGGGGGATGGTATATGTATGTCTCCCAAATATGCAACAAAGTCTAGAAGATTTTGGATCTTTGCTCGATATTTCTATACCCCAAATAGACTATAAATATATTTTCCTCTAGTGGACAGGAAATGTTGGAGCTACAATGTGTAAGAAAGAGGTAACTGGGAACATATTTTCTGGGAGTGTAATGAGTTGGCAGACATTAAAGATTCCCTGCAGACTGTTTGGTCAGAGATACTGGGTGAGCAAATTGGTGTAACTAAGTAAATAATTTTTTGAGCTATGACACAGAATCAGAATTATAGTGGCTGCCAAAAAGCAGTTACTAGAAAATGGAAATCAAAGTCAAAGCTAACTTTACTTGAAACGATGCGAAAAAGCACAGACATGCGCATTTTTAAGCCAAAAAGTTGAAAGGCATAGAAATAAGCCCCAAATGGCTAAAATTACAATTTCAGAGCTGGAAACCACTCCTATAGTGTCAGCCAGGCAGTACAATGCTCACCACAGGTAAGGAAAAAAGCTCTTTGTACTTTACAAAAAAACACCTAAACAGGCATGTCCAAGCGGTAGCTTTCAGTGATTTCTCCTGTCCACCTGGTGAATCTGGGCATATTGGGGCAATGCAGCAACTGCCTCATGTACACAGACAACCCTCTCCTCCTACCACCCAATACTACAACCTGCAAGAGATGCACTTACATAGCCAAACTGGAAGCAAAGCTCTCTCCAGCCAAGATTGTGCTAGACAGTCAAGAAGATAAGGTTAACACCTGCACTACACCTCAAGCAACAAATAGACCTTCAAAACCCACACCATCAACACCCACACATAGCAACACTAAACCTACATATGCAGAGGCCCTTAACATTAACCTGCCCAAGCAGCAAGGACCTCCAAAGCTGAAACGCAAACAAACGCCAGTCACAACCAAAGTGACACATAGCTCACAACACCAGTGTGCCACCCAACAACAGCCCTTAAGGCAAGACAATGTACCCAACACTTTAGTCATTGGTGACTCTATAGTCAGGCACACTGATGTCCCACTCACCTGGCTGAACAAGGAGAAAATTATAGTCAGCTGCCTGTCGGATGCCAGGATCCGCCACATAATGCATGCACTCAAGTCACTCCACAACAAGTACAAATATGACTCTGTCATTGTCCATGTTGGAGTGAATGACATGAGACGTACCTCCCTGGACTATATGAAAAGAGACATGGAAGAGCTCTCAGATCATGTGACCCAGACAGGTATGACCCTAGCCCTGAGTAGCATCCTGCCTTCGCCCAGAATGATACCACAGTATAAGGACAAAATGATTGACTTCAACAATTGGCTAAGCTTCTGGTGTCATTCAAAAGGGATTCAGTATCTGTCTGCCTGGGACAACATGATCGACAAGCCACGATGCTTTGCCAGAGATGGTCTGCACCTGTCACCCCTGGGATTCAGGTTACTGGCTAAAGCTCTCGCCACCCCTATAGTGCCTTTTTGTAGGCAAGGTTCAAAGGACAAAACCACCACCGTAACAGATACAAGCATGCAAAATCTGAAGGTAATGCTACTCAATGCTAGAAGTCTAAACCTCAAAATGCACTCTCTTGAGGCACTCCTAAAAATGGAGAACATCAATATCTGTGCAGTAAGTGAGACCTGGTTCAAGGCTCCAGAGAGCAACCCTGCAATACCAGGCTACAACTCTTACCACACATTTCGGCCACCAAACCAAGACTGAAACACTAAAGGTGGAGGAGTGTCCATATTCACCAAGGATATTCATACCTCCAGGCTAGTTTTCCAACACAATGCATCTGAAATTCTCCAGGTGAAACTAACACCAGGTAAGACTGCAATCCAAATTGTAGCTTGCTACAGATCCCCCACCATGCCCCAATATTCTCACTATACCTTTCGAAACATACTGGACAATATTAAGATACAACCAAACGCCCTAATACTGGGTGATTTCAACTACCCTGCCATTAACTGGGAAAACTACTTGGGTACCAACACCTTTTCCCAACAGTTCTTGGAATTCATAAATTCCAACGCCCTGGATCAACTAATACATTGTCCCACCAGGGACTTCAATATCCTAGACCTGGTCATTGCCAACATGGGAGATAGATGCTCCACACCACTGGTCACCCCCTCATTGGTCAAGTCTGATCATAAGCAAATCACCCTTGATGTCCACATCCCACCCCCACCCTGCTGTAAGGAAACCTCTGTAAAAAACTTCTCCAAAGCCAACTTCATGCTACTCAAGTCAGAAGTGACAAACGTCATGACACCCATGCAGATGGGAGCTGAAAGTTCAACTGATGAATCCTACACTAAGGCACTGTACAAGCACATCCACTCATGCATGAATCGTGCCATCCCAAATAGAACCAAGATGCTCTCCTCCAAAAAAAGGAAGCCAATCTGGTGGTCCCCTGCCATAAACAAACTATACAACAGAAGAAAAAACTGTTGCAGAAAAGAGGAAAATCCCAGGATGCAAAAAACTCCCTCACCAGCCTTAGTAAGAAGCTGAGATCCCTCATAAAATCCTCCAAAGCTAGTTACAAAAATAAAATTGCCAAAAATTCCAAAGACAACCACAAAGCATTCTATAGTTATGTCAAGAATCTAAATGGCAATGCTCAGATATGCTCTGAGCTACAACAGAATGGCATTAAATATACTGATCCCAAGGATATTGCCAATATCCTGGCAGATCAATTTAGTGCAAACTTCACCCCCTCTCACCCCCTAAAGGGCCCATCTCAATACCAAAAGATTGCCAAATTCCGGTAATCATAGCCACACAGGTAGAAACCGCACTCTCCAAAGCTAAGAATACAGCATCCATGGGACCAGATGACATTGCGGGCTGTGTGCTACATGAACTACAAAATGAACTGGCACCTCACCTAAGTGTCATGTTTAATCATAGCCTCACCTCAGGCTATGTGCCCACTGAGTGGTGCACAGCTACAGTTATCCCACTCCACAAGGGGGGATCCACCTTGGATCCCGGGAACTACTGTATCATCAGTCTGATGAGCCTTATCTGCAAGGGCATGGAATGCATTATCATGGAACTTATAAACAAAGGCATTGGCAACCTTTAAACACTGGACCCCACCCAGTTTGGGTTTGTGGGCCAATCTTGTCTCCTGAACCTGATTGACTTCTTTGAATCAGTCTCCAGAGCTGTGGACAAGGGTAAGGCAGTCCACATAACCTATCTGGACCTCGCTAAAGCCTTCAACACCATCCCCCATTCTGGAATCATAGATAAACTTACTAAGCTGGGCATAAATCCCTATGTCACTCAATGGGTTGCCAACTGGCTTACTGACAGAACCCAGACTGTAAAAGTAGCCAACTCGAAATCCAGCTCCAGACAAGTGACAAGTGGAGTACCTCAGGGTTCAGTCCTGGGACCGCTCTTGTTTGGCATCTACTTCTCTGAAGTACAGGCCAACTCTAAGGGACTCTGGCTAACAAAGTTTGCAGATGACTGCAAACTGGGAGCCATTATTGAATCCCCAAATGATGTGGATATTCTACAAAAGGGCCTTACAAAAACAGATGCTTAGCGCCAGAGCCATGGGTTCAAGCTTAATGCCAAGAAATGTATAGTTATCCCCTTTGGGAAAAAACATGTACCCATGAATTACCACATAGGTGGCAGTACACTAAACACCAAAAGTGTGATGAGAGACTTAGGGACACAGGTGGACAGTGATCTCACCTTCAATAACCACATCGCCACAACAGTCAGAAAATCCTTCTATGTGGCACACCTCATCACTAAGGGCTTTTCATCCAGAAAAAAGGAGGTCATTGTCCCACTGTACTCATCCCTCATTAGACCCATTATAGAGTACAACGCCCCATTTGGTATGTACCTCACAAGACATCTGCAACAGCTGGAAAGGCTGCAGAAATACCTCACTAAAAGAATCACAGGCCTAAAGCAGATGTCCTATACTGACCATCTAAAAAAACTCCAGCTATACTCTGTGGCATATCGTCTACTCAGAGGCAATCTCTGCTTAACATACAAGGCCATGTCAAACCCTGAGCTGTTGGACATGCTCTGCCTAAAAAAATCCCAATCCCTCAGAGCCACACGTTCCAGGGATCTAAACCTTGTCATCACAATGAACAAAACATGCTAGAGGGATAGGTTCCTGACCCAGAGACTCCCCATACTCTGGAATAGACTGCCCATACATGTCAATCAGAGCACCTCCTTGGTGCTCTTCAAAAGGAAGCTTGACAATTGCATGGGAGATAGGAAATTCACCCCAGGGATCACATCCGCTGCCCTGCTAGACAGGGGTCCAGGGAAGTAAATATTGTAGGAAGAAATATCCAGGGAATTGTTTTGGCTAGGCTTGTATAGGCCCTAGGGCTGATAGCCTTGTACCAACCTATGAACCTATGAAGTAGTGAATATAGTAACAGAGAAAAAACAACCAGAATTAGAATCTTTAGAAAAGGGAAAAGCCAAAAAAAGACAGAGAGAAAAGGGTAGAAGCAAATTACATATGAAAAATGTGAATTGTGGGAACAATACATGCAGAGGAGGAACGAGGTTTAAACAAAGGCAGGATCTGAATGAGATGTAGATCATTATGTATATTGTACCTAGTCAGCCACTGTAGCTAGATAGCACATGCATATAAGTTACTGAGCAAGTGCAGGATTAGTGCCATTTTGTATAGTCAGCCAGAGTGAATGAAGGCATGAATGGAGATGCACATGCGAGTGCGTTTGAAGTAACGAGTCAGTCAGTTAGCTTAAATATATGTTCCAGTTACAGCTCCTAATGTGTTTATGTACAATAAACAACTTGAACCCATCACAGTGCCTCAATGTCTCATTTGAATACAAGAGACATGTGACATGGTGTCAGAATGGGATGCAAAGTTCAAGCAACTCGCAAACCATGAGACACAAAGTTAGAAGTGGAGAAATATACAGGAGCCAACTCTTAAACAGGTCAACAGGTATTCAAAGGTACTTAAACTCATTTAAATGATTTTTTAGTCCGCGAATGTGTGGCAAAGTACTCAAAATGTTCAAAATAATTACTGAGATAAACGACATGTCTGAAATAGTGGCATATTGATAAAAGTATTCAAAATAAATACAAAAGTGTTTGAAATAATTTCTGAAGTATTAAAATACATGAAAAGGCTAAAACAACCACATTTTTTCACAAAGTACTACTTTTTCACATTAACTAAAGCTTTTTGAAATATCTGAAGTGTCCTGAGTGTCCACAGTGTTTACAGTGTTAAAGCAAAGCCTTTTCAGAGAGATTGTTGTGCAGTTGGGCATAATTACAAGTACCTGGTCTATGCTTATATTTAAACATATTTTGTTATTATGTCAGAGGAATTTCATAGACCTGGACCATTGGTGTTTGATAATAATATTGCTGAGAACTGGTGAGTGTTTGAGCAAGAATATGATATTTTCATACAGGCTGCATTTTCTGATGAAGAAGCATGAACAAAGCCATTCGTACTTCATAATTTAGCTGGTTCAGAAGCCATTGAGAGGAAACATTCATTTGTGTATGCACTGGCCATGTATGCAGGGGAGTGGGAGAACTGCCATATTGTGATACAGGCTGAAACACGGGAAGACCCTGAGCGCTTAAAACTTAAATTTAGAAAAATGTGTAACCCTCAAATGAATATTGCAATGAGAAAGCATAGGTTTTACACAAGAAATCAAAAGCCTGGTAAACTATAACATTATATATTACCAACTTAAGAAGTAAAGCAAAAAACATGCAGATTTGGTGAACTGAGAGATGAGTTAATAAAAGACAGGCCTGTGTGTGGTGTTAATAATGTTGTAGTGAGAAAGATTTTGCTTCGAGAGAGTTATCTAACATTGAGCAAAGCCACTGAAATTTGTCAAATATATAAGCTTACAGAAAAAGCATACAAATATGCTTATGAATGAGAAAAACGTGCATGCAGTGTCTGCCAGTGTGAATGTTGAAAGTGTACAACATAAAGCCAAGATGAAAAAGAAATATAAACTGAATGGGACCACAATGCCCAACATCATTGCTAACTGTCATAATTGTGGAGGCAGTCATGATCCCAAATGAGAGAAGTGCTTAGCTTTTGGTCAGCAGTTTAATAAATGTAAAAAGTGGAATCATTTCAAAGGCTTTTCAACTCTAAAGTGGCACATGTTTTTATTAAAAGGGAGCTTCTGAAGAAGCAAGTAGATCAGATAGAGAGCTGTGAGCAAATTTTGTATCTTGATAGCATCTCAGTGATGGATGAAATAGTTAACACAGTAGATTATCAGTTGACAGCAAAGACTGAAATATTTTGTACTGTTCAGATTAATATGAAACCTGTAGAGCTTAATGAAGACACTGGGTCCAAGTGCAATGTTATATCAGCACAAATGTTTACCATAGTAAACATAGTCAAAAGACACATGCAGTCATTGTTAGGCCTCAAAGACAGTTTGAGAATGGGACTGATTTCATTTAATTAAGAGGTCCACCATATAAGTCTGAACAACCATGATAGTTTTACACAGAATATTTTTAGTGAATATACTGATATTTTCACAGACAAGGTTGGAAAACTTCCAGTCACATATTCTATGAACTTAAATCATGAAGTAAACCCAGTTGTCAGACCAGCAAGGAAGTTTGCAGTAGTAATGCAGAGCAAAGTAAAAGCAGAGCTTGACAAATTGGTGAATTTAGGTGCAATAACCCCAGTAAAAGAACCGAATGAATGGGTATTCTCCATGGTCATAGCTCATAAGAAAAGCTCAGATCATATTCAAATATATATTGATCAAAGAGACTTAAACAAAGTGCTTAAATGTCCTCATCATCTGATGCACACAGTAGAAAAAATAGCCACTCACCAAATGCCACTGTTTTTTCAATCTTAGATGCAAAAAGTTAATTTTGTAAAATTTTGCTGGATCACAAATCTTCATTGTTAACCACCTTCAGTACATCTTTTGGTAGATACAGATTATTGAGAATGTCATTTGGGATAAAATCTGCCAATGAAGTATTTCAGTGTGCAATGGAACAAATTATTTCAGGTTATCCATGCACTGTCATAGTAGACAACATTATTGTAGGGGGCAATGGAGAAGTTGAACATGATAGAAACCTCAAAAAAGTCCTAGACCATGCTCATGCAGTAAATCTTAAACTGAATCCTCAGAAATGTAAATTCAAACTGAAAGAAGTTACTTATGTGGGTCATTGGTTTACCAGTTCTGGCTTACAACCAGATCCGTCTAACCAAGCAGCAATTCTTGAGATGCCAGTTCCAGAAAATGTCACATCTTTAAAATGTTTTCTTGGTATGGTCAACTATTTAGGAAAGTTCAGCCCAGACCTTAGTGAGGTTTCAGCACCATTACGTGAGTTGACACACAAAAATGTAAACTGGTACTGGCTGGAACAACACCAAAAAGCAGTTGATGTTCTGAAACAGAAAATTGTCAGTCCACCAACATTGAGATTTTATGATGTTCACAAACCTGTAACTCTTTCATGTTATGCCTATGCATCCAGAATTTTAACTCAGAGATGCAGTATGCGCAAACTGAAAAAGAGCTTTTGGCAGCAGTATTCGCCTGTTTGAAATTCGGTGATTATATTTATGGCAAACCTATTCAAACAGAGACTGATCACCAAGCTTTAGTGACAATTCTGAAAAGCTAATACATACAGCCCCAGCACACTTGCAATGCATGATGTTAAAATTGCAAAAGTACAATTTCAATATTGTCTATACAAAGGGCAAATTTCTGTAGTGCTCTTTCCTGGCATTAAACCATACTGCTGATCACATATCATCGCCTCCCTTCTTAACCTAGCTTCCACTACTCTTTCCCAAAATGTCATGCTGTGACTGATCAGTTTTATCCCTCTGTAGTTACTACAGCTCTGTACATCACCCTTATTCTTAAAAATCAGTACCAAAACACTTTTTCTCCATTCCTCAGGCATCCTCTCACTTTCCAAGATTTCATTAAACAATCTAGTTAAAAACTCCACTGCCATTTCACCTAAACACCTCCATGCTTCCACAGGTATGTCATCTGGACCAACAACCTTTCCGTTCTTTATCCTCTTCATAGCTATCCTTACTTCCTCCTTGCTAATCCACTGCACTTCATGATTCACTATCCGCACATCATCCAACCTTCTCTCCCTCTCATTCTCTTCATTCATCAACCCCTCAAAGTACTCTTTCCATCTGCTCAACACACTCTCCTTGCTTGTGAGTATGTTTCCCTCATTATCCTTTATCACCCTTACCTGTTGCACATCTTTACTAGCTTGGTCCCTCTGTCTAGCCAATCGGTACAGGTCCTTTTCTCCCTCCTTAGTGTCCAACCTTTATACAACTCTTCATATGCCTTATCCTTAGCCTTCACCACCTTTCTCTTTGCCATGCACCTCATCTCCTTATACTCTTGTCTACTTTCTTCATCTCTTTGACAATCCCACTTCTTCTTCGCCAACCTCTTTCTCTGTATACTCTCCTGTACTTCTTCATTCCACCACCAGGTCTCCTTGTCCTCCTTCCTCTTTCCAGATGTCACACCAAGCACCTTTCTAGCCATCTCTCTTACTAGCTCTGCTGTAGTTACCCAGCTATTCGGTAACTCTTCACTGCCACCCAGTGCCTGTCTTAACTCTTCCATGAACATCACCTCACAATTACCCTTTTTCAATTTTCACCATTTGATCCTTGGTGCTGCCCTCACACTCATCCTCCTCTTCTTGATCACCAATGTCATCCTACAAACCACCATCCTATGCTGCCTAACTACACTTTCCCCTGCCACCACTTTACAGTCTCCAATCTCCTTCAGACTGGCCCTTCTACATAAGATATAATCCACCTGTGTGCATCTTCCTCCACTCTTGTATGTCACCCTATGCTCCTCCCTCTTGCTAAAATACGTATTCATCACAGCCATGTCCATCCTTTTCGCAAAATCCACTACCATCTGACCTTCTGCATTCCTTTGCTTAACACCATACCTACCCATCACTTCCTCATCCCCTCTGTTCCCTTCACCAACATGCCCATTGAAATCTGCTCCAATCACCAGTGTCTCACCCTTGGGTACAGTCATCACCACTTTATCCAACTCACTCCAAAATTTTTCTTTCCAGTCCATCACACACCCAACTTGTGGAGCATATGCACTAACAACATTTGTCATTACACCATCAATTTCCAGCTTCATAAACATCACTCTATCTGACACTCTTTTCACCTCCAAAACACTCTTAGCATATTGTTCCTTCAGGATAATGCCTACGCCATTTCTCCTCCTATCCACACCATGATAAAACAATTTGAAACCGCCTCCGATACACTTAGCTTTGCTCCCCTTCCATCTGGTCTCTTGCACACACAATATACCAACCTTCCTTCGGTCCATCATATCAGCTAGCTCTCTCCCTATACCAGTCATACTGCCAACATTCAAAGTTCTGACCCTCACTATCACAGTCCTAGCCTTTATCTGCCTTTGGGCATGCTTTCCCCCTCTTCTCCTCCTTCGGCCAACAGTAGCCCAATTTCCGCAAGCACCCTGTTGGCCAACAGTACTGGTGGCGGTCGTTGTTAACCCGGGCCTCGACTGATCCAGTATGTATTTCTGTACTGTTGTCTGCATGTATGATTTGGCAAAATTGTATGCTGGATGCCCTTCCTGATGCAACCCTCCCCATTTATCTGGGCTTGCGACCGGCACAAAGAAATGCACTGGCTTGTGCATCCCCAGTGGCTGGGTTTAGTTCAGTATGCAGTTCAAAGTATGAAATTGTTGTTGGAGAAATCCAGGATAGATGGTACCAATGATTTTCACTCAATCTCAGAAACATTCATTGAGATAATTTGCTTGGTTCACTTGATCAGAGATTGATGTCAAGACAGATTAGAACAACTACTCCGATCAGTAAACAATGATTGATAGCAAATGCAAAGAACAACTGAATAGTTAAGACTCAACTTTTGAAAACACACGAGCCACAAAAGTCGTACTATGATAAATCCATCAGACCCTCAGACCATTAAAACAAGGTGAAATCACAAGAATGCAAACATCTAAAGAATATGACCAAGTGGGAATAGTCAAAAATATTTGTGAAGAACCAAGATCTTACATCATATAATCTGATGGAATAGCTTTCAGGAGGAATCAAAGACACATATTGCCAGTCTCCAAACCAGTGACGCAGTAGATTGCCTGTGCCAGAGACTCTATTTCTCAGAGCAGCTCCACACTTGTTCAAATTCCAGAGGACAGTGTATCTTCTTCAAGTAATCCTGATATAGTCCCCAAACTTCTAATTGTAAAAGACTCCCCAGAGACTGTCTCTGTTGCTAAACCCAGTAAAAGTTTTTATGTAACCAGATCGGGTAGAATTTCCAGATCCATTTCAAAATACACAGTGACTTGGACTTGAATTCATTTGTTGTTAAATGTTGATGTGATATGTAGCTTGTAAAAATATTTTGTTCTCCTAATGCTTGTCGAGCAAATCAAAGAGCGGGGATGTAGATCACTATGTGTATTGTACCTAGTCATCCAGTGTAGCTAGATAGCAAGTGCATGTAAGTTACTGAGCACGTGAAGATCAGTGCGATTTTGTAAAGTCAGCCAGAGTGAATGCAGGCATGAATGGAGATACACATGCAAGTACGTTTGAAGTAATGAGTCA
Organism: Protopterus annectens; assembly: GCF_019279795.1. Taxonomy (NCBI): domain Eukaryota; kingdom Metazoa; phylum Chordata; order Ceratodontiformes; family Protopteridae; genus Protopterus; species Protopterus annectens. Next base: position 53,888,914 of record NC_056733.1, read on the forward strand.
GTCAGTTAGCTTAACTATATGCTCCAGTTATAGCTCCTAATGTGTTTATGTACAATAAACAACTTGAATCCATCACAGTGCCTTAGTGTCTCTTTTGAATACATGGGGTATGCAACATCAGCTCTGTAATGTTTGTATAACAATGAATGGATAGATTATAAGTGATGTATAATGTTTGCAACTACAATTATGTCAATACGGTTTGCGATGTATAATGTTTACAGCTAAAATGTTGTCAATACGGTTTGTTTTCATTTATATAAATGTATGATTGCCTATGTCATGCATGATAATTTAATAAAGATGCTTCTTGTTAAAACAATCTGCGTACCTCTTACTTGTAAGATTCCTCTCCCCTGTCATCAGTAATCTTTCTATTTGACTAGTTTGTACCACCTCTTTTCTGGAGGTCTATTTCCCTAGATTCTGTTTTTTTTTTCCATCTCCATATATCCACCCAGTCTTCTATCTCCTCCCAACACTTAACTACTTCTCTCTGTCTCAACTTCAAAGAAGGTAGGGACATCTGAGTTTGAGCTATATAGTGTTCGCATCTTCCATTCTTTTTTTTGAGATTCAAATCCCACAATTAAATATCTGCCCACCTCATCCTTTACCTTTAGCATTCTTCTTGCCATGAACACTACTTACCTTTTGCCTCCTACCCTTCCTGTGTGACATTTTAACATTAGATAATATCTACCACCTAATTTCAAGGCTTCAGTTTAATTTCATTCTAACTTCCCATTGACCCTTTTTAATTTCCTGCTAATCACTCTTTTGATTGGATGACAAACCCCTCTGACCTTCAAAGTAACAGCATTTAAATAACACTTCCCCCTCTGTACTACAGCTCTCCTCCCTGACTTGCTACCTAGGTCTACAAATGGGCTAGGTCTAAAAATATATAGCCAGTGGATCACATGGCTAAGCTCCTCTGCCTCCCTACCATTGAATTAAAAAGATCCCTCCTCCCAGTAGAAACAACATGTGCCCCAACCTCTGTATCTCCTCTTCACATGTTGTATGTACAATGAAAACAGCATCTTCACATAACAATTCACTATCAGCTAAAAATAGATTTACCTTGAATTTCCCTGCCAAACATTAACATTCTAACAAAAACAGAACAAGGAAAAGCAGATCTTTCATATTATTTGAATTAAAATTTTAAAAAATAACTGTCCGGTTAAACAGTCCATATCCATAATAAACAAGTCTTTGACTTGGGATATGAACAAAATATCCAGAGATTTAATGCAAAGGCTGGAAACAGTTTCAAACATTTCAATCATCTAGCTAAACTGGTTTACAAGAAGAACAAATGTGGAAACTCTTTGCCATCCCATCCAGTAATATTTAATCTAAATGAAACTGCAACTATACAGTTCTAAACTATGTATACTAGGTTGCAGCAGATCAAACACGAGATTTCCTTATTCAGTCATATTTAACTTATGAGTCAACAAGTGCAAAGCTCAAAAAGAATGTGTGTACCTGTTCATGGTCCACCAATCATTTTAATGCTTGCATGCTTCCATTATTATTATTATTATTATTATTATTATTATTATTATTATTATTATTATTATTATTATTATTACTATTATTGGTAGTAGTATTGTTATTATTATTATTATTATTATTATTACTATTATTAGTAGTAGTATTGTTATTATTATTATTATTATTATTACTATTATTAGTAGTAGTATTGTTATTATTATTATTATTATTGTTATTATTATTATTATTATTATTACTATTATATTATACTTTGTTTTATTTTAAATTTATTTTTACCTTCAAGTTTTTTATTAACATTTTAAAAGTTTTTGGTTAGTGTCATTTAGAAAACTTAATTTTCCATTCACTGACTGAAAAAGAATTAAGTCTAGCTGATTTAAGAGAGGAGTTGAGAAGTAGCTGCCTTAGCTGTAAGTTCCAAGAGACTGTTGCTGGTGTGTGACTGCACTGGATTTTGGACTGGATTTCTCCATTAAAAGTTTGGATATTTCCATTTTTTTTTTATTTTTGCTCTTTTATTATAGTTTGTTTTATTTTAAATTTTGTTTTACCTTAAAGTTTTTTTCTTGGGGTTTTAAAAAATTCTTGGCAAGGGTCAGTTAGGAACAAAATTCCTTTTCCAGTTATTGACTGAAAAAGAATTAAGTCTAGCTAATTAATGGGACAAGCTAAAAAATAGAACTTTTTTATTTAGCTACATTCTTACTTAGCTGCAAGTGCTGTGAGACTACTGCTGGTGAGCGAATGTTTGGATTGGATTTTTCCATTTAAGGTTTGGATACCTTTTTTTTTCTCTTATAGAGGTTCATAGGTGTGTACTAGGCTAATGGTCCTGGAGTCTTTACAACCCCAGCCCATAGGCTTACCCTGGCATCGTGCCACCCAAACTTAGTTCCAAGTCCCTCTATCAAGTAGAGCCACTGGAGTGATCCTCGGGATGAATTTTCTATTTCCCATCCACTAATCAAGATTTCTCTTGAAGAGGGCTAGTGAGGTGCTCTGGTTGACATGTATGGGAAGTCTATTCCATAGCATGGGCAGTCTCTGGGTTATGAACCTGTCCCTCCAGCATGTTCTGTTGATTGTGATAATGAGGTAGAGGTCTCTGGACCATGTGGTGCAGAGGGATTGGGATTTCTTTAGATGTAGCATTTCTTACAGAGCTGGGTCAGACATGGCTTTGTAAGTCAAGCAGAGATCACCTCTAAGTAGGGGATATGAGACAGAGAATAGTTGGAGTTTTTTGAGTCTGTCAATATAGGGCAAGTGTTTAAGGCCTAGGATCCTCTTTGTGAGGTACTTTTGCGGCCTCTCCAGTTGTTGCAGGTGTCTAGTGAGGTACATGCCAAATGGGGTATTGTACTCAATGATTGGCCTAATGAGGGAAGAGTAGAGGGAGACAATGACTTTTTTCTTCCTGAATGCAAAACCCTTAGTAATGAGATGTGCCACATAGAAGAACTTTCTGACCATGGTGGCAATGTGGTGGTCAAAAGAGAGGTTTCTGTCAAACTGTGTTCCCAGATCTCTTATAATGTCTTCTGTGTTCAGTGGACTACCATCGATGTGGTAATTCATGGGAATCGTGTTTTTCCCAAAGAGGAATATGACACATTTTTTGGCATTGAGCTTAAGGCCATGGTTCTGACACTAGTTGTTGGTCTCAGTTAGGCCTTTCTGTAGGATTTCAGCATCACTTGGGGAGTTAATAATAGCTCCCAACTTGCAATCATCTGCAAACTTTGTCAGCCAGAGTTCCTTTGTGTTGGCCTGGACTTCAGAGAAGTAGATACCAAACAGGAGAGGACCCAGGACCGAACCCTATGGGACTCCACTCGTGACTGGTCAGCAGTCTGACTCAGAGTCAGCTACTTTCACACTGTGGGTTTTATCTGTGAGCCAGTTTGCAACCCACCTAATGATATATGGGTTGATGCCTGGCTTAGTGAGTTTTTCTATGATTCCTGAGTGGGGAATGGTATCAAAGCCCTTGGCCAGATCAAGGTAGGTTGTATGAAGCACCTTGTCTTCATCCACAGCTCTGCTGACTGACTCAAATAAGTTGACCAGGTTGATCAGGCATGATCTACCCTTCACAAAACCAAACTGTGTGGGATCCAGAGTTTGGAGATTCCCTATATCCTTGTTTATTAAGTCCATGATGATGCATTCCATAGCTTTGCATATCATACTCATCAGGCTAATGGGGCAATAGTTTCCAGGGTCTGTAATTGCTCCTCCTTTGTGGAGAGGGATGACTGTAGCAGTGCAGCATTCAGTAGGGACAAAGCCTGAGGTGAGGCTGTGGTTGAACAGGGCACACAGGTGAGGTGCCAGTTCACTCTGTAGTTCATGTAGAACACAGCCAGGGATATTATCAGGTCCCATAGAAGCTGTATTCTTGGCCTTGGACAGTGCTGTTTTAACCTGTGCAGTAGTAATACTGGGTGCCTAGCAATCTACTGGTATTGTGATTGATCCTTTGGGGGGGAGGGGTAAAGTTGGCACTGAATCTGTTGGCCGGTATATTGGCAATATCTGTTGGCTCAGTATAGGAGGTACCATTGTGCAGTAGCTCAGAGCAACTCTGGGTATTACCGTGGAGATTCTTTACATAACTATAGAAGGCCTTGTGGTTGTCTTTACTATCTGCTGCAATACTGTTTTCATAGCTAGCTTTAGAGGATTTGATGAAGGATCTCAACTTTTTGTTGAGGCTGATAAGGGAGTTTTTCCAGTCTTGGGACTTCACCTTATTCCGCATCAGTTTCCTCCTTCTGTTGTAGAGTTTGTTTATGGTTGGGGACCACCAGATTGGCTTGCTTTTTTTGGAGGAGTGTGTCTTGGTTCTATTGGGTATGACGAGATCCATGCATTTGTGTATGTGTTTGTACAGAGCACTGGTGTATGATTCGGCAGTCATGCAACTATGCTCCATTTACATGGGTGCCGTGAAGTTAGCCACCTCTGTTTTTAGGAGCCCAAAGTTAGTGTTGGAGAAGTTTTTCATAGTGGTTACCTTTGCGGGGGGGGGGGTGTATTTCCAAGGTGCTTAGTTTGTGGTCGGATCTAACCAGGGAGGAGTTGCCTATTGGTGTAGAGCAATGGTCGCCCATGTTAGTAATAACCAGGTCAAGGATGTTGCTACCTCTAGTGGGGGTAAGAATGAGTTGGTCCAGGGCATTGGAATTAATGAATTCCAGGAAACGTTGGGCAAGTGCATTAGTACATGAGTAGTTTTCCCAGTTAATGGAGTAGTTGAAGTCGCCCAGTATGAGAGTGTTAGGATGAGCCCTAATATTCTCCAGGGTGCTTAGGAATGTGGAGTGTGAGTCTTGGGACATGGTTGGGGACCTATAGCAGGCTACAACCTGAATCGCTGTCTTACCCAATGTTAGCTGCACCTAAAGTAACTCAGATGCATTATGCTGGGCTACCAGTCTGGAGGTGTGCGTATTTTTATGAATAGGGAAACACCACCACCTTTGGAGCTTTGGTCCAAGTTCTGGGGCCGAAAGGTGTGGAATGAGTTATAGCTCATATAGTTATGGTGTATTTTATTTTAAATTTTCTTTTACCTTAATGTTTTTTTTTGGGGGGGTTAAATGGTTCTTGGCAAAAGTCAATTAGAAAATAAATATTTTCTATTCACTTACTGAAAACACCTAGTGCCTAAGGACCCAGTCTGCTGTTTTTCTACACAGATGATCTTTCCATCCCACCTGTCTTTACCTCGAATGGCTCAGTCTGTGCTAAAAAGAAACTATCATCCTGAAAACTAAAAGAAAGCATTCCTGCACTGTCCCTCACTAAGGAAAAGGACTGCAAGGTCTATATCTTAAGTGTAACTGTTGTGCTAATAGATTGTTTGGCTGAACTGGGTCTATGGCTAGCCTAGGGTCCATAGTAAAAGATAGCTTAACAGTCATAGACTCCCTAGTCAGGCTGCTGTAATAAGTAATAAAATAAGCAGTCTGCAATGCATACAGCCTGTATAACACATTCCCCCTGCTTACTTCATCTCATAGTTGCTAAAGAAATAACAAATATCTGTACAAAATTCAGGTTAAAAGCTTGCTTACTCCCAACAGTCAGTAAAACTGTTTGGCTAAACAACATCTGTACAAAAGTCAGGTTAAAAGCTTGCTTACTCCCAACAGTCAGTAAAATTGTCTGGCTAAACTACAAACTTTGTTTAATACAATATTGAGTAAAACACAGCTCACTTTCAAAATAATTGAGTAAAATTGGGTAAATTGCAGCTCACTTTAAAAAGAACTGAGTAAAATCACTGTAAAGTTGTATTCTTTAAGCCTGCATACTCACAGACCATGGAAATCCTTGTAGCTTGGTATAGCCAATCAAAAGTTTGATTTCCCACCACATGATGTGAGATTACTTCAAGGACTGCTTCGGCCACCATTTTCAAACTCCTAGTGTCTAAGGACCCATTCGGTTGTTTTTCTACACAAACAGTATTCTACAACTGTTTTTTTTTGTGCTTTTCACTGATTATGTGGTAAAGAAACAACTAAAAAGGCTAAGCGACGTGCATAGCAATAATTTTCTAATTCACCAAGCCAGTAGAATGTTTAGAAAAATTAGTGGAATTACCTGTAAAATTTGGTAGCCAGGAGTGATTTTCTAAGCATATTTATTGACTGCATGTGGTAATTTTAACATTATAAGCTTGGCGACATATTTTGCTGTGCTATACTATTATGCTGGTTCATGAATCATGAACAGAAGTGTTTCCTAGCATTTAGCAAGTGGATTTAGCTGTACTGCCTTAATGCTGTAACGACTGATAGCATAAAACCACATAGGAAAAGCTGTGTAAAATTCACTGAACTTGCCTGTTCTGTAAACTAGTGCTGTGACTGATAGTTGCAACTGAATATAGAGAAATGCAGAAGCTGTGGTACTACTAATAATGAATGCCCTGCCTGAATGTATAATACTGTTTGCATGATGATATGTTAGCTATGTTCCATTTAGAATTCATGCACTGACTCTATGTATCTTACCAGGTCTTTCCACCCCACCTGTCCTTACCTTGAATGACTCAATCTGTGCTGAAAAGAAACTATCATCCTGAAAACTTAAAGAAAAGCATTTCTGCACTGTCCCTCGCTAAGGAAAAGGACTGCAAGGTCTATATGTTAAGTGTAACTGTTGTGCTGTAATAAGTAATAAATTAAGCATTTTACAGCACATACAGCCTGTATAACATGTTCCCCCTGCTTACTTCATATCACAGTTGCTAAAGAAATAACAAATATCTGTACAAAATGTAGGGTAAAAGCTTGTTTACTCCCCAACAGTCAGTAAAACTGTCTGGCTATACTATAATATCTGTACAAAATTCAGGTTAAAATCTTGCTTACTCCCTACAGTAACATTGTCTGGCTAAATTACAAACTTTGTTTAATACAATATTGAGTAAAACACAGCTCACATTCAAAAGAATTGAGTAAAATTGGGTAAATTGCAGCTCACTTTAAAAAGAACTGAGTAAAATCACTGTAAAATTGTATTCTTTAAGCCTGCATACTCATAGACCCTGGAAATCCTTCCAGCTTGCTATAGCCCCGCTCTGCTCACCCTCACTTTTCTTGGGCTCGCTCCACACCCCACCCTGTCCCCAAATTCCACCCACCCTCACTAGTGCTAAATTTAAACCCAATAAACCACTCCCCCCTCATACAACCTATCACAGATAGCCCACACCTCCATACTTCACCCCTATACACCACCCTTCCTGCCAACAACCCTCTTAGTTCTCCACCCACATTCCTTACCAAGTACCACTATATCAAGATGAGACCAATTATGTTCCTCTCAGTTATATTGCCTGGGCTATATCTCCTCACCATCTATGAAAACTAGCCCTATCTTGGCTTTCACCACCCCATATCTCATACCATCTCTGCTCCCACCTTGAGTGAATCAGACCAACCCCTAGCTCACTACAAACCTATCCTCTCCACTTTTAACAACCACCAACTAACTAGACCATGGTCCATTTCCCCCAAAACTAGATATTATCATAAAATAATAAGTAAAGCACTGAAACTAATAATCACTGCACAATTTACTCTGATGAGGGATGGGGACATCCACCCTAATCCTGGACCCACTCTTCCCACAGGCTCCCAGCCCACTACCACTATCAACATATGGCCAAATGCGAGGTCCTCTATCTCTCTCCTGACCTGTCACCTAAACATCAGGAGCATTAACAACAAGGTCCATAATCTTCATGTCCTTCTAGCTACCTACTCACCTGATGTGCTATGTCTTACAAAAACCTGGCTAAAACCAGGAACTAAAAATGATGAGGTTATCTCACCAGGGAGCAACATACTTAGACTAGACAGTAATACTGGAAAGGTGGAGGAGTAGCAGTTCTGTTTAAAACACAATAGATGCCACACTAGCCCCACAACAACTCCCCTTGTTCAATAATGCAGAAGCCCTAGTTAGCAAACTACAGCTTAACAAAAGTAAATCTATATTCATTGCCTGCATTTATATCCCCCCCAGGCAACAATGCAAATATCCTAGAAGACTTCCTCCAATTTCTTTCCAACACATACCCCCATGAAACTATGGTGTTAGGAGATGTTAATATTCACTGGAACAATTTTCCTCTGAATCTCCCACCACCCATATAAACCTTCACAGTTATATCAAACTTATGTCCTCACCCACCAGAATAAATAAATCCAACTACAAAGGCAGTATCCTGGACTGGATTCTTATCATCAATCACCCAGACCTGTATAACACGGGTCCCCTCCCAGATGATATAAGTGACCACCTACTCACTTACATCATTAAGCATAAAGTATATAACCACCATCAAGTTCTATATAAATCTATCAGAAACAACAAGAACTTTAACTCCACAGACTTTCAGAATGAACTCAGAGCATGCAATTGGGCCGTACTTAAAGAACTTCCACTAGATGATGCTGTACCTACTTTAATTCTAAATTCCTCTCCATTCTATATTCCCACGCTCCTATCTGCACCCTCAGAGCCCAAACCAAGACCGCCCCTTGGCTCTCTAAAGTAACCAAAACCAAAATCATAGCAAGAAATAAAGCCTGAGACAATTGGTGCACCTCCAAAGCCCCACTTGACCACATTAAATTCCAACAACTAAGGAATGATATCAAGAAAGCCACACTGTTAGGCAAAAAAAGTCTATCGACACCTTCAGCAAAAACACCAGAACAAACCTCAAAAATTTTGGGCAGGCATAAACAAACTGCTCTACCCTGGCCAAACCTCCACCCCCACCCCCTCAACTTGTGACCTTAAAACTCCAGAGGAAACTGCTAACATCATTAACAATTTTTTACCAAAACCATCTAATCACTAGCTAGCCAACTACCCCCCACCATCTCCTTTCAAATCTCCTCCACAACCACTACCCCACTCCTTTTCACCTTCCAACTTGTATCTACATCCACCATCCAATCTCTAATTAACAAACTAAAGCCCACTACCCTGGCAGATGATCTCCCACCAGAATATTTACAAAAAGGGGCAGATGCCATTGCATACCCTGTCTTGATCATAATAAACTGCACCTTCACTGAAGCCACTATCCCTTCTCTCTGGAAGGTTTCCATGTCATTCCCTTTCATAAAGGAGGGAATTCTTTAGACCTCTCAACCTTCTGACCAATAGCCATACTATCACCATTGGCCAAAATTATGGAAAAGTGCATCCACAACCAATTAATGCACTATCTCACCCAAAATAAACTACTGGCCAACTCTCAGCATGGTTTTAGGCCACACAACAGCACCACATCAGCCCTAGTATCCTTCTCTAACTCTATCAACACCAATCAAAACAATAACAAACTTACCTCAGCTCTCTTCCTAGATATCTCTAAGGCCTTTGATATGGTCAGTCACCAACTGCTTCTCCGTACCCTGAAGGAACTGTTACTGAATAGTAGCTCTATTAAAATGGTTCCAATCTTACCTGTTTGATAGACACAAGCAATTTTATTGCAGAATACATTATCCACACGTCTATCCATTACTCTAGGAGTCCCCCAAGGCTCCATACTAGGACCACTACTCTTCTCAGTCTTAATCAATGACCTGCCCACCATCACTCCCAAGGCCACCTGCATCCAATACATGGATGACTCTACTTTAATATGTACCGCCTCCTCCTCAACTGAGCTTATGACCCTAACCCAGAATACTTTCAATGATGTAGAAAAATGGTTTACAAACAGTCAGCTTCTATTAAACCCCAACAAAACTAAACTGCTCATCTTTTCCCCACCTGCAAATCCTCCTCACCATTCTTTACTATAAGTTCCAACAATGGCACAATTATATCCCCAGATACTCACACAAAACTCCTGGGCGTCACAGTCGATAGCGCTCTAAAATATGATATCCATGTCAATAAAACCATCAAATCTGTCAACAAAAAACTGAGCTCTGTATACAGAATCAAACCCTTCCTCACTCCTTTTGTAAGAACCACTATCGCTCAGTCCCACCTACTTTCTACCCTCCTCTCTGCCTCCCCCCCTCTTCACTAACCTGAACCAAGCCACCCTTACCAAACTTGCTAGTCGTTACAACCATATTGCTAGATTTGCTACAGATGCTACCTCTAGGAGCCACCCATTGTATCACCGTAACTCATCTAAGATGGTCGGAGTAGCCCAATCTTCTCCGATACAACCAACCTGTAATAACCCACAAAATACTATATCAACCTGAAAAAACACCAGCACTAAATAAGATCATCAAACCATACAGCAACCTGACATCACTATGCTCTGCTGACAAACTGCTCGTACAAACGACTAGGAGCATAAATGTGGCTGGGGACTCTCTATTCGACAACTCAGTAGGCAAAACTTGGAATATGCTACCTGCTGAACTTTCTCACCAGTCCTCCTTAACCAAGTTCAAAAAAAGCCTCAAACTACACTTCTAACAGCTTTGGCAATGTCCCTGTTTAAACCCCGATTAATCACCACCCGCTTGCAAACTCTCCCTAAGCATTTCAGTCAAATACTCTAATAAGTGTATGAATTCTTGATGGGACTTAGCCCATAACTGTGTGTATTATTGTATGAAACTGAAGTCGCATGATTTTGATGCTGTCTACTATGTTTTATCTAAGTTTGTAACCCTATTGAAAACTGCATACTTTACTTATCTCTGAATGTTTCTATTGTTCCTAATGTATTTGTACTCTGCTTTCTGGAGCTTTTCTCCCCGGGCCTCTGCTGAAAATGGACATATATCCAGTAGGACTTTCCTGATAAACAAATGTTAAATAAAATAAACAAAACTGATTAAGTCCAACTCATTAATGGGAGAAGATGATTATCTGGATTTCTTGTTTAGCATTCCTATTTAGCTGCAAGTGTTGTAAGACTACTGTTGGTGTGCAACTGCATTGGATTTCTGCCACCTACATGCCAAAATAGGATTTCTTACTTAGCTGCATTCCTATTTAATTACAAGTGCTGTGAGACTACTGCTGGAGTGTGACTGCATTGGAGTTTTCTCACCAACCTGCCCATTTCCTGTTGTGCATTTCAACTTGGTGATTTCGTGCTTCTCACCCTGTCAATTTGACTTTGGAAGCTCCTCCCAGTCACATCTCAGCAGCTCATTCTACTGGATACTGAAAAATCTAACTGGGAAGGACTTCCCCTTAGATTCTTAAAACTTGAGTAAGCCTTTGTTTCATTTCATCCGACTCTCACAGTGCACGTTCCAATATTCAAAGTATTAATTTTTTTCCATCCTAGTTTTAAAATCTCTAATAGCTGGAACTAGACTACCAATTTGTTATTTGCTAGTAATTACAGGTGTGGGGGTAGCCACATTCATTGATTTCCTGTCCTTGCATATTTAAACTGGTGCATGTGAAATAATTCCTGCTTTAAAACTTCAGCTTGGCAAGCTAAGAACTTGGTTATATTCAACTGGACGTATAAGAGAATTTAAGTACCTTTTTATGCACTATTACTTTTAAAAAATACAGTATTTAAATTGATTTAAACTGTGTATGAAGGAGTGTTGAAGGAATTTTTAACTGGTTATTCTGCTCTTCAGTAACTTGAACTAAAAGCTAGTGTTGGCTGAATTTTGTTATTTGCTAGTAATTACAGGTGTGGGGGTAGCCACATTCATTGATTTCCTGTCCTTGCATATTTAAACTGGTGCATGTGAAATAATTCCTGCTTTAAAACTTCAGCTCGGCAAGCTAAGAACTTGGTTATATTCAACTGGACGTATAAGAGAATTTAAGTACCTTTTTATGCACTTTTTTTTTAAAAATACAGTATTTAAATTGATTTAAACTGTGTATGAAGGAGTGTTGAAGGAATTTTTAACTGGTTATTCTGCTCTTCAGTAACTTGAACTAAAAGCTAGTGTTGGCTGAATTTTGTTATTTGCTAGTAATTACAGGTGTGGGGGTAGCCACATTCATTGATTTCCTGTCCTTGCATATTTAAACTGGTGCATGTGAAATAATTCCTGCTTTAAAACTTCAGCTTGGCAAGCTAAGAACTTGGTTATATTCAACTGGACGTATAAGAGAATTTAAGTACCTTTTTATGCACTTTTTTTTTAAAAATACAGTATTTAAATTGATTTAAACTGTGTATGAAGGAGTGTTGAAGGAATTTTTAACTGGTTATTCTGCTCTTCAGTAACTTGAACTAAAAAGCTAGTGTTGGCTGAATTTTGTTATTTGCTAGTAATTACAGGTGTGGGGTAGCCACATTCATTGATTTCCTGTCCTTGCATATTTAAACTGGTGCATGTGAAATAATTCCTGCTTTAAAACTTCAGCTTGGCAAGCTAAGAACTTGGTTATATTCAACTGGACGTATAAGAGAATTTAAGTACCTTTTATGCACTTTTTTTAAAAATACAGTATTTAAATTGATTTAAACTGTGTATGAAGGAGTGTTGAAGGAATTTTTAACTGGTTATTCTGCTCTTCAGTAACTTGAACTAAAAGCTAGTGTTGGCTGAATTTTGTTATTTGCTAGTAATTACAGGTGTGGGGGTAGCCACATTCATTGATTTCCTGTCCTTGCATATTTAAACTGGTGCATGTGAAATAATTCCTGCTTTAAAACTTCAGCTTGGCAAGCTAAGAACTTGGTTATATTCAACTGGAGGTATAAGAGAATTTAAGTACCTTTTTATGCACTTTTTTTTTAAAAAATACAGTATTTAAATTGATTTAAACTGTGTATGAAGGAGTGTTGAAGGAATTTTTAACTGGTTATTCTGCTCTTCAGTAACTTGAACTAAAAGCTAGTGTTGGCTGAATTTTGTTATTTGCTAGTAATTACAGGTGTGGGGGTAGCCACATTCATTGATTTCCTGTCCTTGCATATTTAAACTGGTGCATGTGAAATAATTCCTGCTTTAAAACTTCAGCTTGGCAAGCTAAGAACTTGGTTATATTCAACTGGACGTATAAGAGAATTTAAGTACCTTTTATGCACTTTTTTTTAAAAATACAGTATTTAAATTGATTTAAACTGTGTATGAAGGAGTGTTGAAGGAATTTTTAACTGGTTATTCTGCTCTTCAGTAACTTGAACTAAAAGCTAGTGTTGGCTGAATTTTGTTATTTGCTAGTAATTACAGGTGTGGGGTAGCCACATTCATTGATTTCCTGTCCTTGCATATTTAAACTGGTGCATGTGAAATAATTCCTGCTTTAAAACTTCAGCTTGGCAAGCTAAGAACTTGGTTATATTCAACTGGACGTATAAGAGAATTTAAGTACCCTTTTATGCACTTTTTTTTTTAAAAATACAGTATTTAAATTGATTTAAACTGTGTATGAAGGAGTGTTGAAGGAATTTTTAACTGGTTATTCTGCTCTTCAGTAACTTGAACTAAAAGCTAGTGTTGGCTGAATTTTGTTATTTGCTAGTAATTACAGGTGTGGGGTAGCCACATTCATTGATTTCCTGTCCTTGCATATTTAAACTGGTGCATGTGAAATAATTCCTGCTTTAAAACTTCAGCTTGGCAAGCTAAGAACTTGGTTATATTCAACTGGACGTATAAGAGAATTTAAGTACCTTTTATGCACTTTTTTTAAAAAATACAGTATTTAAATTGATTTAAACTGTGTATGAAGGAGTGTTGAAGGAATTTTTAACTGGTTATTCTGCTCTTCAGTAACTTGAACTAAAAGCTAGTGTTGGCTGAATTTTGTTATTTGCTAGTAATTACAGGTGTGGGGGTAGCCACATTCATTGATTTCCTGTCCTTGCATATTTAAACTGGTGCATGTGAAATAATTCCTGCTTTAAAACTTCAGCTTGGCAAGCTAAGAACTTGGTTATATTCAACTGGACGTATAAGAGAATTTAAGTACCTTTTTATGCACTTTTTTTAAAAAATACAGTATTTAAATTGATTTAAACTGTGTATGAAGGAGTGTTGAAGGAATTTTTAACTGGTTATTCTGCTCTTCAGTAACTTGAACTAAAAGCTAGTGTTGGCTGAATTTTGTTATTTGCTAGTAATTACAGGTGTGGGGGTAGCCACATTCATTGATTTCCTGTCCTTGCATATTTAAACTGGTGCATGTGAAATAATTCCTGCTTTAAAACTTCAGCTTGGCAAGCTAAGAACTTGGTTATATTCAACTGGACGTATAAGAGAATTTAAGTACCTTTTTATGCACTATTTTTTAAAAATACAGTATTTAAATTGATTTAAACTGTGTATGAAGGAGTGTTGAAGGAATTTTTAACTGGTTATTCTGCTCTTCAGTAACTTGAACTAAAAGCTAGTGTTGGCTGAATTTTGTTATTTGCTAGTAATTACAGGTGTGGGGTAGCCACATTCATTGATTTCCTGTCCTTGCATATTTAAACTGGTGCATGTGAAATAATTCCTGCTTTAAAACTTCAGCTTGGCAAGCTAAGAACTTGGTTATATTCAACTGGACGTATAAGAGAATTTAAGTACCTTTTTATGCACTTTTTTTTAAAAATACAGTATTTAAATTGATTTAAACTGTGTATGAAGGAGTGTTGAAGGAATTTTTAACTGGTTATTCTGCTCTTCAGTAACTTGAACTAAAAGCTAGTGTTGGCTGAATTTTGTTATTTGCTAGTAATTACAGGTGTGGGGGTAGCCACATTCATTGATTTCCTGTCCTTGCATATTTAAACTGGTGCATGTGAAATAATTCCTGCTTTAAAACTTCAGCTTGGCAAGCTAAGAACTTGGTTATATTCAACTGGACGTATAAGAGAATTTAAGTACCTTTTTATGCACTCTTTTTTTTAAAAATACAGTATTTAAATTGATTTAAACTGTGTATGAAGGAGTGTTGAAGGAATTTTTAACTGGTTATTCTGCTCTTCAGTAACTTGAACTAAAAGCTAGTGTTGGCTGAATTTTGTTATTTGCTAGTAATTACAGGTGTGGGGGTAGCCACATTCATTGATTTCCTGTCCTTGCATATTTAAACTGGTGCATGTGAAATAATTCCTGCTTTAAAACTTCAGCTTGGCAAGCTAAGAACTTGGTTATATTCAACTGGACGTATAAGAGAATTTAAGTACCTTTTTATGCACTTTTTTTTTAAAAATACAGTATTTAAATTGATTTAAACTGTGTATGAAGGAGTGTTGAAGGAATTTTTAACTGGTTATTCTGCTCTTCAGTAACTTGAACTAAAAGCTAGTGTTGGCTGAATTTTGTTATTTGCTAGTAATTACAGGTGTGGGGGTAGCCACATTCATTGATTTCCTGTCCTTGCATATTTAAACTGGTGCATGTGAAATAATTCCTGCTTTAAAACTTCAGCTTGGCAAGCTAAGAACTTGGTTATATTCAACTGGACGTATAAGAGAATTTAAGTACCTTTTATGCACTTTTTTTTAAAAAATACAGTATTTAAATTGATTTAAACTGTGTATGAAGGAGTGTTGAAGGAATTTTTAACTGGTTATTCTGCTCTTCAGTAACTTGAACTAAAAGCTAGTGTTGGCTGAATTTTGTTATTTGCTAGTAATTACAGGTGTGGGGGTAGCCACATTCATTGATTTCCTGTCCTTGCATATTTAAACTGGTGCATGTGAAATAATTCCTGCTTTAAAACTTCAGCTTGGCAAGCTAAGAACTTGGTTATATTCAACTGGACGTATAAGAGAATTTAAGTACCTTTTTATGCACTTTTTTTTAAAAAATACAGTATTTAAATTGATTTAAACTGTGTATGAAGGAGTGTTGAAGGAATTTTTAACTGGTTATTCTGCTCTTCAGTAACTTGAACTAAAAGCTAGTGTTGGCTGAATTTTGTTATTTGCTAGTAATTACAGGTGTGGGGGTAGCCACATTCATTGATTTCCTGTCCTTGCATATTTAAACTGGTGCATGTGAAATAATTCCTGCTTTAAAACTTCAGCTTGGCAAGCTAAGAACTTGGTTATATTCAACTGGACGTATAAGAGAATTTAAGTACCTTTTTATGCACTTTTTTTTTAAAAATACAGTATTTAAATTGATTTAAACTGTGTATGAAGGAGTGTTGAAGGAATTTTTAACTGGTTATTCTGCTCTTCAGTAACTTGAACTAAAAGCTAGTGTTGGCTGAATTTTGTTATTTGCTAGTAATTACAGGTGTGGGGGTAGCCACATTCATTGATTTCCTGTCCTTGCATATTTAAACTGGTGCATGTGAAATAATTCCTGCTTTAAAACTTCAGCTTGGCAAGCTAAGAACTTGGTTATATTCAACTGGACGTATAAGAGAATTTAAGTACCTTTTTATGCACTTTTTTTTTAAAAATACAGTATTTAAATTGATTTAAACTGTGTATGAAGGAGTGTTGAAGGAATTTTTAACTGGTTATTCTGCTCTTCAGTAACTTGAACTAAAAGCTAGTGTTGGCTGAATTTTGTTATTTGCTAGTAATTACAGGTGTGGGGGTAGCCACATTCATTGATTTCCTGTCCTTGCATATTTAAACTGGTGCATGTGAAATAATTCCTGCTTTAAAACTTCAGCTTGGCAAGCTAAGAACTTGGTTATATTCAACTGGACGTATAAGAGAATTTAAGTACCTTTTATGCACTTTTTTTTAAAAATACAGTATTTAAATTGATTTAAACTGTGTATGAAGGAGTGTTGAAGGAATTTTTAACTGGTTATTCTGCTCTTCAGTAACTTGAACTAAAAGCTAGTGTTGGCTGAATTTTGTTATTTGCTAGTAATTACAGGTGTGGGGTAGCCACATTCATTGATTTCCTGTCCTTGCATATTTAAACTGGTGCATGTGAAATAATTCCTGCTTTAAAACTTCAGCTTGGCAAGCTAAGAACTTGGTTATATTCAACTGGACGTATAAGAGAATTTAAGTACCTTTTATGCACTTTTTTTTAAAAATACAGTATTTAAATTGATTTAAACTGTGTATGAAGGAGTGTTGAAGGAATTTTTAACTGGTTATTCTGCTCTTCAGTAACTTGAACTAAAAGCTAGTGTTGGCTGAATTTTGTTATTTGCTAGTAATTACAGGTGTGGGGGTAGCCACATTCATTGATTTCCTGTCCTTGCATATTTAAACTGGTGCATGTGAAATAATTCCTGCTTTAAAACTTCAGCTTGGCAAGCTAAGAACTTGGTTATATTCAACTGGACGTATAAGAGAATTTAAGTACCTTTTATGCACTTTTTTTTAAAAATACAGTATTTAAATTGATTTAAACTGTGTATGAAGGAGTGTTGAAGGAATTTTTAACTGGTTATTCTGCTCTTCAGTAACTTGAACTAAAAGCTAGTGTTGGCTGAATTTTGTTATTTGCTAGTAATTACAGGTGTGGGGGTAGCCACATTCATTGATTTCCTGTCCTTGCATATTTAAACTGGTGCATGTGAAATAATTCCTGCTTTAAAACTTCAGCTTGGCAAGCTAAGAACTTGGTTATATTCAACTGGACGTATAAGAGAATTTAAGTACCTTTTTATGCACTTTTTTTTAAAAATACAGTATTTAAATTGATTTAAACTGTGTATGAAGGAGTGTTGAAGGAATTTTTAACTGGTTATTCTGCTCTTCAGTAACTTGAACTAAAAGCTAGTGTTGGCTGAATTTTGTTATTTGCTAGTAATTACAGGTGTGGGGGTAGCCACATTCATTGATTTCCTGTCCTTGCATATTTAAACTGGTGCATGTGAAATAATTCCTGCTTTAAAACTTCAGCTTGGCAAGCTAAGAACTTGGTTATATTCAACTGGACGTATAAGAGAATTTAAGTACCTTTTTATGCACTTTTTTTAAAAATACAGTATTTAAATTGATTTAAACTGTGTATGAAGGAGTGTTGAAGGAATTTTTAACTGGTTATTCTGCTCTTCAGTAACTTGAACTAAAAGCTAGTGTTGGCTGAATTTTGTTATTTGCTAGTAATTACAGGTGTGGGGGTAGCCACATTCATTGATTTCCTGTCCTTGCATATTTAAACTGGTGCATGTGAAATAATTCCTGCTTTAAAACTTCAGCTTGGCAAGCTAAGAACTTGGTTATATTCAACTGGACGTATAAGAGAATTTAAGTACCTTTTATGCACTTTTTTTAAAAAATACAGTATTTAAATTGATTTAAACTGTGTATGAAGGAGTGTTGAAGGAATTTTTAACTGGTTATTCTGCTCTTCAGTAACTTGAACTAAAAGCTAGTGTTGGCTGAATTTTGTTATTTGCTAGTAATTACAGGTGTGGGGGTAGCCACATTCATTGATTTCCTGTCCTTGCATATTTAAACTGGTGCATGTGAAATAATTCCTGCTTTAAAACTTCAGCTTGGCAAGCTAAGAACTTGGTTATATTCAACTGGACGTATAAGAGAATTTAAGTACCTTTTTATGCACTTTTTTTAAAAAAAATACAGTATTTAAATTGATTTAAACTGTGTATGAAGGAGTGTTGAAGGAATTTTTAACTGGTTATTCTGCTCTTCAGTAACTTGAACTAAAAGCTAGTGTTGGCTGAATTTTGTTATTTGCTAGTAATTACAGGTGTGGGGGTAGCCACATTCATTGATTTCCTGTCCTTGCATATTTAAACTGGTGCATGTGAAATAATTCCTGCTTTAAAACTTCAGCTTGGCAAGCTAAGAACTTGGTTATATTCAACTGGACGTATAAGAGAATTTAAGTACCTTTTATGCACTTTTTTTTAAAAATACAGTATTTAAATTGATTTAAACTGTGTATGAAGGAGTGTTGAAGGAATTTTTAACTGGTTATTCTGCTCTTCAGTAACTTGAACTAAAAGCTAGTGTTGGCTGAATTTTGTTATTTGCTAGTAATTACAGGTGTGGGGGTAGCCACATTCATTGATTTCCTGTCCTTGCATATTTAAACTGGTGCATGTGAAATAATTCCTGCTTTAAAACTTCAGCTTGGCAAGCTAAGAACTTGGTTATATTCAACTGGACGTATAAGAGAATTTAAGTACCTTTTTATGCACTTTTTTTTTAAAAATACAGTATTTAAATTGATTTAAACTGTGTATGAAGGAGTGTTGAAGGAATTTTTAACTGGTTATTCTGCTCTTCAGTAACTTGAACTAAAAGCTAGTGTTGGCTGAATTTTGTTATTTGCTAGTAATTACAGGTGTGGGGGTAGCCACATTCATTGATTTCCTGTCCTTGCATATTTAAACTGGTGCATGTGAAATAATTCCTGCTTTAAAACTTCAGCTTGGCAATCTAAGAACTTGGTTATATTCAACTGGACGTATAAGAGAATTTAAGTACCTTTTTATGCACTTTTTTAAAAAAAAAAAAAATACAGTATTTAAATTGATTTAAATTGTGTATGAAGGAGTGTTGAAGGAATTTTTAACTGGTTATTCTGCTCTTCAGTTATTCCCACCCACCCGCCCTGTTTTTGTTTTGGTGTTAATCTTAGTGGCATTGAAACTGCCCGCCTCAGCCTGCCTCTGGGCCCATCTCATTTGCTCACTCAACTGAGTGCAGTGAGATCATATTCTGATTTCAGGCACTCCTACTGTGTACAAAGAGAGCATCTGGGAAATAGAAAAAAAAAAAATTAAGCTTATTTCCTGCCTTTCTTGTTAAGTGGTACAGACTATTTGTAGGCTTCTGAGCCCCCAAGCCCTTCTGTGTTTGAGGGAAGCCTTCTACCTTGTTTTTTTTTCTTGTAACTAGCCAGTTTTCTAGTTTCAGCACTCAAATCTGTTTCTTTGATCTCAGCACTTGTTCAGAAAAAAAAAAAAAAAAAAAAAATTTCATCTGCTTTTACTGTCCTTGTGTTTTTACCTACTTCTTTTTACTTTTGCATCATCTTAAAATACTCAATTGTATTTATTACTGCTTGGTGTAACTCATTCTAAGCCTTTTGGTTTAAACACTTGGGCTTCGGACCAGTTAGTTGTTTTGCACTGAGAGGGTTTGTGGTCTGCACTGTTGTGGCAGAACAGGTAGCTTACATGCTTCTAGGTTGAGAACTGCTGATTGAGGGCTCAGTGTCTGTTATTCTAAAAGTGTATTAATTCTGGTTTAAGCACTTGGGCTTTCAAACCAGTTATTTTACATTAAGAGGGTTCGTGGTCTGCACTCTTTTGGGAGGAGAGGCTGGACTCTGCCCTTCTGAGCTGGGAATTTCTGGTTAAAGGCTTATAGTGCATGCATATCTGAACTGTTTCTTACTGAAGTTGGTGTGCCTTGTTTGCTGTGGCATAGACTGGATTCGGGCCTGCTGGATCTAGCTTTGTTTGTGTAACTTGAGCACTAATCCAGACATTCTCTAAAGTATTCAATGGTATTTATTACTGCTTGGTTGTAACTTGATTAAAGTGTAGCTATCATTCAAGTCTTTTGGATTAAGCACTTGGGCTTCAGACCAGTTGTTTTACATTAGGAAGGTTTGTGGCAAGCACTGTGGCGGCAGGACAGGTAGCTTTCATCCTTCTAAGTTGGGAACTGCTGATTGAGAGCCCAGTGTCCAAGTGTATTAGTTCTGGTTTAGGCACTTGGGCTTCAGGCCAGTTATTTTACATTAAGAAGGTTCGTGGTCTGCACTCTTGTGGGAGAAGAGGCTGGACTCTGCCCTTCTGAGCTGGGAATTTTCTGGTTAAAGGTTTATAGTGCCTGAATATTTGAACTGTATCTTACTGAAATTGGTTCACCTTGTTTGCTCTAGCATAGACTAGATCCAGGCCTACTGAATCTAGCTTTGTTTATATGCTTGTTGTTTGTTTGCTTGTTATTTCCCTGGAAGCTAATTCACCTAATACGCAACTTCTCAGCACTTCTGTGGATCACTAGTGATATCTGCATTGCTTACTGTACTTATTTCCTTGTTTCACTTGAAAGAAAGTTACTGTTTGTCGTTTTGCATTTAGTTACTTGTAACACATTGCACTCAAGTTACCTGGCACTTGCTCACTAAAGCAATTATATAAGTCAGCACTAAAAATTAAAAGCACTACACCCTCACTCCCCACTGGCCCTTGTTTTCAATTAAGGATTTCCCAATATTATTCTAGCATGTCCAAAGGTCAGTTGTCAATCTCCTCTCCGGTCCAGCTGGTGAATCTGGGAATCTTGAGGCAATGTTATAACTGCCTCATGTACACAGACAACCCTCTCCTCCTCCCACATAACACAAATACTTGAGAGATGCAGCTATTTAGCCAAACTGGAGGCTGAGCTCTCTCAACTCAGGACTGGCAAGACCAGACAGGAGGAGAAGGCAACTACACACACCACAAAACCAGCCTCACATAATGCTACCACTCCACTGAATCAAACACATAAACACACAAAGACATACTGGAGGCTCTGAGTAAAATTTACCTAAACAGCAGAGGCCTCCAAAGCAGACACCCAAACAACTGCTACCTCAAGACACCCCACAAGCAACACATAAACCACAAAAGCAGTGTGCAAAGCAGTCACAGCCCTTAAGGCCAAATACAACACCAAACATACTTGTCATAGGTGACTCCATAGTCAGATACACTGACGTCCCACTCACCAGGCTGAACAAGGAGAGGGTCACAGTAAGCTGCCTATCGGGCGCTAGAATCCGCCACATAACACAAGCACTCGGGTCACTCCACAGCAAGTACAAATATGACACAGTCATTGTCCATGCTGGTGTGAGCGACCTGAGACATACCTCCTGGACTGCATGAAAAGAGACATAGAGGAGCTCTCTGATTATGTAGCCCAGGCAGGTATGACCCTAACCCTGAGCAGTATCCTTCCTTCACCAAGAATGATGCCACAATATAGAGACAAGATGATCAGCTTTAACAATTGGCTTAATGTCTGGTGTCATTCAAAGGGGATCCAGTGTCTGTCTGCCTGGGATGACATGCTTGACAAGCCACGCTGCTTCGCAAGGGACGGCTTGCACCTGTCACCCTGGGATTCGGATATTGGCTAAGGCTCTTGCCACCCCATAGTGCCTTTTTAGGCAAGGCTCAAATTCTAAACCTACCACCCTAGAAAACAAAAATGGGAAGAAATTGAGGGTAATGCTGCTCAATGCCAGAAGTCTAAATCTCAAAATGCACGCACTCGAGGCCCTTCTCAGTATGGAGAACATCGATGTCTGTGCTGTAACTGAAACCTGGTTCAAGGCTCCTGAGAGCACCACGGCACTATTAGGTTTTACCTCATATCATGCGTTCCGGCCCCAAAACCCGGACCACTCCACAAAAGGAGGGGTGTATCCATATTCATAAAGGATACTCACACCTCCAGGTTGGTGGCAACGCATGAAGCTTCGGAAACCATCCAGGTGCAACTAACCATAGGCAAAACTGCTCTACAAATTGTAGCATGCTACAGGCCACCCTCTCAAACTCAGGAACCCCACATAGCCTTCCTGAAGACACTGGAGGGTATAAATGTATCTCAAACACCATCATATTGGGTGACTTCAACTACCCGAATATAGACTGGGAACATTACTCAAGCCCTAACTTTCTAGCCCAACGGTTCCTGGAGTTCATAAATTCAAATGCCATGGAACAGCTAGTCACTGTTCCCACGAGAGGAGAAAATATACTAGATCTCATTGTCACAAACATGGGGACAAAATGCTCCACAATCGAAGTATATCCCTCATTGGTGAGATCTGATCATAAACTAATCTCACTGGAAATCCACATCCCGCCCCCACCCAAACAAAAAAGACCATAGTGAAGAACTTCTCTAAAGCAAACTTCACACTACTCAAGACTGGTGTGGTATCCTTCAAGGCCCCTGAGTCAGAGGAAACCACAACCCAAGCTGTGGAAGCCCTTACAAATGCCTTCTATGAACACCTCCAGGACTGCATGGATCAGGCAATCCCAAATAAAACCAAGACTCTTTCCACAAAGGGCAAACGTCCAGTCTGGTGGACCCCAGCCATTAACAAACTTTACAATAAGAGGAGAAAGCTATTACATGATAGAACAAAATCCATAAAAGGGAAGTCACCCTGATCATTATTAGTAAAAAATACGAGCACTCATAAAATCAACTAAGGCCAATTTTGAGAGAAAAATTGCCATGGATTCAAAGGACAATCATAAGGCCTTTTTCAGCTATGTTAGGAACCTGGGTGGAAACTCACAGATATGCTCAGAATTAGTCCAAAATGATACAAAATCACTGAACCCACAGACATTGCCAACATACTGGCAGACAGGTTCAGTGCAAACTTCACCCCTCTCCCCTAAAGGAGAGATAACTATCCCAGCCGAGTGTAGCCTCCCGGACATCTCAAATGCGCAGGTGAAAGCTGCTCTCTCTAAAGCTAAAAACACAGCATCAATGGGACCGGATGGTGTCCCCGGCTGTGTGCTACACGAGCTAAATGAGGAATTAAACCCGCACATAAGGCAGCTGTTTAATCTCAGCCTTACCACAGGATACGTGCCCAAGGAGTGGCGACGGCAACTGTGGTCCCACTCCACAAAGGTGGCGCCTCACGGACCCTGGTAATTACTGCCCCATAAGCTTAACAAGTCTAGTCTGCAAAGCTATGGAGAGGATCATAATGGAGCTCATAAACAAAGATATAGGGGACTTGCAGACATTGGACCCGACCCAGTTTGGCTTTGTCAAGGGAAGATCATGCCTTTTGAACTTGGTCGACTTCTTCGAAATAGTCACCAAGGCCATTGATGAGGGAAAGGCAGTCCATACAGCCTACCTTGACCTTGCAAAGGCTTTCGACACAATACCCCACTCGGGTATTGTAGAAAAACTTACCAGCTTAAATGTAAACCATTATGTCACAAGATGGGTTGCAAACTGGCTTAAGGACAGAACCCACAGGGTTAGAGTTGCTGGCGCTGTGTCAGACTCCAAGCCGGTCACAAGTGGTGTCCCACAGGGCTCGGTCCTTGGCCCCCTATTGTTTGGCATCTACTTCTCAGAAGTACAGGCCAACATGGGAGGACTTTGGCTGACAAAGTTTGCAGATGACTGCAAACTGGGCGCCATAGTGGAAAGTGCATCGGACACGGATATCCTTCAGAAGGGACTCACTGAAACAGATAGCTGGTGCCAGAGCCATGGCCTGAAGTTAAACGCCAAAAAATGTATAGTCATACCCTTCGGGAAAAACAAGGTAACCCCAAGCTACCATATAGGTGGCAATCCACTAAGCACAGAAGAGGTTATCAGGGACCTGGGGACCCAGGTTGACAGTGGCCTTTCTTTTGACACTCACATTGCTAAAGTGGTTAGAAAGACCTTCTACATTGCCCACCTGATCATGAAGGGATTCACATCCAGATCTAGTGAGGTCATTGTTCCCCTGTACTCTTCACTTATCAGACCAATGATCGAGTACAATGCCCCATTCGGGATGTATCTCACCCGACATCTGCAGCAATTGGAGAGACCCCAAAAGTTCCTCACCAAAAGGATAAAGGGACTCCAAAATCTGTCATATGCTGCCAGATTGAAGAAACTCCAGCTCTATTCAGTCGCATACCGTCTGCTCAGAGGTGACATGTGCCTGACATACAAGGCCATGTCCAACCCGGAATTAATGGACATGCTCCACCTCAAAAATCCAAATCCACCAAAACCACTAGAGCAAGCGACTTAAACCTTAGCACGGATATAAATAGGATGTGCTGGAGGGATAGATTTATCACTCAGAGACTCCCTATGCTGTGGAATAAAATCCCGGTCCATGTGAGGCAGAGCACCTCGCTGACTCTGTTCAAGAGAAATCTAGACCTGTGGATGGGAGATCGTAGGTTTACCCCGGGAATCATCTCTGGGTCACTGCTGGACAGAGGCACAACAAACTAATGGGCACAGTATTTTTTCATATAAGGGGTGGCGTAAGCCACAATAATTTGGGCTAGGCTTATAAATGCCTTAGGGCAGATAGCCTAGTATAAACCTATGAACCTATGAACCTATGAATCACTGGAGAGCCTAGAAACTGCTTCTCAGGAATCAGCTTGAAAATGGTGCTTCAGTTTTGCTCATGGTGAGAGAAGGAGCAAAGGGACATTATTTCTTAGCCTGAACATTGCTTCTCAGGAGAAGCCGCAGGTGAGCATTGATTTCTGTTCGTCTCTAATTGGCCAGTGCGTATGGAAATTCACTGAGTGGCCCGGAGGAAGGTTTAGTTATAACTTCATGGGAGCCTTTGTCCAGCTTGGCTGTGTTCTCATCCAGCTGTTCTAAGGTTTATCTAGGGTATCTACCGAGAGGAGGGTATAACATACAAGTGTACGGAACACAGCAACATCCAGGTTAATACCACTTCTTAGTAAAACAGCTTGGGACTGATGCTATTGTTCTGCTTCTGGGGAGAAAAGGAGCTAAGATTCAGTCATTCCCAGCTAATTGCAGCTGTGTTGACACCAGCTCCATCTCCACTACCAGACGGATAGCACCTCCAGTAATAAATGAAAATCTCATAGGTGCTACTTTCCCCTTCAGCTGATATTAGTAAGCACTTGGTGCCATGTATTTCCCTTTCCAACCATCTCTGTAGCCAGCTTGGTTGAAATGTGCATCCTTAGATAATGTACTGATTGTTTCATGTTAATTGACAACCACTTACTACTTAAACAAAATGACACAGTATGTGAGAAATCCAGCTATTTAATGCTACTGGAGGGAAAATTCTCACATGAAAACACTACAAATAACAAGCAGGTTGTCAGTACCACACAACATCACACTAAGCATATCACACATTGGTCAGACCAAACACATAAATCTACATATACTGAGGCTCTTAAAAGCAACCTATCTAGACCAGAATGACCTTCTAAATGTAACCTAAGAAATGAGAACCCTCAGCAACCTCACAAACATACAACGCAGACAGCACCTGCCTTGAAACATACACCAAAGAGTCATAAAGTCTGAATTCAAAAGCCTCGTAAGGCAAACCTCCACATAGTCATAGATGACTCCAGTGTGAGACCCCCAGGACACCCTTAGGTTCCAAGACTGGCTCCAGCAGTAACTGGAGTTAGTCCAGGAGGATATGGAGTAATTGGTAGACCAAGTATGGACATGGGCCACTGGCTAGCAGTGCTATGATATGATGTAGGGGACAAAAAAAAACATAGTACACTTGGATGTACATAACTTGACATGCACCTCCCTGGAATATATGGAGAGAGACATGATGGGGTTCTTATAATATGTGTCTGAGGCAGGTATGAACCTAATCTTGAGCAGCATTTTACTTTCACCAAGAATGATGCCACAATACAACAAAAGGTTATTGACTTCAACCACTGGTTCAGCTAATGGTGTCATTCAAGGGTAGTCCAATATGTATTAGCCTGAGAAGAGCTTGTAGACAGTACTAACTGCTTTGCCATGGACAGCCTACACCTATCTCCCCACATATTTTGTATACTAGCTGAAAATTGTTTCACTTCCATAGTGCCTGTTTTAAGCAATGTCAGTCCTCAGAAGCTTCCAGCATAACAAAACAGAATCTGGATAACATAAAAGCATTTCTTCTCATTGCTAGGAGCCTTAACAATAAAATCCACTCCCTACAAGCATTCCTCACCTTGAAAGACATAGATATATGCATTATTAGGGAGACCTGGTTCAAGACTATTGTCAGAATCCCTTCAGTGCAGAGTTTTAACACCTACCTCTCTTTCAGGCACTAAAGGCAGTGATTTCTCCATATTAAAAAAAAAACACTTCCCTTCACTTCACTTCCAAAATAGTTAGGCAAGATAATAATCTGGAAGTCCTCCACATCTAACTTACCATTAACAAGATCCCTATTTATATCATGTCTACCTAAACTACCCCCTTTATGGCCCCTCACCCATAAATCCTACCTAATATGCATTAAGCCAAACAACATTCTCTAAGGGGACTTCAACTACCCCTCCATAAACTTGGGGATGTATACATCCTCCAACATGTATGCCCAGAGATTTTTGGATTTAATCAGTACAAACTCTCTCAGTCAGTTAGTCTACTTCCTAAACCAGGAGCAATAAAATCCTGGACTAAGTCCACACCAATAAGGGACAGCTATGCACCTTACCAACTGCAAATCCCTTCCAATCAAATCAGACTACAAATCAGTCACATTCACCTTAAGACTGAAGCAAGATGAATTCTCTAGTACCTTGGCATTCAGAGATTATACCAAGGGTTATGTACTGAAAGTGAGTGATGACCTGGCAAAATTCAACATTCTCTTCCAAATCTATGATCCCACTAACTATGCAGAATCCTTAACTGCCAAATACTTTGTACATGTAAACAGCGGCATTATTGCATCTGTTCCTCCTCTGAAGAAAATACAATACGAACTTCAAAATGGTAGAACTCAAATCTAAACAGAATGTATAACAACAGAAAAAGCTCATTGCACATACAAATAAATGCAACTCTCAAGATTTACGCAGGCTAAGCCAGAAATTGGCCTGTATTGATCAGTGCACTACCCCAGTAAACAAATATAAATAAAAAAAATGCAAAACACAATCTTACTAAACTTAATAGGGAAAACCAGGCCATGATCAAATTAGCCAGAAATTAGGTAAAAATTGTCACTCAGGCAAGGGACAACCATAAAGTCTTATTTAACTATGTCAAAAACTTTCAAAACAATACTCAGGCCCAGAGACTATAGCCAATCTACTTGCAGATAAATGTACCTCTAACTTCATCCCTTCTCCCTTCCTACAGTCCTGTATCTCATACCCACATCTATACCCCCCAAATTTGCCATGAACAAGTCTTCAAGGCACTACTCCCTGCCATCTGAGGTCAGATAGTATACCAAGCTGCTTATTGAACATTCAGAAACAGGACCTGTTAGACTCGCTACAGAGGCTACTCAATCTCAGCCTCCAAACAGCTGTGCAACTGTCATCCCCTTACACAAATGCGGGGTATCAATG
Organism: Protopterus annectens; assembly: GCF_019279795.1. Taxonomy (NCBI): domain Eukaryota; kingdom Metazoa; phylum Chordata; order Ceratodontiformes; family Protopteridae; genus Protopterus; species Protopterus annectens. Next base: position 53,916,892 of record NC_056733.1, read on the forward strand.
GACCCAAGAAAATTATTGACCCATAATTTTGACCAGCCTCATCTGCAAGGCTATGAAAAGGATCATTATGCAATTAATAAATGAAGACATAAGTAACCTACAAACTCTTAACCCAACCTAATTCTCATTTATTAAGGGCAAATCCTGCCCACTTAACCTGGATAACATCTTCAGAAAGGTTAGTGAAGCAATGAATGAGGGCAAATCAGTACCCAGTGCATATCTAGACCTTGCAAAGGTGTCCAACACCATCCAACATGCAGGCATTGTAGATAAACTACCCCACCTAAATGTTAATCTCTATGTAACTCTTTGGATAGCAAACAGGCTCATAAATAGAACCCACAAAATTAGGGTGAGTTGCTTTACCGTCTCTAAAAGACCTTTCACTAGTAGTGGACCCCAGAGTTCAATCCTTTGGCCATTCTTCTTTGGCAGTTGCTTCTTGGAGGCCAAAGCTTGTGTTAAGGGTCTATGGCTGACCAAGTTTGCATACGACTGTAAACTTTGTGTCCTCATAAGCTCCAAAAAGAAACAATGTCCAGCACCAAACAGCAGTGTAAATAATCCTTTATTATGAAACTGTTGCAATACCAATAATCCACACCACCATACTAGTTTCAGCAAAGCTTTCTTCAGTGCTGACCATTGTTTCTTTTTGGATTTTACTTTTTGACCATGCACAGTTGCCGTACTTGCATGTCATTTTGATTGTGTCATCATAAACACCCCAGAGGACACCAAGATCTTCCAAGAGGGCCTTTCCCAAACAAATAACTGGTGTCAAAACTATGGACTAAAACTGAATGCCAAGAAAGTTATAATAGTGTCCTTAAGCAAGCAAAATATTCCATCTACCTACCACACTGACAACACACCCCTGACAACTGGTCCAGTAGTAAAGGACCTGGGAACCTGTGTAGACAATGAACTGTCCTTTGATCACAAAGTATTCACTATTGTAAGAAAATACTTTTTCATTGTACAGCTTATTATTAAGGGTGTGGCATCCAGGTCCAGAGATATGATTATTCCATTGTATCCTGTACTCATCAGGCCAATCACTGAGTATAATGCCCCCTTCAGTATTTACCTGTCCAAACATCTGACTGAAGTTGAACACTCTCAGTGTTTTCTTACTAAGAAAATCAAGGACCTGATTAATAAAAACTATACAGGCCATCTCAAGGCCTTGACCCTCTTCTCAGTGTCATAGAGGCTATTGGGGGCTGATCTCTGTCTCACATACAGAGCCTCAAGAGATCCTATTCTGTCAAACCTACTGCACATTTGCAAGTCCAATGGGGGGCATAAACTCTCACATAAGGGATCTAAATCTGTTTTCCACCATAACTAGAGCATGTTGGGGGGGGGTAGATATGTATCACAGAGAATGCCACTTCTTTGGACTTTCCTTCCTATCCACATAAAACAAAGTACGTCTCTTACAGTATTCAAATGTAATGTGGATAAATGGATGGGTAACCGCAAATTCACCTCTGGTTTAGCACCCTTGTCCCTCAATGGATAGGGGCAACATGTACATGTCCTGCTAGTCTCTGAATTATACATACTTAAAAAGATAAGGGCTTTAAACTTCAAGAGAATGAATGGTTAGGCTTCTAAAGGTCCTCACAGATCAGTAGCCTAGTAAGTACCTTTGAATCTGTGAGGGCTTACCTTTCTTTTTCAGCCACTTTCATGTAGTCAGAACTCTTATGGCTATTTGGAGTGTTCATTTGACTCAGTACAAAAGATTTCTCCACTGCCTTCTGCTGTTGTAATTTGAAATGCCTCTCTTGATTCCTATGAGGTGAGCTTCCTTCTTCAATCAAATCAGAGCTCATCACTTGTGCCTATCCCTTCAGAGTATATTGCTCTCTGCTTCAATGATATTAATGATGTGGGGTTCACAAAGCTGAATGCTGCTCCCTTGCATCCCCTGAGGCTGAATGTTCACTCACTGAACTTCTATTCTCTACTGTTCAACAGCTGTAGTCAGTTCTGCAACAAAAACTATTATCCTGTGTAAGCTGCCCAGAAAGCTTGCAGAACTGTTTCAGCAAATTATCTCCTGGTGAGAGAACCGACTGCTGCTATTGTTCTGGGTGAAATTTGACACTGGTGGTAAGGGTAGTGAGCTTTTTCATTGGTCTGTGTGCATATTTCTTATTGTCTCTTCCAGTAATTTTGACAGCTGCAGTAATTTCGAGTCTAAGTCTGAGCCAATTTATACTTTGTTGTCTTCAGGAAACCATTACTTGTTGTAGTTGCCTTTACTATCTTTTGCACTCATCATTTGCTGTCTGAAGGCATTCTAAGCTTAAGTCCACTCATAGCTATAGACTAGTGATTGTCTCATTTTTGTCTCATAATTGTACTAAGTTGTTGTAGTAGCACCCAAGCTATATCATTTGTACCAAGGTTTTGTTGTGGCACCCGAGCCAAATCTGTTGTACCAAGCTATTCTTGTGGCACTGAGTTGTGTTATTATTCACCACTTCCCATATCCTCTAGATGCTGCTACACTTTTTACTGACCTCTTATCCTTCATTTATTGATATAGTATGTATATAAATGAAACTCTGGTTCTTTCAGCCATTGTTCATCCTAGTACTTAAAAGATAAGCGCTACAGACCCTTCCTAGAAATTCAGTTCATTACCACTTATTAGTGCCTTCTCTTTCACCAGGCAATCTTCTTCTTCTTTTGGCTTTTTCCCAGTTAGGGGTTGCCACAGCGGATCACCTGTCTGGTCATGATTGGCAGTGGAGTTTTTACGTTGTCGAGTTGCCAGCCCGGCACCCAACCTTCCACAAAAGGCACACGCACTCACACACTCATGCCTAGGGCCAATTTAGAGCATGTCTTTGGGATTTGGGAGGAAACCGGAGCACCCGGAGGAAACCCACGTGACCACAGGGAGGACATGCAGACTCCACACAGAAGGCACCCCAGCTGAGGATTGAACCAGAGAAGCTCTTGCTGTGAGGCGGCAATGCTAACCACTTCACCACTGTGGCCACCCCTCTTTCATCAGGCAATAAATATCATGAAGTCCCAGCTTGATCACAACAGGATCTTGTTCATGCTCACTGACAACTGTTTGTTTCTTCCAATTGATTATTCCATATATGAAAGGTACAAGTATCTGTTAACCTTGGAAACCAACCTCTTTTCAAAGCTTGTAGACTATACCCAGCATGTTGACAGCTCTGACAACCACCTCACACAACCTTACCTCTCATGTCCTTATCAAACAAACCAACCTTCTTCTGCTGAAGTACTTAAAAACTCTCCCTGCCTAAAGCACAAAGGTACCCTGGATGAAGATGTGATACATAAGACACTCAGTGTCATGCTAACAGGTCAACAACATATACAGACATTACAGAAAACACAACTACAAAAAGAGGTCACTCAAATCACAGATCAAACCCCTTAAGGTGACAAAGTTGACCCAGCACACCTGGTAAGTCTTAGTCATACATGATTCCATAGTCAGATACACAGATTCACCACTCACTAAGCTGAACAAAAGCAGGGTGATCGTTAGCTACCTCTCACGTGCCAAGATCTCCATTGTCACCAGGGTCCTCAAGTCATTTCACTGTTAGTGCATATAATATATAAACTTATAGGAAAGTATATATCATATGCTGTGCTGTGTCTTTTGGATTTTCCCAGTTAGGGGTCGCCACAGCGGAACTCCGGTTCGCTAATGATTGGCAGTTGATTTTTACGTGCCGAGTTACCAGCCCTGACGCACAACCTGCAACGAAGGTATGCCCATTCATGCATGTCTCCACGCAGAAGACGCTCTAACTGAGAATCGAACCAGACAGCGTCTTACTGTGAGGCGTATATATCATATATATCTATTTATATATAGATATAGATATAAATATAGATACTTATAGTGAAGTATGTATATGATATGGTCATTGCATATGTAGGAGTGAAGGACTGAGACATACCTCACTGGAGCGTATGAAAAGGGACATGATGGAGTATACATATGATACCGTCATTACGCATGTGGGAGTGAAGGACTTGAGACTAACCACATTGGGGCGTATGAAAAGGGACATGATAGAGTGTATATATATATATATATATATATATATATATATAATATGGTCATTGCACATTTGGGAGTGAAGGACTTGAGAAATACCTCACAGGAGCATATGAAAAGGGACATGATAGAGTATACATATGATACAGTCATTACGCATGTGGGAGTGAAGGACTTGAGACTAACCACATTGGAGCATATGAAAAGGGACATGATAGAGTATACATATGATATGGTCATTGCATATGTGGGAGTGAAGGACTTAAGGAATACCTCGCTGGATCGTACGAAAAGGGACATGATGGAGTTTACATATGATATGGTTATTGCACATGTGGGAGTGAAGGACCTGAGACATACCTTATTGGATCACATGAAAAGGGACATGATAAAGCCTTCAAAATATGTATCTGAAATTGGTGTGAAACTAGTATTCATCAGTGTCCTACCATCACCAAGAATGATGCAAAAATACAAACAAAAGATAATGGACTTCAGTTATTGGCTTAGCTATTGGTATCATTCTAAGTGGACTCAATATATCAGTCTGGATTGAAATGATCAACAACCCTGTCTGCTTTGCTAGGGATGGTCTGTACCTCTCTCCTCATGGCTTCAATATATTATCCAGGACCTTTTCTTCCCCATAGTGCCTTTTCTATGCCAGGTCAGGTTCCTCAAATTAACTATGTAGCCAATCAAAGTCAAAATGATAAAAAGGTAGCTCTGCTCAGTGCTAGAAGACTAAACAAAAGTTGCACTCCATACAGGCATTCCTGGCTCTTGAAAATATTGATATCCGCATAGTTCAGAACAATGATAGCAATCCCACAGTGTAAGGTTTCGATGCTTACTACTCTTTCAGACAAAATTCAGAAAATTACAGTGTTATTGGAGTAGGCACACCTGTATTCCTAAGAAGCCATCTCACCTCCAAACTCTTCAGTTAGGACAATAACATTTAACTTCCTTTTGTCCCTTTCAGAGTAAATATCACAGCCAACTAGTGTACCCCCTCCATGTCACTTGCAGGCCTTGAGGCTTGTCTAAACAAACTGACATCCTTGCCTATTGAGCCTAATACTAGTTTGTTGACAGACATCTACTATCCCACCATTAAATGGTAAACCTAAACCACCTTAAATAAATAAAGAGAAGATTCCTGGACTTCATTAATGCTAGCTCCCTAAACCATATGGCTCAAATCCCAACTAAGGGTTCATTCAGTAACACTCATTATTGGTGTAAAACATGACTTACCACAAAACCCTTCTGTCTTTAAAGACTGCACCATTCTTAATATGCAATGGACATTTGGCCTAAGGATATATGTCAAATGTGCACTACTGCTTTAGGTAATAACCAACACCTGCCACAGCCAGGTAACTTCCATACTGCACAGCTCCAAATCAATGTTATAAGCACTGGCTATGCAGGATTTCATCCACCTGAGAATGAACCAGTGCTTTTTGGTGCAGCCTTACCAGCAGCAATTGAAACTTGATCAGTATTATTTTGTACACCCATATACACAATATTTCTCAGAACAGGGGTAAATGGTGACTTTCCAGCACCAACATGATTCTTCCCAAGCTTTAAGGTATGCTGCCACCAGCTGATCAAAACTAAAAAAAAGCAAGAACACGCCTGACTGTTTACCCTTAAAATAAGCTAGCCGTAAGTATTCAAATGTTAGAAATTATCTCTGAGCAGTTACTCTTCTTAATAGGTGGATACCATACATTGTACATACATATAAAATGCATAAACCCTTTAACCAATAAGGAAGCCATCATCCACAGGCATTCAGAGTTGAATGATAAAATTATTTACTTGAAATAAATAAGCTAAAGCATTTTGTTTACAAGTAAAATATGTGAACTGTAAAAGGCTTGTATGAGAAATTAAGAATAAAATATTAAAAGACATTTAATGGTTAGAAAATACTGCCTTGTATCTAAACTTGAAACTGTCACTTAGTTCTGTCTCCAAAGCATAATACATTTTCACAAAGGCAGATGATATTATATACTATTTTATGTATTTTGATTGACATATTACATTTTCGCTAAAAAAAGGAAAATACACTCCAGCTTTGTTCATATTGATCACTGCTGCAGCTGCCCTAGGTATCTGGGTTATATCCTGCCAAGGGTATAGAGTACATGAGCACTGCTGTTTCGGCTAACAGTCAACACACACTCGTATAACCTCCACAATGCAAAGCTATATATTAGAGGTACAATCACTGCCTCCTCAGCATTTCACCCACCTTAGACCACAGATTGGGCCAGTGCCTTTAAGTACAGCCTTATCAACAGCAACTTAAACCTGACAAAAATTATTTGGCACAATCATACACACAGTATTTCTCAGACTGGGTTTCCTGACTGAAGATGTAGTTATAAATCATTTTATAAATTTCTTTCCTATAATACACTTTTTCCAGATTGTTATAGTCCTTCTCACACTCACCATCTGCAGAAGTTGCACTACTCTTGGAACTTACTGAAACTATTAAATAAAAACACAATGCATGGTACAAGGTGGTCATTCTCTGCACTTATGGTGCAGAACGCTGAGCATATATAGAGACCAGTTGGGATGATGTCAGGTTTGAGCAAGTTGTTTTAACAAAAAACTTCTATTGGCCCTAAAGAATCTGTCCTGTATAATGGGACATGATTCATAGATGACAATTCTAGATATGGAAGACATTTACTGATGCATCCCTGTCTACCTGTCTACCCTTCCCACAGGATATTTCTGATATGCCAAGCTGGTTAGCTTTATTTCTAATTCTTAACTCACCCCTTTGACCAGTGCATTGCCCCAAGGTTATTAGCAAAATGCTTAACTTTAGTATTTATTTACATGATGGCACAACACTTTCAAATGTTTTCATATCTTTACAACTGCTTCTTAGCAGTTTGGTGCTATGCAAAGATGGAATACAATTCAGCAGTAGTAAAACAGTTATGCCTCTTCCAAGGGAGCACAGTGAAACTAAAAGAGTCTTATATAGCAGAGTCAAAATTGATTGCTTTATATGGTCCAGATCTGGGCTCAGAGTCATGACAGTTTTACTTCCATGGGAAAAAGTAAATATGATTTCTACATTCATGAAGCCCATGGCCAATGTTCCTACTATTTCTGAAAGGCATTGTCTAAAGAATTTGAAATTTATGATGTGTCATGGTAGTGCCCGAAGGCTCTACACAAGAAAGGCCATGTAGGTGAACGTTCAGAGCACAGCCACACAAAATCATAGTGTATTGATCACAGCTAGTGAAGAACTCAACTATCTAAACAAAAAATAGACAAAAATCAAAACATATATTTTTTGCAGGAGACAGCCCCCACAAACCTGTAACTTATGCAAACTCCACAGTTATACAAGACTTTGGAAAGGAGATTATCCCTAACAAAGCAGCCAGTGGTCTCTCACCAGCTGTATTACAGTAATTAGAATTCTATACGATCTAGAAGACAAACTTTAACCATCTGTGTTTGGGCAGTATGAACGTAATCATCTAGTCACTGGTCTTGTAGGAAATAGGTCATTTGGCTCCTTAAAATGGCACAAGAGCCACACACTTTTCCGTCACATACCAGAGCTTTCTGTGACTACAGAGAAGCTTTTGTGGTGGAGAAAATCAAACATTAAACTCTGAGAATGAGTTTCTCTCTCTTAGTTCCATCGCATATTCTAAAAACAGACTAATCAGATTATTCTTTGGTGAGGAGCTCTCTTTTTGTCTCTTGAATTTCCAGGTGATTACTTGCTTAAAGAATGACATTTCTACAAAAATAGGAAATAAATGAAAGGTTTACTGGAAACTAACAACAGTTCAGACAAAATCAGGCTGTTTGCAGTAGTTTTGCTGACAGTAGTTTTATCAAGCCTTTCTAATAAAATTCAGCTTGTGTGAAGTTACATTGAACAAGAACTCTATTTTATAAAAAAAAGCTGACTGAAATGCCATTTGGTTAAATATAATTGCTGTAGGACTTTTATAGATCATTTGCTTCAAGGACTGAGTTAGGACTATGTATGGGTTTGGCATGAGGTTCTGTTTTAGTTAAGGTTAGTGTTATTATTAGGTTTAAGGAGCACATACTCTTTATTATTTAGAGTTACAGTTAGCATTAAGGCTAAGTTTATGTTTAAGCTTAAGACTGGTGTTAAGGTTATGGCTTAATTTAAGTTTATGTTTGAGGTTAGTAAGTTGTGGATGCTTGCCTTTGACAATAAATACTGAAGGTAATTCTGTACAATTCTAAGTTTTATGTATTTTTGATGGATTTGTGTTTTGACAAAGTGCTTAGTGATTTTTTTTGACAGTTTGAACTCTATGTTGTCTTAAATAAATTTGCTTTCTAGTAAATATACTATATCCATTTCAGACAATGCTTTTGCCAGGTACTCTTTAGGTAAACACAAATTCTATAGAGCAATGTGAGATATTAACACGTTTATGGTGAAATCAGCAGACCCATACATACTATATAGAACTGCAGTGCATACTTGGAAATGAGCAATAAACTTCAGCATAGCATTATAGAAAATTTACTCAACAGGCAAATATAAGATTTCAAAACACTTCCTCAGCAGGTCACTGATGAATTATGGATAGCAGCTCAACAGATCATCTCTCCCTCTGGGTAACTGATGTTCTCAGACTCATACATTCATAGCTATATACTATGCTCATGTCCACTAAGGCCCTTATAAGCCTGACCATGCAACCCAAATGTGACCCCCAAATTTGATTTATATGAGGGGTGATTTACTGACTGCAACTGTCCATTAAAGACATAGGCATCAGACCAGGGGTGAATTTCTGATTATCCATCCATTGGTGCAAGATGTACTTAAATAGGGTTAGGGAGGCACTCTGCTTTGCATGGATGCTGTTCCTGAGAATGTGAATTCTCTCAGAAACGTATCTGTCTCTCCAACATTTGTGTCAGAAGTAAAGTTTAGGTCTTTTAATCTAGTAACTCTGATGCTCTATGTTTTACAGATGTACAGATCAAAACAGAGTTCAAGGATGCCTATTAGACCAGACAAAGATCACCTCTCAGAAGCCTGTACGATACTGAGTAAAGAGACAGGGCTTTGAGGTGATCTGCATAGGACATTGTGTTTACTTCCTGGATTTTTTTTGTAAGGAGCCTTTGTTGCTGAATGTGTCTGGTCAGGTACATACTAAAGGGGGCATTATACTCTATGATGGGCCTGATGAGGGCAGAGTTTAGTGGTACGTATGGCCTAATGAGGGCAGAGTTCAGTGGTACGATGACCTCTCTGGACCTACATGCTATGCTCTTACTTATAATTTGAGCAACATATAAAGATTTTCTTAATACCCTGGCCACATGTTTCCCAGATCGCTGACAAGTGAATTAACATTTGGGGATGTTTTATTAATGATGTAGTTACCCAGGGTGGTCAGCTTCCCAAAAGGTAGCATAATGCATTTCTTGGCATTAAGTTGTAAGCCATGGCTTTGGGACCAAGTGTTTGTCTGTGTTAGACCTTCCTGAAGGGTGTTCTCATCTTGTGAGGATTTAATGACTATTCACAGTTTGCAATCATCTGTGAACTGGGTTAGTCAGAAGCCTTTGACTTTGGCTTTGACATTGAAGAATTAGATGCCAAAAGAGGAGTGGGCTCTAGCATCTGACCTCTTTGTGAAGGTGGCCTTTCCAATTCTAACCTCCTGAGTCCTATCGATGAGCCAGCTACCTATCTAGTGTCTTATAAAGGGGTTTTATGTCTATTTCCGTATCTTTGTTGGCAATGCCCAGGTGAGATTTTGTATCAGATGCTTTAGCCGGATCATCCATTGCCGTAATGAACTGTTCAAAGAAGTCCACTAAGTTTAGTAAGCATGACCTTCCTTTGATAAAGCCAAACTGGGATGGATCCAGTGTCGGAAGATCTCTTATGTCCTTGTTGATAATTTCCATCATAATTATTTCCATGATTTTGCAAATTAGTCAGACTAATGGGTCTCTAGTTTCCAGGATCTGTTAAAGGTCCTTCTCTATGATGGGGGGGGGGGGATGACTGTCACAATCCTCCATTCCCGTGGAACAAAGTCTGTTTAAAGACTATAGTTAAAAAGTGACTCCAGAGCTCCTAATAAGTCATATTTTAGGCTGTTCCGGAAGCATCCTGGGATATTACTGGGGACTACTGAGGTTGTGTTCTTGGCTTTAGTGAGTGCAGCCAGTACATGCTCCTGAGTTATAGTTAGAGGAGTTAAGTTTGAGGGTATTTCTTGAGAGATGGTTGGGTTGAAAGTGGGGTAAAGTTGGAAGTGAATTTGTCCAGTAACAGGTTCATTATATCACCTGGATTGGTGAATGTAGTACCATCAAGCACCTGTTCATCCCATTGCTGTGTGCTGCTCTTGAGGTTTCTGACATGGCTGTAGAAGACATTATGGTTATCTTTCACCTGAGAGGCTATCTTAACCTCAAAGTTGGCTTTGTTTGACCTAATAAGCCCTCTTAGTTGCTTATTGAGTTTGATGAGAGTTTTTATCTTTTTGGGAATTACCCTTCCTGATTTTTACTATATATTTTTTTCCTTTTTTTGTATATAATGTTTAATCTGGGATGCCACTGGGGAAGTTTGTTTCTGAGGCTAGTTCTGGGCTTACTTAGGTACAGCAGCCTGTATACAGCCATTAACATGGTTGTACAGAGTTTCTGAGAGCAATTCAGTTTTGACTGCTGCATTCTTGGTGTTTGGGTGGGCAGTGAATTTTGACAAACCATCACTTAATAAAAGGTAATTTCCCTTGGAATAATTCCTAACTGTTACTGGCTATACTGGGATTTTAGGGTTGACGATGAGATATTGGACAGAAGTGCAGCATTCTCCCATATTTGTGAATGTTAGGGCCAGTATGTTGGAACCTTTTTGTTGGTGTATTCAGTATTTGGTCAAGAGGGTTTCTCTGCATCTGTATATTTAAAGCCATGTAGGATTTCCAGTCTATAGAGGGTAATTAAAGTCTCCCATGGGCAGGGTGTTAGTTTGGAGAGTAATTTTCTCCAGTAGGTCCAAGTATGCATTGTGAGCTTCTTGGAACATACAGGATGACCTATAGCTGGCTAGGATACGGCACATGATTTTGTCTATGATGATCTGCACATGGAAGAATTCCAGCACGTCGTCCTGTTTGACCACCCTAGAGATATGCTTGTTATTGATGTATATTGAGACACTGCCACCTTTATCCCTTGTCTCTCTTCATATAGTCCAGGGAGGTGTATCTCAGGCCATTTACATCTACATGGACTATGATGGAATCATATTGGTACCTGTGGTATAATGACTTGAGTGCGGGTGTGATTTGGCAGATCCTGGCTCCAGGCAGGCAACTCACCATTATCTTCTCCTTGTTAAGCCTAGTTAGACAGGCATCAGTATGTCTTACATTGGAGGCCCCGTGACAAGAGTCGCGGGAAGTGTGTTTGCTTACCTAAGGGGCTTAGTGTTTGGGTCTCCATTCAGAATGACTGCATGTGTCATATTAGGTGTTATTTATTCTGAGTGCCTTTGGGCTTGCTAAGACATAGCTTTGTCAATGGGCAGTCTAGGTGATCTTTGTTGTTTATGAGCATATATTAGTTTATGTATGTGTGTTGTGTACTATTTGAGGTTGGTGTTGTGTGCCTGGTTTTGATAACCTGATATGGGCTTATATGTGAGAGTTTAGCCTTAAGTGTCATTGTGTAAGTACAACTCTCTTATACTGTCTCTGTTTCTTTAAGGACTAAGTGGCTGTCTGTAAACATGAAGCAATTGCTATATGGTCTCAAGATGCCCATATCCACCAAGCTGGCTACAGAGAAGTTAGGAAATTGTATATCCATGCTGTCCAGTCCTTTGATTAGTGAGCTACAAAGGGGATGGTGCAATGGGGTTAGAGGATTATTTAGGATGCTTTGTTGGTACAGACTAATAAGGGTGCTTTATTGGGGCAAATTATGCTAAGCAGTACTAAATTCTACTAACTTTAATGTTTACACAATACTGAATTCTACTAAATGCATTGGTATTGCCACTCAAAGCCCAACTAGTTGATCTAAGCTTGTCGGTGCCCAAGGTATTCACTCTATATGGACCATTCTATAGGGAACATTTGCTTTCTAGGTGTTAACTACTGTAGAGGTCACTGCTAACCACAGCTGAGCAGTGATCACCTGTGTGCAAAGGAGCTGAATTTATTGCAGCACAGAAAAAACAGAAAACAAAACCCTCTGGCCAATAAAACAAACACCCTGTGTGTTTCCCAACTCAGATAAACCAGGCAAAAACCTCCTGCCACAAGATGAATAAACCCAGTCCTCCTAATGTAAAAACACAGTTGTAGAGACCCAGAAGTGCTATGCTACCACAAAGTAATTAAACAACTATCTGGAAATCTCTTGAGGAAAGTGATTTCAAGACAGTCTTAATAGCAGTAACAGTGAGAGGAAGAGCATTTTTTTTACAGAAATGCAGTGAAATGCACAAATAAAAGCAAGAAACATTAGTGATAACTCAAAATAACTTAAGCAAGTGCAATTCAGCTATCAAAAGTACTTAGCATTGCCTGGATGCTACTATACAAGTAAAACCTTCTGAAATACAGGCTAGGATGCCAGGCTTTGCTGGGCTCTGGCACAATGAGCAGGAGACAATATGTAGTAAAGTTCCTGTTTCTGTATGGCATCAACCCGTTTGTTCCTGTTTCTGCAAGACCAGTACTTGTTTGTTCGATGGGCACTCAGTATCATAGATCTATGGAAAATAATGGATGAGAAGAGTACCAGTAACCCTAATTGAATCACTTTTCAACTGGAGCCTGCAGTCAGATTTTGTACCCAAGGAATGGAAGATGGCTACAGTCATTCCCCTGCACAAAGGAGGTCTAACAGACAATAGCAATGAAGGGGGGACTTCGGAAATCAGATTACTATAAGGGGTGGAGGCCAGAGACATAGCCTTATAAACCACCATAAGAAGAGGATGGGAGGGTTGAGAAAAAAAAATGAAGGGAGAAGCAGGCTAGATAAAGAGGGATCCAATCAAATGAAGTCAATATTGGAGCTCTTTCAGAAACATTAACTTAATGTATCAGTGATGGTTGGGGCATACACAAAGAACAACAGAAAAGAAGGCACTAGAATGCAAATGATAAGCAGAATATCCTACTGTAGAAGCAAAACCAGAATATTAACACTGTAAATGCAATGAAGCAAAAATCCTTCAGCAGAAAAAGACAATACTCTCACTACTGAAATTCTACTACAGTTTAAGGTACCAGACTATGAAGAAATGAACCAGTAACCCTAAGAGGGTTAATTAATGCTTCAAAGGCAAAATTTTAAGAAAAAATAACTTCTTGGGCAAAGGACAAACAGAAAGTTTTCTACAACTATCTCTGAAACCCCAAAGGAAATACATAACAATGCCCAGAACTTATTGTAAATGGCATTACCCACAATGAAATGGAGGCCATTGCCTACCTTTTGGCTGACAGGTTCAGCTTAAATTTCTGCCCCCCCCCCCCCATTCCTCCTGGTAGTTCAAAGGAATTACCGCATACCACAATTCTCCCAACCATTACTAGAGAACAGATCATCAATGCACATTCCAAGGCCAAAAACACTGCATCAATGGGCCCAATAATATCCCTGGATGTTTACTAAATAGCATGAAACATGAACTCTCTGGTCCACTTGAATTACTTTTCAATTGGAGCCTGCAGTCAGGTTTTGTACTTAAGGAATGAAAGATGGTTACAGTCATTCCCCTGCAAAAAGGAGGTCTAATCACCTATCCATGTAACTACAGGCCCATAATTCTGTCCAGCCACATATGTAAGGCAATGAAAAGAATCATCATAGATATGATAAATGAGGACATAGGTAACCTGCAAATGCTGGACGCATCACAGTTTGGCTTTGTTAAAGGAAGATCATGCCTATTAAATTTGGTAGACTTCTTTGAGAGGGTCACCAAAGTAATAGATGAGGGCAAGACTGTGCACACAGCTTACTTACACCTGGTAAAGTTTTTGATGCAATACCCAACTAAGGTATTATAGACAAGCTCACTAAATTAGGTATAAGCCCTTTTACTACCCACTGGATAACCAACTGGCTCACAGATAAGACCCAGGAGGTCAGAATAGGTGAGGCCACTTCCACCAAGCGGCTATTCACTAGCGGAGTCAGCCAGGGCTTGGTGCTGGGCGTGCTCCTTTTTGGCATCTGTTTCTCTAAAGTGGAAGCAAATGTTGAAGGTTTATGGCTGACTACGTATGCAGAAGATTGCAAGCTGGTGGTTATTCTTGACTCCCTTGCAGACAACAGCATGCTTCAAGAAGGCCTATCTCTGACTAAGAAATGGTGGCATGGCCATAGTTTTAAACTCAGTACTAAGAAATACATAATTGTACGCTTTGGGAAGTCAACCATCCTGGCTAATTACCATGTTGATAATACACCCCTAAGAGTCGACCCAGTGGTCAGGATTCAGGGTATACATATAGGCAGTAGCCTTACTTTTGACCACCATGTGGCCACAGCGGTGAGGAAATCCTGTTATGTTGTGCAACTTGTAAGTAAGGGCATGGCATCTAGTTTCAAAGAGGTCATTATCCACTGTACTCTGCCCTTATCAGACCAAACATAGAGTACAATGCTCCCTTTGGTATGTACCTGACCAGGCAAAAGCAGCAACTAGAGTGACCTCACAAGTTCCTTACAAAAAGAATACAAAGCATAACAAACCTGCCTTACACAGAGTGCCTTAAAATACTTTGCCTCTACTCAGTCTGCTATAGATTGCCGAGGGGTGATCTATGCCTGGCTTACAATGTATCCACAAACCCCACACCTATGAATCTCCTGCATATTTGTAAGTCAAACAGTACCAGAAATACATGGTCTAAGAACCTGAATTTTGTCTGTGACTTAAACAGAACATGCTGAAGAAACAGATGTGTGTCCCAGAGACTGCCCCTCCTATAGAACAGGCTTCCCATTCATGAAAGCTGAGCTTGTCTGTTACCCACTTTAAGTAGAACATAGACCAGTGGATGAGGAATAGGAAATTGAAACTGGGCCTGGCACACATGTCCCTTATGGACAGAGGTAGCTTATAAATGCCTGGCCGTCAATGTTCTATTTGGATACAGGACATCGTTATTCTTTTGGGAAAACATGGCTAGGCTTAGAAAGGATCCCTGGGTCATTGGCCTAGTAACAGTCTATGAATATATGAATCTGTGGAGAATATACAGTAATAAATAAGTAATAAGGCTTAAATCCTGCAGTATTACACAGTTCTACATGACTGTGAATGAAACTACAAGACTGCGGCACAGCAGGGTTTAAATTACAAATGAATAGCTTTCACCAGTAATTATACTTGTTATAGAAGTACATTATAATGTAGAAACACAATATTCCCACAACTGTGAATGAAGCTAGAAGCTGAAGGTCCTAGAACAAACTAAAAAGTGCAAACAAATAAGTTTTTTGGATAAAACATGGAAAAAAATCAGAAATCTACAAATAAGTATCACCACATTGGTCACAATAAATTTAACTTAAATATTTAAGCACACTTGAAGTAATTGACTTTCCTGTTTGATGAAATACTTGTTAGTGCAAGGCTTTCTACACCTCTCCAAGTCTTCCATAAAAGACCCTGGCTGGAGGTAGCTCTGTGCTGGATATAGCAAGCTAGCTGGAGATGGATCCAGTCAAATAAAACCAATATAGGAGCCCTTTTTGAACTTTAGTGGGGGTTGGGGAAGACACAAAGAACATGGGAACAGAAGACACTAGAATGCAACTTTAAGCATGTAAATGATGAGGAATATAAATATTGTAGAAGCAAAACCAGAATATCAATAATGTAAAAGCAATAAAGCACAAATCCGTTAGCAGAAAAAAACAATGCTCTCACTATTGAAATTCTACTACAGTTTAAAGCACCAGACTATGCAGAAATGCACCTGTAACACTGTTTATAGAAAAAATGTAGTAATAAATTATTAGATAAGGGTCAAATCTGATAATCATACATAGTTCTGCCACAAATGTGAATGAAACTACAAGACTAAGGCCCAGCAGGGTGTAAATATAAATGGATAACTTTTACATGTAATTCTTGTAATTCTATTTGTGGAAATAGAAGTGTGGAATAATGTAGAAACACAGTCTTCCTGCAACTGCAAATCAAGCTACAAGACTAAGGTTGCAGAACAAACTAGAAATAGAAATAAATAAATAACTCTTATGGCTAAAACATGGCAAAAAGAAAAGTTCAAAAATGTATCACCACACAGTTCACTATAAGGGCACCTTGAATATGTAAGCAGAACTGAAATAATCTTTGCTTTTTGATGAAAAGCTTGTTGCTCACAGTTCAGGGCTTTCCACACCTCTCCAAGTCTTGTAACTGCATGCCACAGAATAGTGAGACAGAATGAGTGGAACACAGAGTAGTGAGACAGAATGAGTGGAAATATGGACTTGTAAATAACAAGTCTGAGACTGATAAGTTCATGGGGTGAAGGCTTGCCCCCCCCCCCGAACAATGTACCTCTACAAAATGGGAACAGTGATATTCAGTATTCACCATTCGGCATGTTCACATCATTGTTTTAGTAATTCCAAGAATCTGTCTGTGGACCATTAAAGATTATCATTTTCTTACATGCTCAGATCCCAGAGATTTGCTCTCATCCCCTTCAGATGTTGGTCTTGAAAGTCAGGTTCCGTTCCTTGGACTTGGAGGCTATTGTATATTTTTCTACCCTTCCCCATGATCTTGAAATCATTGCTCATTGCTGTGTAATGGCCGAGCTGTAGTTCACTTATTTTCAGAGAACCATAGTTAAACATTTTTGTTGAGCTACTATGTTATTCTGCTACACTTCCTTTCCCTTAGAAAAAACTTATTTGAATAACGCGTTAGTTCTCAATCTTTGCATCAGGAATCTCAGACGTCATACTTGAAGCATTTGTACTTTTAGCTCCTGATGTGCATGTCAAGGTACATATTTTTATCTTTTATAAAACTAGAAAGCTTTCAACTAGAAAGCTGTACCTGGCAAGATGGAAGATGGAAAATATTCTCCTTGTGGGCTGCTGAATTAGCTATAAACATAAAATGCTGTTAGTTCTAAAATTCCTGGATTACCTGAATCACTTATATAAGACAAGCTCTTTCTTATTTTTCTATTAGTGTGCAGCTGGCTGCAAACACTGCTTGGATCTCTTCAGTTTCGCAGGTTTCCAGCGACTGTGCATTCAAAGCTTTTCTAAAAAAGGAATTTTATATTTAAGGCCCTTCAGTTTCTATTGTCCCCCATAAGGGAGCTAAACTCTATGACAAAAAGCTGACATTGCCACTTTTGGAGTTGGTTCGTTCTGTGCACAGAAACACACACACACACACACACACACACACACACACACACACACACACACACACACACACACACACATACACATACACACACACTAAAAAAAAACATAAAATATATTAAAAAAACTGTGACCTCAGCCAGAAGGATTTCTGAGCTACAACTCTTTATCAGTAGCCATCAGTATAAAACGTTTCACCTTGACAGCTACTATAAAACAGATCCATCATTTATGCCTACGGTTATCTCAGCTATTTCTTTGAAACAATCAGTTCAGATGAAACTCTTCCTTCCACACTAACAGAACAATGGAAAGAAACTGTTATAAGACAGCACTTCAGTTCATAGAAGACTTTCACCAAAATGTATTTTTCTGACATCAGTAGAGCCCACGTCTCACTTGTTTCATCATTTATCTGGTTGAATTATTCTTCTTTCAAGTGATATTTTCTGGTGCTGAGTTTGGTGTCTTAGGAATACACTTTTGTCTGAGTACTTTCTTCATCAGCAAATTTTTCACCTATGTCGCTGCTCACTATTAAGCATCTCAGTTAGTCGCTTAATCCACTAAGCACAAGCACTAGTACCACTGCCCTGTACTGGTGATATCACAGTGGGACAGGGTACCTACAGTGTGCAAAGAACTCCAGGGTTTTTGCCTTTTCTACTCTCAGATCCTTCTGACATATGCTTGCTGTGCTCTTGAGAAAACTGTTCCCTTATCCATGCTCCCCTACATGCTTAATAGAAGGCACCACCAGGACTCACTTAAACATTGCAGATACCGTTCTCTTGGTCTCCATTGGAGTGCTTCTTTTGTGAGGAAGCCCCATACCGAGAGTGCTGGTCATTGGCTGTTACAGTTCATCTTTTCTGGTCATTCCTTTGACACTGTGGATTTTGCATGATCC
This sequence comes from Protopterus annectens, assembly GCF_019279795.1. NCBI lineage: Eukaryota > Metazoa > Chordata > Ceratodontiformes > Protopteridae > Protopterus > Protopterus annectens. The sequence goes on from NC_056733.1 coordinate 53,935,332, forward strand.
CTGGTTGCTGACACCATAGTCAGAAGTAAAACTGTTGCATGTGATTCTGTGCTATTATCTGCTTGTCTTATGTGTTGTTAATCATATTAAATAACACTGGCCTTGGGAGGCATGGGGCTATGAAAGATGCACATAGGCAAGTAAGATATTATATGTGCAGAAAAAAAGTCATAAAATCTAACCAGGGGTACATTTTTAAAGATGTGGAAGCATCTTTGCTGTCTTTTTGACCAGGATCTTAAATCATAGGTTCTTTAGACCAGCCTGTTTTACAGCATGTTCTAATTTCTCACCATAACTTCTGCACCTAGAATTTCATGCCTTCTTTCCTGTTTTACTCGATGGTTCCTCTATGTTGATACAGCTTCTAAAAATGTGAATTAAAAGGCGTGTGTGTAAAAGCAGCTACTTATTTAACATTTGTTTACCAGGAAAGTCCAACTGGGACAGAGCCCATTTTCAGCAGAGGCTAAGGGAGAAACATTCCAGATGCATGTCTTTGGAATGTGGGAGGAAATCAGAGCACCCAAAGGAAACCCACACAAACACAGATAGGACCTGTGGACTCCACACAGAAGATACCACAGTCGAGAATCAAAACGGAGAGCATCTTGCTGTGAGGCAACAATGTTAACTGCTGCACCATTGCACTGCCCACTATTTTTTTTTGTGAAAGCTGAATTTCCTTCTTTATTTTAAACTGTTGGGTAGTTGTATTTTATTTTCCTTGCACTGGCCTTAACAGAGCAAACACACCTGTCACTTTATTATGGCAGGATATCTCGTAAGGGGCAAGCCCTAGAGCTTTAAACTTGAACAATAACATACGTAGGCATGTGTAGTCATACCCAGGTATGTGGAAACATATTTTTATTGCATAGTCTTGTATTTTCAAGCCAAGCAAAAGATGAATTCTAGGGGTAGTCAATATTCAGGAACTTTAATTTAAATCAAACTTATTTTAAAATCAATTGTTTTCAATGCCCTTCATGCAACACAGTGTATGGCTAGATTTTGTAAAATAAGAAAAAATGTTTATTATTGTGCTAAAGCTTTCATTAGGCTTCATATTTGTGGTTTCTTGGGTAAATAGGAATCTCAGTGGTAGTGTTTTGTATTTAACACAATACATCACTAGTAAGTCTTATATACAAAGAACACTTAGAGTGTCATTTTCAACTGATTTTTGCAGATTGTCCAGATTTTTGCCTCAAAGTTTTGGTCTGTTCCTCATAAAACTTATGATTTTCTGGCAAATTACTGGGATGATCTGAGGAATGAAGTCACTAACTAATAATATACATTTGTGTTTCATACTTCATACCCATCAATAAATGCATGCTAAGACAAGTCCTGTCATTCTAGCAACTTTCTAAGTCTATAAGAACAGTATTTAAAATCTGTCCCTATTTTTGGGCCTTTGTCCCCCCATTCTGTCAGGCTTTGTCCAGATTTTTGTATTAAGAGGTTGAGAGGTATGTTTTCTAGTATAGCAACATTTAGTTCAAAATGAAACAATTCTTTGGCCTTTCTTTTAAAAGTTGGTTTAAAACAGGATTGTGTGTGGTTGCTGGTGACAGCTTATAAATAGGATTGGGCAACATATTTTCTTGGTTAGATAGAAAACTGAAAAGAAATAGCTTCACCTGCATGCATTTTCTTACTTTGTGTGCAATGACAGAACCATCTCTAGGATATTAATCTCTTTTATGATTAATTTGGGTAACACGGATAAATGTGGCACCTGTCATGTGTATAACATCTGAGACTGTCTGAAGGCACTGCAGTGCTCTGTGCATGATGAAAAATGAAGGTGCACTGACATATTAAAAGATAAGCTACAGTTGCTGCAGGAGAATATTGATAATTTGGAGGTTAGAATGACTGACTGTTTTGACATTCTTTCACATACTGCTTATGACTTAAAGGATGGAGAGGGTTTGATGTCACCAGTTTCTCCTGGCAATAATATATGTACAAAACTTAGTAAGCAGTTTAATGAATAGAAGTGGAATAACAGGGTTAATTACATCTTACTGGAGGAAAAATGTTGCATTCAATGAAGTCCTGACTGAAACAGCAAATATGGAGAAGAGATATGATAGTGAAAATAGACATTATGGTAACACCCTGAAATCAAATTAACTAGTTCAGGAAAAAGATATTATTTATTTATTGACATTTAATTACTGGGAAAGTATGACTGCATAGGAGCACATTTTCAGTGGAGACCTGGGGAGAAAAGCTCCAACGTATTACAAAACATTTTAAGAACAATGATTTTGCAATCATTAAAAATTATAAACACTACAACTCAGTTTAAATAATTATACCAAATTAGACATAATATGAAAACATTGGTTAAGAGTAGATGCAGGTTATAGGAGAATGACTGAATATTTAGAGAACTTTTAGCCATATTACAGAGAAAATAAAGGCAGGTTAGTATCATACAAACAGACAAACACGAATTGCAATATGAAGTTAGAGAAAAGCAGACATACGTTATGTTTAAAGAGAACGACGGGGAGAAAAGTGACAGAAGTAAGGAAGTGAGTGAAGAAGGGGGATTAAGGAGTTATAAAATATAAAGAGGTACTTGTTGACATTTAGGGTGACAGTTTATCCTGGTGTTGAGCAAAAATATTAGCATGAACTGAAATGATATTTCAGAAGCAAACAATACATTTTTTGTGGAAAATAATGTGGAAATGTAGAACTTAACTTTCCTGAAATAATTCTTCAAGACATATTGGTTTCAGGATCATTTCTAGATGCAAGAGGACCTTTTGGTTAGTTAAGTAACATAAGTTTAAGGAAATATAAACATAGTGGCAGAAAAAAAACAGTTAAAGGCTTGAGAAGAAACAAAGGCTCTGTTTGGAAAATGAAACCAGGGAATTGCATCTGGTCTGAAAAGAATGAGTAACTTATTTTAACAAGAAGATGCAGTCTAAATGTATGTTTAATGACTCAGCTGCAGAACTGATTAACATATAGTACCTGATAGGTAGCAACAGAGGAAGAATAACTATGAAACAGGATGGAGCACGGACACTGATTCAAAGGCCTAACATATTTCATTTGTATACCTCAGGTTTGCTACACAATAAAGTAGCCTTTACATATAATACACAGGTGACATTAAATTTACTGCTTTCATAGCTGACAGAAATTATACTAAATTGCTGCAGAATATATTCATAAAAGTAGTTGGTAGGGTAAATAGGTTGTTGTTTGTTTGTCTTTCGGCTTTTCCCGATAAGGGGTCGCCACAGCAGAACTCCGGTCCGCTAATGATTGGCAGTAGATTTTTATGAAACGCCAAGGTGCCAGCTCGACGCTTAACCTTCAACGAAGGCACACCCATTTACTCACGCATGTCTTTTGAACGCTACCCAGCCACAGGGAGGACATGCAAACTCCACACAGAAGGCACTCCCAAGCCCAGCTGAGAATCAAACGGGAGAACCTTTTGCTGTGAGGTAACAACGCTACCGCCGTACCCCTGCGGCATCCTTGGTAGGGTAAATAGGTACCCTGGATAAAGTAAAATTACTATGATTTAGAAAAGTGAAATTTATGAAAATTAAAATATTAAACCTATCATTAAATCTGGTTGTTAAAATGACTCAGCACTAATTGTTGGCTATAAATTTAACATTTGTATGAAGGATACACTTTAGAGGATAGGATGCTCTGATATTTTAATACAGGAGTTGTACGGTACCTGTGTAGATCTGTAAATGTGTGATTAGTTCTAATATGGCTATCCAGTCCCTGTTGCAGTCATGTAAGTGAACACTGGTCAATAGATAAGAAGTATTCCAGAAAAATCTAAATGATATGGCATTACCCACTAAAGTAAAGTAAAATATTTGCAGCTGTTTAAAGGATATGTGTTGACAATACTGATATATAAAGCTTTTTTGTGATAAGTGTCTGTTAAACTGCTCAGATATAAACAGAGCACCCCATGACTGTCTGTGGTGTTAAGGTGGCAACTGATAGGTCAGAAATGAAACTCAGGTGCTTCTCTTGGTTAAATAAAAGGATTATAAGTATTTGAAACAGACTATCCATGAAACAGAATTTGAGTAGCTTTCAAGTAGTTCTGAATGATTTTATGAATGAGAATAAGTTCATCACTTAGTAGTGTCAAAGTCAGACTAAGTGGATCTACCTGATGACTTTTCTGTATTTTAAGATTTGTGTGTATGTAAGTATGTGTTTATGTTTATAAATACATGTGCACATGTACATAAGTGTGTATTTAAGTATACATGTGCATATGTAAGATGAGTGCATGGCATCTCATGTAAGATGAGTGCATGCATGTATATATACATAAGTGTGTAGGGCTGGGTGCCACTGAGGTGACCGAAACTTCAGCTTGTCAACAATATGTTTAAGTGAAAAATCTTCTGGAAGATAAATTTCCTTGATTGTATAAGCTATCTGAGTCTGATCAATTATAAGGTCTTGGCAAGCAGGGACTGGGAATATGCCCTCTCTGCTATTGTGCAGTCTTAGAGTTGATACATATATATATATATATATATATATATATATATATATATATATATATATATATATATATATATATATGTATGTATTTATATATATGTATGTATTTATATATATATATATATATATATATATATATATATATATATATATATATATATATATAGTATATGTATCAAGTTGCCAGGGAGTATGTGGGGCTTGTCTCCCTGCATAAAAATAATTGTTGTAGGTGTTACTGGTTCAGTGGTGTGGGAGTTTACACGTGTGAAGTTAATGCTTAGTGAATGGAGCATTTTCATTTTAAATGAGATTCATTTGAATGTGCAGTAATTGGACCATGACTGGTACTGTGAAATGACATGTGTTTGTCCAGTAATTGGAGCATGACTGGTACTGTGAAATGACTTGTTTGCAACAGTTTTTTCAATCACTTGTGTTGCCATCAGTATTCATGTCAGTCATGCAATATACACTTGCAGGGTTGTGTGTGTGTGTGTGTAGATATATATATATATATATATATATATATATATATATATATATATATATATATATATATGTATATATATATATATATATATATATATATATAAAATAAAATAAATATATATATATCTATATATATATATATAGAGAGAGAGAGAGTAGAGTGAGATGGAGTATGTGCATGTATGTGTAAAAATGTATGTACATATGTAAATATGCATTATGCATGTACTTGGCATGACTTGGCCTAAGTTTTCATATTGCTGTGTTGCCTGTATAGTAAATGCCACCCACAAGCTTGAGTACAATTGTAGTGTTCCATGTACTATGAACTGTGAACGTCTGTGTACCTGCTGCAATAAATGCAGCTGTGTCCTACACATTATCTCCTGTACTATCAACATTGCACAACATTTCCTTCTGCAGAGGTAGTATAAACCTATATATTCAGTGAGATCACTCCTTAGACTCCCCAAGGCCATTACTACGTCAGAAGGTAAGACCTTCAGCATTTTCTTCTTCTTAATTAATAATCTTGCTGATCAACTGCAATGTTTTAGCAAGTGTGGATTTTAAAAGCAAATTCCAATTTCCTCTTTTTTTAAGCCTAATCATGTTTTCCAATAAAATATGATAGGTGTTGGTTCCCGAGGGTTTTGTGGGAATATATATACTTGGGTATGGGTGGCCAAGCATTTACATACTTCCTCTCTCTAATAGAGGTGTAGGTGCCAGACTAGGGGTGTATTTATAGTTCCCCATCCACTGATCCAAGTTTCACTTGAATAAATGCAGGGTTAAACTTTGGTTCACAGCCTGTTACACAGAAGGGGGACCATCTGAGACACATACCTGTTCCTCCAGCATGTCCTATTTATGTTGCTGACAAGGTTTAGGTCCCTGGATCAGGTGTTCCTAATGTTGTTTGTTTTATGGATGTGTAACAGGTCCATTAGGGCTGGATCAGAGGATGCATTGTAAGCCAGGCATAGGTTACCTCTCAGCAGCCAGTAGAAGACTAAATATAAAGATAAAGCTTTGATGTGGCCTGTGGAGGACTTGTTTTCCACACCATATATTTTGTTTGTAAGGAAACCCTATGGATGCTTGTGTAATTGCATATGCCTGGCCAGATGCATACTGCAGGAACATTGCACTCAATGACTAATCTCATGAGAGCAGAGTACAACAGAAAATTGACATATTTGGATCTAGATGCTATATCTCTGCTTTAAGTTGTCCAACAATGAATGATTTGTACTCCCCTGTTCATACTTCTTGGGTCCTGTCTGTAAGCCAGCTGGGTATCCAGTGGGTGACATAGGGGTTGATACGTAGTATAATAGTAGTATACATAGTTTTGTGAGCTTTTCTACAATTGCCAAGTGGGAAATTGTGTCAAATTCCTTGGCCAGCTCAAGGTAGGCAGTATGCACCATTTTGCTCTCATCCATTGCTTTGGTGAACTTCTTGAAGTTATCCACCAGGATGAATAGGCAAAACCTGCCCTTGACAGACCCAAACTGATGTGGGTTCAATTAATGTTTATAGGCTGCCAATGTCATCATTTATGATATCCATAATTATTTTCACCATAGCTTTACATTTCAGGTTAGTAAACATTCTGGGTCAATAAATATGGATGGGTTCATCCTTGTGCAGTGGGATAATTATTACAGTCCTCTGTTCTTTAGGCATGAAGCCTGTTTGGTGGCTGTGGTTGAATATTGATTCTAGTGGGCCTGATAGTTCATGTTTCAAGGTATTAAGGAGGCATCCAGGGGTATTACTGGGACCCACTGATGCAGTGTTCTTGGGGTTGGAGAGCACCTTGAGTACCTGCTCTCTAGTAATAATTGGGAGGTGTTATGGATGTGGGTATTTCCTGACATCTGGCAGAGAGAGAGGGAGTAAAACTGGAGCTAAATTTCTCAGGAGGTTTGCTATATGTTCTGGCTCTGTATATTTAGCACTATTTCTAATTAATTTGTCACATTGCCGTATAGTGCCTTTAAGGTTATGGACATAGCTGTAGAAATTTTTGTGATTTTTTTTTTGGCCTGGGAGGATAATTATACCTTACATTTTGGCTTTGGAAACAGGAGCATAGCTAGGGTGGGATGAAAGCGGCAATTGCCCTGGGCACAAGTTTTAGTTGTGCTATCCGATTGACAATCCATCATCCCAATCAATAAAAGCCGGTATTGCATTTGCGGTCCAACCTGAGAGGTATAGTGCTCTGGTTCTCTGTGTGTTCTTACTGTAGCAAATGGTTTGCTACAGTTCCAATATAAAAAAAAACTCTGTGTAGGATATAAACTTAAGCAAATGCAGTTTAAAAGAGATTTTTTAAGTAATCCTGAGATTCCTTGTATTCCATGTTGGGTATAAACTTTAGCAACTGTTTGTTGAATTTGTAGCAAGCAGTTTGCTACAGTTTAAAAGTAAAAAAAAAAACTTTTTATTAAACTAAAACATGATTGCTGTATTGCTCTGGCTCTGTACAGGATATAAACTGTAGAAACTGCTTGCTACGTTTGTAGCAAGCAGTTTGCTACAGTTTAAAAGTAAAAAAAAATCTTTTTTTATTAAACTAAAACATGATTGCTGTATTGCTCTAGTTCTGTACAATATATAAACTGTAGAAATTGCTTGCTAAAGTTTAAAAGATATATTTTTTTTATTTTTTATTATTCTAATGTAAAGAAGAATAGTTGGGGTTGGACACAGAAAAAGGACATAAATAATTTGGGTGGGGTGTGTGTACCCTGTATCTTGTTACCTGATTAGTGTGCCAGAAAAACGAATAGACTTTTTTTTTATTTGCTGTTTTCTTGAAGAGCTGAGGGGGGGGGGGTACAGATTGAGTACTGTCTGTGGGACTGCCATGAATTTCATCCTTTTGTTATACAACCTACTGATGTTGGGTTTCTACCAGGGTGTCTTGTATTTTTGAGTTTATCTCTACGTAGCTGTTAATATGATTACACAGGGTTTCTGTAAATTAATCCACATATGCATCAATGTTCACAGGGACTGAGGGGCTTGAAATTTTGTCAGTGTGTTACTTATTAGTAGGAGCTTTGCCCTAGAATCATTTCTAAAAGTTTCAAGGTTTGCCGGTGTCCCTTGTTTTACTATTACTGCAAAGGAGACAGCTTTATGGTATGACCTGACCAAAAGTACATTACACTAGGGAGGGTGCAACATTCTGCCATGTTTGTGAGAAGCAGTTCAAGGATGTTTGTGCCCCTAGTGGGTGTACAGATTAACTGGTTCAAGGTGCGTGCAGTTACAAAGTCAAAGAATCTCTGGATCTGCATGTCAGGGGTGGTGTAAGTTTTCCAGTTTATACTGGGGTAGTTAAAATTGCCCATCTGTATGCTGCTGGGTTGAAAATGGAGTGTCTCCAGTACATTTAAGTATGTATTATGATTTTCTTGAGACATAGATGGGGACCCATCGCTTGCAAGGAAATGGCATATGGCTTTGTCTGAAGTAATTTAGACATGGAGAAGCTCAAGTGTGTCTCTCTGATGGACCAGCCTTGTGGTGTGTTTGTTTTTAATGCAAATAGAGACACCTTCACCTTTTGTCACTTGCTGTCAAGTAGTTGGTCTAAATGTGTGGAAGACATTGTAGCCCTGCACTGCTGGGGTGCTGTCAGTGGCTTTAAACCATGTTTCAGTTACCACACTGGCACTGACATCTACAATCTCCAGGGTGAGGAGAACTTGCAGGGAGTAAATTTCTTGTTTAGACTCCTGTCATTGGGCAGTAACACCTTAAGATTTTCCTGTGCTGGTTTAGCTATGTTGGTAGGCTTATTAAGTTGACAACACTTAAAAAATGAAGTGTGGAGCTGGATAAAGTTTTAGCCATTACTCAAAATCCCAGGGGGACAGCAGCGGCAGACTATCGCTGACAAAGTAGTGTGGTCTGTTGATCATATCTCCCCAAGATGACAAATATTGTACCTCCTCCGAATAACACCATGCTGTAAGCCAGTTGTTAAAGCCAATTATTTTCTGCTCATATTGTGGCATCATTCCTGGAGAAGGTAGAATGCTGGTCAATGCTAGGTTCATCCCAGTTTGAAATACACAGAGAGCTTCTTCATGCCTTTCTTCATCTAGCCCAGAGAGGTAACTCTCAGGCCATTTACGGACATATAGACTATTACTGTCATACTGATACTTGTGGTTCAACAACCTAAATCTGCGTGTTACTTAGCCTGGTGAGTGGGACACCTGTGTGTCTCACAATAGAGACTCCTATAACCAAAATATTATGTTGTTTGGTGGTGTGCCTTATTGGCTTAGTCATTGAGATACTGGGGGATGTGACCACAAATGTCATGTTGGGTGTTAAGTTTGTATAATACTCTTCAGGTTGCTGAGGATACTTTTTGTTTTACAACGTCTATGAGGGTATTGTGATTTAGGTACATTACATTTAAAAGCCTTGGTGTATGGGGGCTATGTGTCTGGTCCATGCTATGCAAGATTTGTATAATGTGTGTGTTACTGATAATCTGTTTGTTATTATAAGTGTTTGTATGTGAAAGTCTTGCCTCCATTCACATTATTTATTTTATTTATTTGACATTTATTTCCCGAGGGTCATCTGACTGGGTCTATAGAACCCGTTTTCAGCAGAGGCCAGGGGAGAAAAGCTCCACACACAGAACAATACAAATACAGTATAATCCAATACAATACAAATTGCATTAGAACTACTATACAAAAATAAGTTGAAAGAACAAACCATGTTACAAGATGTTGCAATATATTACTACACATCTATACAATTCTATAGAGTTAAAACATTACAGACAATAATAGTGACTCTCACCATACATGATGTAGACAGTGTCCAAACAATAGTACGTAGGTAGTACAAAATGTGACATTGACTGTTATAGTACATAAAAAATAGAATGTTAGTTTCAGTTAGGAAAATAATAGCCAGAAAGTTAGTGATGCAGATAGATAGTGAGAGAGTTAAAAAGATTAGAAGCAATAAAGCCTGAGCAGTAGCTAAAGGATATGGTGTAGAAACAGAAGGAGTTAGAAGAGACTGAGGATCTTGCAGTCTGTGAGGGTTTGAAATGTGACAGAAGAGGACGGTGAGGCTAGTGTGGAAGAAGAGAAAGACCTGAGCATTAGGCAGGCTTTATGCAGGAGCAGAGCCGTATATTTTTGAGATGATTTTTTTAAAGAGGCTTTGAAATAGGTTAGGTCAGGCATAGACCTGGTAGCTGGAGGTAGTGAATTCCAAAGTACAGAGACAAACCAAGAATACAGAGGGTGACCTGGTTTTCTTGTGGGTTTTGAGATAGCTAAGAGAGTTTTGTCTTCTGATCGTAGGGATTGATTTGATGTGTGAGGTGTGACTAGATATGCTAGTGCAGGGCAGGCAGTAGGCTTGAAAATAAGGTTGTGCAAGGTGGATAGCTGAATAAAGGCAAGTTGGTTGGGGACTTAGTCCACTTTAATTCTAGGAGTGGTTTACTGTGGTGTGTGTGATATTTAGAATTTGTGGCAAACTTTGCAACTTTGTTGTAGCACTTCCATCTTGTTTAGGGTAGAAGTTAGTAAGTTAGTTAGGATAGAGGCACCATAAAGAAGGGAGGAAAGTAAAAATGTTTTTGGAAGGGTAGTTTTAGTTGCTGCAGTAAAGAATCTTGTTTCTATATAAGGGTCCCAGTTTTTGATGAGTTTTCTTTATATTTTGCTGTATATGGGGTTCAAATGAAAGTTTATTGTCAATGATAACACCCAGAAGTTTTGTTTCCTGCACTATTTCTATGACAGTGTTGTTAGATGCAAGGATGTTGAAATGATCAGTGACAGGGGAGGTGTTTTTACTAGTTTTGTCTTCTTTGGATTAAAAAAGAGCTGGGCATTTCTTAGCCAGGATTTGACTGCAGTAAATGACTGTTGAGTTTTTGAAAGTAGTTGTGGTAGGGATTGAGCAGTAGAGATTATGGTGGAATCATCAGTGTATTGAATGAGGGTTCCAGGGTGAGAGGCAGTGTGAAGGTTGTTTGTGAAAATGTTAAAGAGTAGGGGTCCTAGGATAGAGACTTGAGGGACTCCAGTAGGGTTGTGGAGAAAGGGTCAGAGTTCATTGGACCATTTCACTGCTTGGTTGCGATCCTTGAAGTAGTTCTGAAACCATTTTACTGTGTTATGTGAGAAGCCTAAGTTAGACAGTGTGTTCAAAAGTAAGGAGTGAGACACTGTGTCAAAGGCCTTGGAGAGTTCAAGGAATAATGAGGTTGTATAGCATTCTGATTCTCTGGCCTTGTTCATGGTGTTTGTAAAAGATAATAGGGCTGTAGCTATGCTGTGGCTGGGTTGGAAGCTATGTTGGCTTTTGGTTAAAAGGTTGTTTTGCAATAGATATTGCATTACCTGCTGATGGATACCTTTCTCAAGAATTTTGGATATGGGTGACAAGATGGATATAAGACAGAAATTGGATGCATCAAAGGAGTTACCTCCTTTATGGATGGGGGTGATGTGAGATTGTTTCCATATGGTAGGTACTTCTTATTCAGACAAAGACCTATTTATAAGGATACTGATTGGGTAGGTGACTGATTTAGCAGCCAGTGTGAGGTAGTGTGGTGGGAGACTGTCAGCTGAGGTAGAGCAGGGTTTTAGTTTTTGTAGCAGTTTCTTAATGGTGTCAGTGGGTATGGGTTGAAATGAGAATGGGGTTTGTATGACATTGTGTTGAGTTGGGGGGTTAATAATGACAGGTTAGAAGTAGTTGATGGTCTGGGAATGCACAAGCCAGTGCATTTCTTTATGCTGGTCCCAAGCCTGGATAAATGGGGAGGGTTGCATCAGGAAGGGCATCCGGCGTAAAACATCTGCCAAATGAGATATGCGGAAACCAATACAGATTTACATACCGGATCAGTCGAGGCCCGGGTTAACAATGACCGCCGCCAGTACTGCTAGCTGACAGGGCGCTGGCAGAAATTGGGCTACTATTGGCCAAAGGAGGAGAAGGAGAAGAAGAGGGGGAAGGCATGCCCGAAGGCAGGAAGAGAGGAGAAAGGTTAGGAGTGTGGTAGTGATGTTAGGAGCTTTGAATGTTGGCAGTATGACTGATATAGGGAGAGAGCTAGCTGATATGATGGACAGAAGGAAGGTTGATATATTGTGTGTACAAGAGACCAGGTGGAAGGGATGTAAGGCCAGGTGTATTGGAGGTGGGTTCAAATTGTTTTATCATGGTGTGGATGGGAGGAGAAATGGGGTAGGGGTTATCCTGAAGGAACGGTATGCCAAGACTGTTTTGGAGGTGAAAAGAGTGTCAGATAGACTGATGTTTATGAAGCTGGAAATTGATGGTGTAATGATGAATGTTGTTAGTGCATATGCTCCACAAGTTGGGTGTGCGATGGATGAGAAAGAAAAATTTTGGAGTGAGTTGGATGAATTGGTGATGACTGTACCCAAGGGTGAGAAAGTGGTGATCGGAGCAGATTTCAATGGGCATGTTGGTGAAGGGAACAGAGGGGATAAGGAAGTGATGGGTAGGTATGGTGTTAAGGAAAGGAATGCAGAAGGTCAGATGGTAGTGGATTTTGCAAAAAGGATGGACATGGCTGTGGTGAATACGTATTTTAACAAGAGGGAGGAGCATAGGGTGACATACAAGAGTGGAGGGAGATGCACACAGTTGGATTATATCCTAGGCAGGAGGGCCAGTTTGAAGGAGATTGGAGACTGTACAGTGGTGATGGAGGAAAGTGTAGTTAGGCAGCATAGAATGGTGATCTGTAGAATGACATTGGTGATCAAGAAGTGGAGGAGGAGTGTGAGGTCAGCACCAAGGATCAAATGGTGGAAATTGAAAATGGGTAATTGTGAGATGGAGTTCAGGGAAGGGTTAAGACAGGCACTGGGTGGCAGTGAAGAGTTACCGAATAGCTGGGTAACTACAGCAGAGCTAGTAAGGGAGATGGCTAGAAAGGTGCTTGGTGTGACATCTGGACAGAGGAAGGAGGACAAGGAGACCTGATTGTGGAATGAGGAAGTACAGAATATTATATGGAGAAAGAGGTTGGCGAAGAAGAAGTGGGATTGTCAGAGAGATGAAGAAAGTAGACAGGAGTATAAGGAGATGAGGTGCATGGTAAAGAGAGAGGTGGCAAAGGCTAAGGATAAGGCATATAGAGAGTTGTATGAAAGGGTGGACACTAAGGAGGGAGAAAAGGACCTGTACCGATTGGCTAGACAGAGGGACCGAGCTTGGAAAGATGTGCAGCAGGTAAGTGTGATAAAGGATAATGAGGGAAACATACTCACTAGCGAGGAGAATGTGTTGAACAGATGGAAGGAGTACTTTGAGGGGCTGATGAATGAAGAGAATGAGAGAGAGAGAGAGAGAAGGCTGGATGATGTGGGGATAGTGAATCAGGAAGTGCAAAGGATTAGCAAGGTGGAAGTAAGGATAGCTATGAAGAGGATGAAGAATGGAAAGGCTGTTGGTCCAGATGACATACTTGTGGAAGCTTGGAGGTGTTTAGGAGAAATGGCAGTGGAATTTTTAACCAGATTGTTTAATGAAATCTTGGAAAGTGAGAGGATGCCTGAGGAGTGGAGAAAAAGTGTTTTAGTACCGATTTTTAAGAATAAGGGTGATGTGCAGAGCTGTAGTAACTACAGAGGGATACAACTGATTAGTCACACCATGAAATTATGGGAAAGAGTAGTGGAAGCTAGGTTACGAAGGGAGGTGATGATTAGTGATCAGAAGTATGGTTTCATGCCAGGAAAGAGCACTACAGATGCGATGTTTGCTCTGAAAGTGTTGATGGGGAAGTACAGAGAAGGTCAGAAGGAGTTGCATTGTGTTTTTGTGGACTTAGTAAAAGGATATGACAGGATGCCTAGAGAGGAGTTGTGGTATTTTATGAGGACGTTGGGAGTGGCAGAGAAGTATGTAAGAGTGGTACAGGATATGTACAAGGGTAGTGTGACAGCGGTGAGATCTGCCGTGGGAGTGACAGATGCGTTTAAGGTGGAGGTGGGATTACATCAAGGATCAGCTCTGAGCCCTTTCTTATTTGCACTGGTAATGGACAGGTTGACAGACGAGATCAGACAGGAGTCTCCATGGACTATGATGTTTGTAGATGACATTGTGATATGTAGTGAGAGCAGGGAACAGGTTGAGGAGACCCTGGAGAGGTGGAGATATGCTCTAGAGAGGAGAGGAATGAAGGTCAACCTGACTAAGATGGAATATATGTGTGTGAATGAAAGGGAGGATAGAGGAATGGTGAGGATGCAGGGAGTAGAGTTGCCGAAGGTGAATGAGTTTAAATACTTGGGATCAACAGTTCAGAGTAATGGCAAGTGTGGAAGACAGGTGAAGAAGAGAGTACAGGCAGGGTGGAGTGGCTGGAGAAGAGTGTCAGGAGTGATTTGCGACAGACGAGTACCAATAAGAGTGAAAGGGAAGGTCTACAAAAGGGTAGTGAGACCAGCTATGTTACATGGGTTGGAGACAGTGGCATTGACAAAAAGGCAGGAGTCAGAGCTTGATGTGGTAGAGTTAAAGATGTTAAGATTTGCACTGGGTATGACAAGGGTAGACAGGATTAGGAATAAGTATACAAGAGGGTCAGCCCAGGCTGGACAGTTTGGAGACAAAGCCAGAGAGGTGAGATTGTGTTGGTTTGGACATGTGCTGAGGAGGGATGCTGGGTATATTGGGAAAAGGATGCTAAGGATGAAGCTGCCAGGTAAGAGGAAAAGAGGAAGGCCTAAAATAAGGTTTATGGATGTGGTTAGAGAGGACATGCAGGTGGTTGGTGTGACAGAGCAAGATGCAGAGGACAGGAAGAAATGGAAACAGGTGATCTGCTCTGGTGACCCCTAACCAGGAAAAGCAGAAAGATGAAGAAGAAGAAGTAGTTGATGGTCTGGGGTTGACATCTGAATTGGTTGAAGGATGGGGGGGTCTAGCATTAGGGGTGTTAGTTAGTAGGTCCAAAATTAATTTTAAGAAGTGCTTGTTAAAGTTTTTGGCTATTTGTAATAGAGGAGTATCAGATGATAGGGGGTGCTCTCCATTTCTTCCAGGGTTAGGTAGAGAAGATATGGAGTGCCAACATTTACTGGGGTTGATTTTATGTTAGAGTTGAAGCTGGGAATAATATGACTTCTTATCTCTGTTGATTAGTTTTGTCACTTTGTTACGTAGTGTTTTGAAATGAACATGATTTTGTTCATTTTTGTTTTGTTTCCAGGTTGACCAGGCAAGGTCCCTTTGCTTCATCAGGTGTTTACATTCCTTAGACAACCATGGTGCTGAGTTCTTTTTGTTTCTTTTTGTCGAATGGGAGCTTGTGTATTAAGTATGTGAAGGAAGGTGTTATTAAAGTATAGTACAACATCATTAAGGGATAGTTGTTTAAGGGGTGTCCAGCCTATTTCTTGTAGGAGATTGTGGAATTTATACTGACAAAAATTAGTTGAGTTTCTAGTTTGTTCTAAGGGAATAAGCTGGTAGATGATCACTAAGGGTGCTAGACTGTGTACCGGAAGAGGGGTAATTGGCTGGGTGGGATACTAGGATTCAGTCTAGGGTGAATTGGCAGGTAAGATCTTTGCTGTATCTTGGAGTATTGATAAGCTGAGAAAACCCATACAGATTTATACTATTTGTGGGGAAGCTATGGTTTGCCAATCTATATTTACGTCTCCTAAAATTATTGTTTCAAGGTTTATTGTTTGGAATGTCCAGGATAAAATATTTTCCAACACTGGTATATTGTTACCCGGTGAAATATATATTACTATTATGCAAATTCTTTTTGATATGTTGAGGTTCAAAAAAGAGATTAGTACCTCAGCATTGGAAAAGATGGGTATATTACTGGTGTAGGGTGTGATGAGTGTAGCGGAATATAGAAGTGCTATCCCCCCCTTTTTAGATCCCCCCCCCTTTTTTAGACCTATCTCTTCTGGTTATTACAAAGTTTATGTTAAGCAGTTATGTAACTGTATCTCTCACACACTATATAAGTTTAAGAATTAAGTGATTGTCAGTAAACATGAGACAATTGCTACATTGCCTCAAGACACCCATATCCACCAAGCTGCCTGCAGAGATAGCAGTGATGTGCATGTATATGATTATGGATCCTTATTCCATGTTCTGCAAGGGGATGGTATAATATAGCAATAACCCACGCCTGGGTGTGGGTAATGCAGGATTTACCCATGGTTGGCATGGTTTGGTCCCGAGGGCGAAGCCCATGGGACCAAACAAAGGCAACGTGGGTAAATCCATTACACACCCAGAAGTGGTTATTATATACTATGACATTATTTAAGAAAATAAATAATTACTTTTCTTAAATAATGGCATTGTATAATGCCTCTTTGCTGCCCTTCCGCAGCTGTCTGGTATCATGCAGTTCTGATGTACTGCGCATGCCTCGCAGTACATCAGAGCTGTGGCTAAAGCAACAGAAAGCAAGATCTCCGTTGCTTTTTACTGTTTTGCTATGTTAAATGGGTTTAACATGGCGAGACAGCTTTAAAATAAGCAGCGGAGATGTCCGTTGCTTATTTTAAAGCTGTCTCGCATGTTAAACCCATTTAACATAGCGAACAGTAAAAAGCAATGGAGATCTTGCTTTCTCCGTTCTTTTTAAACCTGTCTCACTATGTTAAATGGGTTTAACATAGCGAGACAGATTTAAAATAAGCAACGGAGATCTCCGTTGCTTATTTTAAGCTGTCTCGCTATGTTAAACCCATTTAACATAGCGAGACAGGTTTAAAAAAAATCAACCGAGAAAGCAAGATCTCCGTTGCTTTTTACACACTGTGTTGCTATGTTAAAGGAGTTTAACATAGCGAGACAGTAAAAAGCAACGGAGATCTCCGTTTTTTAACCTGTGTCGCTATGTTAAACTCTTTTAACATAGCGAGACAGTGTTTTAAAAGAGACTTATACTAATGGAAAAAGTCCGGGCGACCGGACCTTTTTCCATTAGTATAAGTCGATTTACAACGTGCACGCTGGCCAATCAGCGTGCACGTTTTTGAATATTAATAGGGGGTTATGGTATAATAGGGGATTATAGCTGGCTAACTTGGTTGCTGTAATAGTATAGATGAACCAAGACTATCCAAGACTCAGTTCATGAATGTCAGCATTCATCAGTGTGCAGACTAGTTGCTGTTGCACATATAAGTACTATGGAAATTTCAGGGGTATGTTTATATGTAAAATTTCAATCCTATGTGCCTGAGTATATAAAGGGCATTGCTAATCACTGCTGCATGATGAGCAGAGGCTTACATCTGCTCCAGACTTATAGATGCACAGAAAACTGACTTAATAAAAGCAAATAGCCCTCTGACCAATCAAGCACTTAAAGTTTGTGATTCCCAGCACAAACAGATTAGATTACCTTCTACTGCCACTAGACATGCAGTCCCAGGCCTTCGTAATGGAAACCACACTACAGGTAACCAAAAGTGAATTCAAACAAGACAATCAAGCAGAATTGCTAGAAACACACACTTTTACAATGTTTCATAGTTTAAAATGCCGATAAACTGTAAGCAAGGTCAGTGAAAAGCAATGGCACCTTACAATGATAAAGTACAGAAATACATAATAAAGATCTTATAAAAATGTAAAAAATCTATTTAAAGTACTTATTTGTTCAAGGATGGCACTGGACACAAGCCAAAGTTTCGAGAAACAATGTGGTGGGCATTAACTGTTTACGAGCACTATGGAAATGAGCCAAGAGCTATACAAACATGCCAAATTTTTAAAGGTAGAGAAAACTGACTAAACAAAGCAAATAGCCCTTTGAGACCAATCAAGCAATCTGACTTAAGGTCTTCCTGTGTGATTCCCAGCTCAAACAGACCAGACTACCTTCTACTGCCACTAGAAAGTTAGTTCCAGGCCTTCTTAATTAGAACCATACCACAATTATCCCAAAGTGAATTCAAATAGACAATCAAACTATGCAGAAACACACAAATTATAATATAGAGAGGCCAGCAGCAAGTTCAGCTAGAAACACACATGTTTATAATGATTGCAATGCAGGGAAATCACCAGCAAGGTCAGTAAAACGCAATGGCACCCTACAACAATAAACTGCAGAAAAATAGAATAAATACATTGAAAATACAGTAGCAATACTCTGAAATATCTCATAAATGTGTAAGAAATCAATTTAAAGTACATATCTGTGCTAGAATTGCAATAGGTACAAGCCAGACACTCAGAAAAGTTGTAAGACTAACTTCATGAATGGGAGTGCTCCTCAGTGAGCAAACTAGTTGCTGTTGTGCAACAAAGTACTGTGGAAATTTCAAGGGTAGTCTTGTATGTAAAACTTCAATTCTCTGTGCCTAATTATATCTGTTCATCACCACTGCATGTTGAGCTGAGTCTTGCAAATGCACCAAATTTATAGAGGCAGAAAAAAAGTGACTAAACAAAACAAATATCCCTCTGACTAATCAAGCAGACTCACTTAAAGCCTTCCTGTGTGATTCCCAGCTCAGATAGACCAGGCTTCCTTCTACTACCACTAGAAATGCAATCCCAGGCCTTTTAATGTAAAATCAAACTACAGTTATCCCAAAGGTAATTCAAACAAGACAATCAAGCAAAATCACTAGAAACACTCACTTCTAAAATAACTGCAATGCAGGAAACCAGCAGTAAGGTTGGTGAAAAGAAATGGTGCACTAGAATGATAAATTGCAGAAAATACAATAACTAATTTAAAAATACAACAGCAGTACTATTAAATATCTTATAAAACTGCAAAAATTAATTTAAAGTACTAACCTGTGCTAAGATGGCACAAGTACAAGCCAGACACTCAGAAAACAGTGGAGTGGACACCAGATTTTATAAGGTCTGTGGAAATATCTTTAATTATTTTGGTATGTACTGTAGCGTACTTTCATAAAGGTAACATATCCCTTTAAATATTTGATAGTAATGCTTGTGTGTGTGTGTATGTGTGTGTGTGTGTGTGTGTGTGTGTGTGTGTGCCAGTGTCTTTTACATATGATCTGTGACTAAATACTGAGGCAATTTTACTTGAAGCTTGTTCAACAAATAAGCATTAATGTTACAATACTTTGCTGCAATGAAACTCCACTGAAAACAGCAATTTTCAGGGGCAACCCCACACTTTCATATCTCCAAGTATACTAACTGTGCAATTCCACACCCTTTTGGAAATGAGCAAAACTTCTTTACCCCTGCTGTTCTATGATGTTGATCTGTTCAAAGGAGAGTATTTGACAAAACATGGGAATTGATGGCAAAGAATCAACAAGTTGTGATTTGTTAAAACTCTACACAGCAAATAGCGATGATTCTTATTGCAAGCACATTTCATTAACTAATAGCTACAAGCTGTTTCCTTGCATCTGCTATTTTTTCTGTATGTTTGTGGGCTTTACAATCCCTAATTTCAGTATTGCTTACTTTCCAGAATATACATAAACATTCATTCATATGTTATATCTTAGTATACTTTCTCCTTATTACCGCACTTACACTCTTCTTCTTCTTCTTCGTTCAGCTTTTCCCGGTTAGGGGTCACCACAGTGGATCACTTGTCCGCTCATGATTGGCAGTGGAGTTTTACAGTGTCGAGTTGCCAGCCCAGTGCCCAACCTTCCACAGAAGGCACACACACACACACACACACACACACACACACACACACACACACACACACACACACACACACACACACACACACACACCTATGGCCAATTTAGAGTGTCCAATCCACCTACAGCATGTCTTTGGAATGTGGGAGGAAACCGGAGCACCCGGAGGAAACTAACACGACCACAGGGAGGACATGCAGACTCCACACAGAAGGCGCCCCAGCCAAGGATTGAACAGGGGACCTCTTGCTGTGAGGCGACAACTCTAACCGCCGCACCACCGTGGCCGCCCAATTGTAAATGCATATGTTTACATATCTTCAGTCTGGAGACCTTTGTTGTTCCCAGATAGATGTAGATGGTTAACATGAAACTAGTCCAGTTCCATTGTTAACAGATGTGTGGAGATCATCTTTTTTTTTTTTTTTTTTACTGAGTAGGCAAAGAAAAGCCAGGTTAAGCCACTGCTTTCCTGTAATGAAGCAAGTTTATTTGTAGTGGAACCATTGGCTTAACTTTAAACCATATTCCAATAGATGCAGGTATTTTCCTTCACTGCATGAACCTCCACTACAGACAATTTCCAGCTTTTCTTCACTCCTACACAATCAGAACATGCCTATTCATCAGACACATCCCCTCCCAAATGTCCTGACTTTCAAGTTTTTATTTATATGAAGTAAAACAGCAAGCAGCTCACCATGTGATCTGGATATATTCTGGATATGTCAAAAGGGTGACTACTTCCTCCAACCCCAATTGCTAGCATCACTGCTCATTCCATCAAACCATTCGTCTTCCTGCTTATAGTATCCATACTACTATTAAACAAGGTTCAAGGAGCACTTCTGGTATATGCATTAACAATATAATACTTTCCCTAGACCAGTCTAGCTTAAAGCCTGACCAGTATATTCTGGTAGTCACCATATACTTTACTGACTCCATCCTGAAAAATATGGATTCAGATGTAGTCACCGATACAGTATTTGTAGCCCTAGCCAAATACTTCATTGCAATTCATCTTTCTTGGCTGTTTGATGAATCATGTGACCTATGATTTGGTGATGGTCCTTCTACCTGATTCTACAGTTATCTTGATGGAAGAATATTTTAGCTAAAAAATAAGGAATGCCTTATTCTCCCTATACCCATCTTTACTGGTGTGCCCCAAAGCTGAGTCCACTATCCCCCACTGTCCTCCATCTTCATAAATATCTCAAGCAATTTCAAGTCATTACTTCCATATGAACATGACCTGTTCCTCTCGTCTCATCTGGCCCTCACCCTCCAACTAAAGGTATCTGAGAACTCACTTAGAAATGACTTCAGTGATGGATGCATTTGGTTTACCACTTATGGAAAATATATCCATAATCTCAGGACATTGGTACTGAAAACTGTGGTAGTCTTAATCCTAATGGACTGTTATTAAAACTATTTAGTTATGCTTAGGACTCAGGCAGGTTCTTTACTCACAAAGACCAGCTAGATCTGAAGACTTCAAGGCTGTCTCACCATTTGGGGCTGTCATAGTATTAGCATTCCCCCGTTGCCTGAGACATGCACATTGATTGGCCATGAAGGCTTTAATACAGAGGTGAATATATCCTCCTGTTAATTACCTAGACTTCAAATGAGAAATGCAGAATATTGCAACCTCTAAAGATGCTTTGTAGCCAAAGATATTTGGTTTGAAATCTATCTCTTTGAAGTCCATTCAGTGGAGACAAGTGCTTCATACGGGTTTGTAATGAAAAATTGTTATGTGTGAAGTGGGGACCAAAGACCATACACACACACACATACACACACACACACACACACACACACACACACACACACACACACACTGCAGGGGCACCCTACAGTCTCCTCCTAACTAATATAATTAGCTTACAGGTCACAGAGCTAGGGGTTAAGTTATAAATACACTCATGAAAGCCCATTTGTTGCACAAGTCTTGACTGAATAGACTTCACTGATGAAGATATTAATTAAGTGAACAATTGCCTAGAGAAAGGTCACTACTTCTCAGTCCTTAACAAATCAGACTGTTTGCTAGTGAGAAAAAAGGCAAGGCTAATGCTATGTATCTTGCTGAGTAAATTCCTTGTCCAAAATGCCCATTGTCTATGCTGGAAATGATGTTGATTTTAGGAAACTCTCAATGCATTCTTATGGAGGCATTGGCTCATCTCCCATAATTCTCAGAATTCTGTTCAATAAAATATCTTTGGAAGGTGGAGTTTTTCTCCTGACTTGCCTGATATGTATTGAAATCACTGGCCAGTGAGATTAGAGGAATTCTGTATTCCCTATCACTAAGAAGTAAAAGATCCTCATGGGAAAGAAGTCCATGACAACGCTATGGCTTTGACTGACAGTCATGCTCCTAAAGGCATCCCCTTCATCTGAGGCAGTAGCATTGGGAATCAATTATATATTTGCAGATTTGGCTGTAAGCTGACATTTGTCCTAATGGATAACTGATCCATATCTGTTGATTATTACCATGGTTGTATACTATCCTCCATTACTGAGATACGTTAACAGTCTTTGTGATTTCAATTACACAACTGTCAACAAATAAATATTTGCAATCTGAATATATTACATTGTCAGCTGAACATAAATACGTGTGTGTGTGTGTGTGTGAGTGTGTGTGTGTGTGTGTGTGTGTGTGTGTGTGTGTGTGTGTGTGTGCGTGCGTGTGTGCACGTGCGTGTGTGTGTGTGTGTGTGTGTGTGTGTGTGTGTGTGTGTGTGTGTGTGTGTGTGTGTGTGTGTGTGTGTATGTATTAATCATGCACCTAATTATCTGTACCAGTACTCTCTGTGCTCATCCATGGCTGAAAACATTCTTTGGATCTGTTCACTTAACCATTTAATAAACAAGCAAATGCCATCTTTACAGAAAATATTCAAGAAACTCTTCAGATGCACATAGCTGCCTGCATTGTTAATGCTGAGTACTTTTTTGTTTTGTGTTTTTTTTATTTTATTATATTCCTTGTGTGCTGCTTTTATTCATTTTTATAACTGTTGGCAACACTTCCTATCTGAGCAGCCTTTCCTGCTGTTGGAAATGTTCACATTCATTTGTACTCCACTTGTTAAGAGAGCTGACAAAAAAAAAATAGATTGCTTGGCGTAGGACCCCTTATTATTTTAGATCCCCCTTTCCACAAGAATGTTTTCATAGTATCAATACACCACCCCAACAATCTTCCCTCAAGATGAACTTCAGGAACTTGCAGCTGGTTGGCAAGAAGTGTTTTTTCCCCTCTTAAACAGCTGCAGCCCTTACATTGTGCATTGCAATAACTACTGCACAAATAGCACAAATTTCACATTACAGTGGATTTGAATAGCACTCACTGCTAGAAGAACTGCAACCTTAACAGCATCTCTTACTAGAATTGCTTGGCTCAGTACTCCAGAGATTTCAAACAAAGCTCAGAAGAAAATTAATTATTTCCATTTTCTGGCTGATAGCATTTTTTGTACCCAAGAAAATATTGATATAAAGATAAAGTAAAATCCACTTTCAGGTGAAGTTTGGCTGAGAGTAGTGCCAGCTCAATGCAGGGTTGATTAGGGAAAAATGACACCATTTATTTCCAACAGCTCTGATTGTAATAGCAACCAACTATTGCCCTGTCTTATTTATTTTGTTAGGACAAGAGGTAGAGATGTGATTAGGATGGTAACCCCCACCCAGCAGCCCCAATGGAATAGTATAAGGGGAAAACAAGCATGATACTGTGATGGAATCATGCTATCTAGTTTTGTGTATGTGTGTTGTCTGATTTAATGTGTGTGTGTCTGTGTACATGCTTACACTTGTATTTTGTGAAGTGATAAATGGACATCTTTCAGTTTTAGTAACTGATCACCTTTAAGAAAGTTGCTAAAAGAAATGAACAGTCAGCAACTTTTGTCTTAAAGTCAATATTATTTGTAATAGGAAGAGATCTGACCTTTCCAGTGAATTTCCCCATAAGAGCTCCCTTAGCCCCTTCATTTAATTTAACTAGTTTAACCATCTGTTTACTGGGTAAGTGTCTGAAGAATTTTTGCTCATTGAATCAAATTTTATCAAATTTTTTATCAAATTCTAAACCTACCACCCTAGAACACCAAAAAGGAAAAAAACTAAGGGTAATGCTGCTCAATGCCAGAAGTCTCAATCTCAAGATGCACGCACTCGAGGCCCTTCTCAATATGGAGAACATCGATGTCTGTGCTGTGACAGAAACCTGGTTCAAGTCTCCTGAGAGCACCCCAGCACTAACAGGTTTCACCTCATATCATGTGTTCTGGCCCCAAAATCCGGACAACACCAAGAAAGGAGGGGGGGTGTCCATATTCATAAAGGACACCTACACCTCAAGGTTGGTGGCAACGCACGATGCATCGGAGACCATCCAGGTGCAATTAACCATAGGCAAGACTGCTCTGCAATTTGTAGCATGTTACAGGCCACCCTCTCAAACTCAGGAACCTCACATGGCCTTCCTGAAAACATTGGAGGGGATAAATGTATCTCCAAACACCATCATACTAGGTGACTTCAACTACCCTATTATAGACTGGGAACACTACTCAAGCCCGAACACTCTAACCCAGAGATTCCTGGAGTTCATAAACTCAAATGCCATGGAACAACTAGTCACCATCCCCACAAGAGGAGAAAACATACTTGATCTCATCATCACGAACATGGGATCAAAATGTTCAACACCGGAAGTATACCCCTCACTGGTGAGATCAGATCATAAACTAATCTCGCTGGAGGTCCTCATCCCGCCCCACCTGAAACAAAAAGACCACAGTGAAAAACTTCTCAAAAGCCGATTTCACACTTCTAAAAACTAGTGTGGTCTCCTTTAAGGCCCCTGAGCCAGTGGTAAACATTACTCAAACCGC
Organism: Protopterus annectens; assembly: GCF_019279795.1. NCBI lineage: Eukaryota > Metazoa > Chordata > Ceratodontiformes > Protopteridae > Protopterus > Protopterus annectens. The sequence goes on from NC_056733.1 coordinate 53,959,987, forward strand.
TGAATCACTTACAAATGCCTTCTACCGGCACCTACAAGACTGCATGGATCAGGCAATCCCAAACAAAACTAAGACTCTCTGTACCAAATGCAAGCATCCAGTCTGGTGGACCCCAGCCATAAACAAGCTCTACAACAAAAGGAGGAAGCTACTACAAGATAGAGCAAAATCCTTGAAAGGTAAGACACCTTTGATCATTATAAGTAAAAAACTAAGAGCTCTCATAAAATCATCCAAGGCAAATTTTGAGAGAAAAATCGCCAAGGACTCTAAAGACAATCATAAGGCCTTCTTTAGCTATGTTAGAAACCTAGGAGGAAACTCCCAGATATGCTCAGAATTAGTTCAAAATGATGTGAAAATTACTGAACCTACACACATTGCTAACATACTGGCTGACAGGTTCAGTGCAAACTTCTCCCCTCCCCAAAAGGAGAGATATCTATTCCAGAGGATTGTAGCCCCCAAACATCTCCAACGCCCAGGTGAGAACTGCCCTCACTAAGGCAAAAACACAGCATCCATGGGACCGGATGGTGTCCCCGGCTGTGTGCTTCATGAACTCAACGAGGAATTAAACCCACAGTTAGGACAGCTGTTTAATCTTAGCCTCACCTCAGGATACGTACCCAAGGAGTGGCGCACGGCGACTGTGGTCCCACTTCATAAGGGCGGTGCCTCCACAGACCCTGGAAATTACCGCCCATTAGCTTGACAAGCCTTATCTGCAAAGCCATGGAGAAGATCATAATGGAACTCATAAATAAAGACATAGGGAACTTGCAGACTTGGGATCCAACCCAGTTTGGCTTTGTCAAAGGCAGATCCTGCCTCTTAAACTTGGTTGACTTTTTCGAGACAGTCACCAAGGCCATTGATGAGGAAAGGCAGTCCATACAGCCTACCTCGACCTGGCAAAGGCCTTCGACACAATACCCCACTCAGGTATCATCGAAAAACTCATCAGCTTGAATGTAAACCCATACATCACAAGATGGGTTGCAAACTGGCTAAGTGACAGAACCCACAGGGTCAGAGTTGCTGGAGCCATGTCAGACTCAAAGCCTGTCACAAGTGGTGTCCCACAGGGCTCAGTCCTGGGTCCACTCTTGTTCGGCATCTACTTTTCTGAAGTACAAGCAAACACAGGAGGGTTATGGCTGACAAAGTTTGCAGATGACTGCAAACTGGGCCATAGTCGAAAACACATCTGACACAGATATCCTCCAGAAGGGCCTCACAGAAATGGATAACTGGTGCCAGAGCCATGGCCTGAAGTTAAACGCCAAAAATGCATAGTCATACCCTTCGGGAAAAACAAGGTTACCCCTAGCTACCATATAGGTGGCAATCCACTGAGCACAGAAAAGTCATCAGGGATCTGGGGACCCAAGATGACAGTAGCCTTCGCTTGACACTCATGTTGCTAAAGTAGTTAGGAAAACCTTCTATATCGCCCACCTGATCATGAAGGGATTCACATCTAGATCAAGGGAGGTCATCGTCCCCTGTACTCATCACTCATTAGACCTATGATTGAGTACAATGCCCGTTCGAATGTATCTGACCAGACACCTGCTGCAGCTTGAAAGGCCCCAAAAGTTCCTCACCAAAAGGATAAAGGGTCTCAAAAATATGTCTTATGCTGCCCGACTGAAAGAACTCCAGCTCTATTCAGTCTCATACCGCTTTCTCAGAGGTGACCTGTGCCTGACATATAAGGCCATGTCAAACCCAGATTTGATGAATATGCTTCACCTCAAAAAATCTAGATCCCTCAGAACCACAAGGGCCGGAGACTTAAACCTTGACACGGTTATAAATAGAACATGCTGGAGGGACAGATTCATCACCCAGAGACTCCCTATGCTGTGGAACAAAATCCCGGTACATGTGAGGCAGAGCACCTTGCTGGCCTTGTTCAAGAGGAATCTTGACCAATGGATGGGAGATCGCAGATATACCCCAGGGATTACTTCAGTGTCACTGCTTGACAGAGGCACAGAAAAATGATAGGCATAGTTTTTATTCAAACTAAAGGGGTGGCGAAAGCCACATAACTATGGGCTAGGCTTATAAATGCCCTTGGGCAGATAGCCTAGTATGAACCTATGAACCTATGAAGCAAGACGAAAGCACTCACGTTATCTCTTTTGGAATTATAAACTTCGTTTCTGTGGAACTTTATTGCTGCCAGTGGCCTTTTTAGTTTTTTTTTTTGTGGTGGTTTTATTTTTACTGGTTTGTACTGGGTAAGTGAACTTAACCAATGAAGGACATTTTCATCCAAGTCCCAGGCTACAAAGCCAAAGGTAAATTTTTATTTATCATTTGTTAACCAGGAAAGTCTGACTTGGAACAAAGCCAATTTTTAGCAGAGGCCCAGGGAGAAACACTCCAGATACATGTCCTTGTAACATGGGAGGAAACTGGAGAAAACCCACACAAATGCAGGGAGGACACGCAGACTCCACATAGAAGGCACCCCAGCTGAGAATTGAACCAGAGAACCTCTTGTTGTGAGCCAACAACGCTACCACTGCACCACTGTGCCATCCAAAATTTAATATATTTATGGTCACTTTGAATTGGAGTACTTAATTACGCATGTTTCTGGGAGATAAAAAGGAACAAAAGCACTTACACAGATGCACACAGATATGGGATAATATGCAGTCTTCTCATGGAGAATAACTATAGATCAGAACTAAACACTCAGCCTTGGAGCTGTAAGGCAGAAATTTCTATGACTTGTGCTATTGTGTAAATTGTCCATGTCAAAAACAGCCCTGAAACACTTGGCCATAGTATTTCAAAGCACTAAGATTCTCCAATCCTCTTGAAAGGTGGGACTGATGGTACTAAGGCAATTTTTCTAGGTTTAAGCATCAAGTGCAGATGCTGCTTGAAAGCTGACTTACTACTTCCTTTGGAAGACTAATCCACTGCACTGGATGGATTTCTGATCCTCTGACTGACTAACTGTATTAGATGTAAGGTGCTTATAGGCAGGGTTACCCACAGGAAATCAAAAGGAATATCCTATTAGCCTCATTTGGTTATGGTTAGTCACTGGTGGACTTTCGTATCAAAAATGCAGAATTGTTTATGAAAGAGCTTGTTCCTGTTTTGTCATTTGTGCTTTTTCACAGAGCTTTATCAGTTGAACTGCTATTAGGTCTTATAACTAAAATAGACATAATTTCTGCAAACCTGATACAGCTTACAAACCAGATAAAGCCTCAGGTTGCAAACTGCTATAGGGATCACTTACATAATAAACAGTATCATTTTATTTGCAGTTATTAAGTAGGTTAAAATAACAAAATGCCTTCCTCATAGTCAACTCAGTGGAGTTAGTTTATTAAAATAGTGGTAGGTAAACAGCAATCAATGGCATTCCTTCTCAAAGTCAGATGAGAAGGAATTAATAAAGGTAGATTCATAGTTTACTACAGACTTTCCAAGTCCAGCAACAACATTCATTTGGATGTTAAGGTAGATATCTACAACAAGGAACAAGGTTCAAAATGCAAATACAGTACTTGCTCAACAGGAAACAATAATTGCATCAGACAAGAAATATTGTTGTTGTCCAGTTAGACACAGAGAAACAAGTCTTTTGGGTTGTGACTCTGCTGGATATGATTCACATTAAAACAAAAATCATAGTAGGAAAACAGAAATGGTACTTGCTTCCTGAAACACTGAGTTCTGCATCAAGTAAGTTAATTGAAAGAAAACTTGTTGATCTCTTTCAGACACTGCCAATTAATACAGCCTAGCTCAAAAATACCACAACTCCAGTGGAGGTTATACTTAATGGGGTGTTTAAGGAGTCTCAGCATGGAGAATTATTTGTCCATAAGGTATGGCAAAATGATTTAATGAATTCCATTTCACCAAATCAAATTTTGAACTATTTGTAGACCCTATATGGGTTCCCGTTAAAACCACATCAGGGATACGAAATCTAGGCTGGTAACATTAATACTGAGGTTGTTTCTTAGTCAGTCAGTGGGTGAAAAACAACAGATTTATCTGATGGGTAACCATTTTAGGCATTGGATGAAGTCACTTGATTCTTGCATCCATAGCCGGCCTTAGGCATAGGCCAACTAGACGACTGCCTATGGTGCCACTCTAGCAGGGGTGCTTTTCCAGTATTTATTTGGTGCAGGTAGACCAGGATGGGGGCACCAGGTGGTGTGGTGGGGGACATCGTGGAGCCCTTTTGCCTAGGGCACCAGTTGACCTAAGGCCATTCCTGCTTGCATCCCACAGTAGTTATGGTGTAAAGGAAGTGATAAGTTGTAATAAACAACAGCATCACCATATAAACAGCATTCTTTGAGTACAGCCCTTGGTTTCTTTATTTTATTGACTGCTGACAGTGTATTTATTATTTGGTTGTGAATAAACTGGACATCATAAAGTCTGTGAATTTAATGTTAATATTTTATCTTTGAATACATTTTTAAATTAGCTCTTTTTTTGCAGGCACATGGGTGTGAAATGAACTCGGTTGAGCAACAACATCGATTGCCTGGCAGTTACTGCAGATGAGTAAGATTATGATAATAACATGTTAATGAGCTGTTTCCTCTAGTGCAAGGTTTGATTCCCTCGGCCTTCATTTGTCTACTGTGTGGCTCTGACAAAGGCACTTTTCCAGACAGTGCACCTGGTCTGCCACTGAGGGACACTTGCATACAGTGGGCTGCTCCATGCTGTTAGTAAATGTGTAACACTTTGTCTTCAATTTCCTGCACCTTTTACATAGCTGCTAATTATTGCTTCACCATTTGCCATTTGACTACGAATTGTAGCATGTCTTGTAGTTTGCCAGATGCACTTTCAATTAATGTGATTTTTAAGAGAAGAGAAGTTTTACTGTTGGTCATGCTAACTCTGTTTTCAAGATGAATTTTTTTTGTTTTGTTTAGCAAATGGCCGTCAATTATTTTGCTGTAAAATTTGAAATAAAAATTTTGAATTAAATCAAAATCTCTGACATAATTGTAAAAGTAAATAAGAAAACAGTATGTGCACTTACACATTTGAAAAGTGTTGTATGATTAATGGAGAGAGTCAGCCAAGTAATCTAATATTGGTATGTTGGGGGGGGAGGCTGGTCCATTACCCTGCCTACAGTCTCATTTAACCATAATCTGGCTCTGCCTCCCCCTAGGCTGGTTTTCTAGCACTCAATTCATTATCAGTCTCAGGTCACCAGCAACATAGTAAGACAACTTGCCATACTGCCTATTGGTAAACTGAAATTGCTACAGAAGATGCACAGCACAAAATAATGGTTGTTATATATAACTACTGTTTCAGTTTTCTTTATTTTATTGTAAATGTTTCTGGATGTGACATTGTATACTAGGATCTATGCTGAAGAAAGCTCTCATAGGAGTACCTGACTTACAGAATTAAAAATAAATTAATTAATAAATTTAAAAAAATATATATATATATATATATATATATATATATATATATATATATATATATATATACATATATATATATATATATATATATATATATATATATATACATATATATATATATATATATATATATATATATATATATATATATATATATATATATATATATATATATATATATATATATATATATATATATATATATATATATATATATATATATATATATATATATATATATATATATATATATATATATATATATATATATATATATATATATAGGTAATGCTGCAGCGGTACGGTGGTAGCGTTGTTACCTCCTCACAGCAAGAGGTTCTCCCGTTCGATTCTCGGCGTGGCTTAGGAATGCCTTCTGTGTGGAGTCTGCATGTCCTCCCCACGGTTGGGTAGCGTTCGAAAGACATGCGTGAGTAAATGGGCATGCCTTCGTTGAAGGTTGGGCTTCGAGATGGCACCTCGGTGTTTCGTAAAAATCTACTGCCAATCATTAGCGGACCAAAGTTCCGCTGTGGTGACCCCTTACTTGGAAAAAGCCGAAAGACAAACAACAACAATAAATATATATATATATATATATATATATATATATAGTGGCAGTCTCCTCACTTACTGTTGCACTGATGAGGACACAAAAGACACTAGAGATGCCACTAGAAACTTAAGTGGACTTTATGGAATATGGTCCCTCTCACCTTCGTCCATCTCTGTTGAACCCTATTTAAGTGGAAGACGTATACACTACCAACATAAAAGTGTACACTTGCTGTCACTTACGTGAGTGCCTTCCACTTCTAATGAGACTAATTTACTGTCTGTCCATCTCGCACACACACGTACACACTCATGTTCATGCTTGTGCACAGGTACACACATGAGCATATATACTTTTGCACATACTTATGCAGCTAAGTACAAATGCACTCAGCATACACATATGCATTGTGTATTCAGGTTCTTCCTACACAGACATAAAAATGTGACGATATGTGATCAAGTGAAGCAGACTCTTGTACTTCCTCATCTCGCTATCAAGGCTTAGCTTGTGTGCCATTGATAAGGCATTATGCCATTCACGGACAACCTTTTACTTGGTTTCATACTGTTCACTCTGCGACACCACAAGGGGTCTATGTCATAACACTGAAAACTCATAACACTGAAACTCATAAGGTTGAACCCATTTCACTGAAAACATTCTCCATGAAATATAATCTAAGAACAATTTTTTGCAGAGGGGCAAGCCCCACTGCACTCCCCATGTGGGGGGGCATTGCACCCTACCCCCTTACTTATATATACTAACTCCATGATTGCACAATCACAATTCACACATAGTGAACGAGACTCACTTCTGTAATAATTTCTATGATATGAAATGAAACCATCGCATAATTTCTACACAATTCTATACAGTTTTACACTTTTCAGTGAAATATGTTTTCAGTGAAATGCTTTGACCTTATAAGTTTCAGTGCTGTGAGTTTTCAGTGTTATGATAGGGGCCCCACTACACGATAACAGCACTAGTGACCATTCTTGCATTGTATCAGCTGTGGCACTCCAACTTCCACATACCTATACATACTTACTAATCATGACCCTCTGTCAAGAGAACTTTCAGCAAGTTCCAAAGTCATAAAAATAAGCCACTTTCAGTGAACCCCAAACTAATGTTTTTTGGGGTTTTTTTGGCAGAGGACAAGCCCCCCTCCCCCCAGACTTCCGTATGGACAGGGAGAGAGAGAGACCTAATGCAAATTATATATTTATATAAAGAAGTACAGCATTGCAAATTCCTTTGATGCTGAAAATAGCTTTCAATGAATTTACTTTGTAGCATTGGCACTCGCTGAAAAATGATGGATTCCTATGCATGTAGATGCACACATAGACAAAGATGAATGTTTACACAAAAGGTGCTGCATATTTGCACCCACGCAGTCAAATACACACACTCATAAGCAGTCACGCTCACTCTGTTTATCACATTTGAAAGGGTACATCAAGAAAGTTGAACGGGTAAAAAAGGAATGGAAATTCTTTGTGAAAACCTTAGGGTAGAACATATATATACATATATATATGAGGAAGTTGGGATACAGGGAATGAATATGAATGAGGGAGGGAAAGTCTCAACATTTGAATAAACCTAGACCAGACCAGGAAGATGGCAGAAGCCACTTTTCTTTACCAATCTGTCCTTCTTATTACCTTCATTATATCCTCACCATGACCTCTGGAGTACTTGAGAAATGACAACATCCAAGATAGTTAAGTACCAGATGTGGTGATAGAGTTAGGCACATAATTATAGACTTAGTGACTACATGAAAGAAGACAGACATGTTTTTAGGGGAAGATAGGCAGGAATCAGTAGAATGATCTGAATGATAGGAGAAATGGTAGGAAGTTGGTTAGGACCATGCCATCTTTTTAAGCCCTGTGCATAATGACAGATTCCTTGTGGCTACCACTAACCATTTACCAGGTGTACATGAAAAGACAAAGAGCAGGAAGTGAGGAGATGACCACACACGTATCTGATCAAACAGCATATATACCTGTAAAAATTTGTATTGGGAGGGGTGGCCTGTGGAAGTATGTTGCTTGTAAATAAATTAATAAATGTATTCTGTGGAATGTTCTTCAGAAAGAAAGTCAAATTTTCGGAAAAGGTGAGGACTTTGATGAAGACTCTGCCATGCCATGTATTGCGTACCACCTATGTTAACTATGGGTATAAGCCAAGTATCTAGCATAGGCTGCATCTGATACCCTCTCTGCATCCTAGATTAACTCTTGATGAATCTGATACCCTCTCTGCATCCCAGATTAACTCCTGATGAATCTGATACCCTCTCTGCATCCTAGATTAACTCCTGATGAATCTGATACCCTCTCTGCATCCTAGATTAACTTCTGATGAATGTAATACCCTCTCTGCTTCCTAGATTAACTCCTGATGAATCTGATACCCTCTCTGCATTCCAGATTAACTCCTGATGAATGTGATACCCTCTCTGCATCATATATTAACTCCTGATGAATCTGATACCCTCTCTGCTTCCTAGATTAACTCCTGATGAATCTGATACCCTCTCTGCACCTAGATTAACTCCTGATGAATCAGATACCCTCTCTGCATCCTAAATTAACTCCTGATGACTGTGATACCCTCTCTGCATCTTAGATTAACTCCTGATGAATCTGATGCCCTCTCTGCATCCTAGACTAACTCCTGATGAATTTGATACCCTCTCTGCATCCTAGATTACCTCCTGATGAATCCAATACTCTGCATCCTAGATTAAGACCTGATGAATCTGATACCCTCTCTACATCCTAGATTAACTCCTGATGAGTCTGATACCCTCTCTGCTTCCTAGATTAACTCCTGATGAATCTGATACCCTCCCTGCACCTAGATTAACTCCTGATGAATGTGATACCCTCTCTGCATCATATATTAACTCCTGATGAATATGAAACCCTCTCTGCATCCTAGACTAACTCCTGATGAATCTGATACCCTCTCTGCATCCTAAATTACCTCCTGATGAATCCAATACTCTGCATCCTAGATTAACACCTGATGAATCTGATACCCTCTCTGCATCCTAGATTAACTCCTGATGAATCTGATACCCTCTCTGCATCATATATTAACTCCTGATGAATCTGATACCCTCTCTGCATCCTAGATTACCTCCTGATGAATCTGATACCCTCTCTGCATCATATATTAACTCCTGATGAATCTGATACCCTCTCTGCATCCTAGATTACCTCCTGATGAATCTGATACCCTCTCTTCACCTAGATTACCTCCTGATGAATCTGATACCCTCTCTGCACCTAGATTACCTCCTGATGAATCTGATACCCTCTCTTCACCTAGATTACCTCCTGATGAATCTGATACCCTCTCTGCACCTAGATTACCTCCTGATGAATCTGATACCCTCTCTGCATCCTAGATTAACACCTGATGAATCTGATACCCTCTCTGCATCCTAGATTAACTCCTGATGAGTCTGGCTGCTGTTTTCCTCCTCCCCTCTAGTTGGCAATTTCTGGATTACCTCAAATATATATGAACTAGCTGATGATGGTGAAGAGGTAGAAATAAAAAAAATTGTACAAATTGGAAATAGTTTTCTCATTTAAGTCTGGTATGAAGAAAAACTGTGCATGGAAAAATGTTCTTAGTGATGGAAGAAATGGACGAATTTGATAAAAACAGAGCTGAGCTGCACCAGAGGCAAAATAGCTATGTCAAACACAAAGAAGGTAAAAATGTTTCTGAAGTGTCAGTAAGCCCTGGTAAAAAGCGTGAATTGCAACTTATAATGAGTCTTGCAGGGGCACTGATCTATTCCCATCTTGCCTTACTGGCGTCACTCTGGGAAAGGGAAAGACAGAAAAATACCAGCTAGCAGCCTTGACCTAATTTACCATACAGCAAGTTGAATTAGATTGCTTGCATTCACAGGGAGGGGATCCTGATGTATTATATTTCTGAATTGTGATGGTTGCAGTTCTGACACCTGAATGCCACTGCATTGTCGCAACCTATTTCTGTGCAATTTCATTTCCATATGGATTATCTGACAGAATAAAACTGTTAACCCCAACCTGGCCTCTTCCCTTTCTCTTCTGTTCTGAGCTGCTTAACTATCTGCAAGCTCTTGTCTTCCTGAAACCAGCAGTAGTATGAAGGCTTCACACTGATCTGAAAGTAAACATGCATAAAGCTCGAGGAAAGTGTTGCAAGTACCATAAGTATGAAAAGTGTGCTGATATTTCATGCAGTGACAGCTGGGGGGGGCACAGATCCGCAGTGTTCTGTTGCAGTGTTTCCCCCTAATCACTAGGGAGACTGCGGTCATCCAAGGAAGTTTCATGCATATTTATATTTTGAAGGCAGGTACAGACTTCATACTGCAAGATATGCAAAAAAAAATAGTGGAGGACATGACACTATTTTTTATTCACGTTAGATATTCTGCAGTTAAGTTCGACTGATCTTTGTCAGAGGTTTCTTTCTTCTTAGATGTCCTTAAGAGGCCATGTCCTAATAAACCTTTACAGAATATTGCAAATATTAGAAATGAGTATTGGTTAAACAGACCTGGAAGACATTTACTCACTTTTGGATAATGGTAGGTGACAGAAGTATAGAAGGAAAATAATTAGAGGACTAGAATAAAAGCACACAAGCCCCTGGGCTAGTCTTTGAAATAAAGGATTGGGTGTAAAAGTGAGTGCTAGCAGTACAGGTATAACCACACTTAAATCAAGCACGTCTTACTAGATTAGAAACAAATTATTTATATCCAAGTATGTTACATACTGAAAAGTAAACTGCTCGTGACATTCTGAACATTTCATGAAAAGCTGTTTTTCTCATTTCTGGCACTGTAGAAAAAGAATATTGCAAAAATTAATTAGAAACATTTCTTTACACGTTTAGTCACTCATTCACTCTCCAATACCCAGTTTATGCAGTTCAGGGTTGTGCCGCTTCAGGAGCATATTCTACCATTTATCAGATATAAGACAAAGAAATTAATCATGGACATACACAGGCACACACACTCACACACACACACACACACACACACACACACACACACACACACACACACACACACACACACACACTTACTCAGTTAGTCATTCACAAGCCTCCTTCTCCTCACCTATGGCTAGTTTGGAGGATTGCACTATCAGCTCACCTATGGCATATCTTTGAGATGCGTAGGGACCAAAACACCTGGCAAAACCTTCATGGACAAAGGGGGGGGGGTACATATAGATTTTGCAGAAAAGAGACCCAGGTGTGGGTCAAACTGGAGAGTTAAACACTGTGAGGTAGCATTACTAGTCTCTGTACCACCATGCACATATACTAAAACATAGGCAATATATTCAGAATCAAATATTATGTAACATAAATTATCTATTTATTTGTTTACCAGCTATAATAAACTAGGGCAGGGTCTCTTTTCAGCTGCAATTCAGACAGAAGACACATACAAACAGAACAATATAATAAATCACCAAATATAATTATAACAAATATGAAAACAATACAGTGGATATGATATTAGGTTCAAGCCATGTAATGATAGGTGCAACATGTAAAATATAACAGAGTGAAAAGAGTAAAGAATACCAAGCATTATCCAGTAAGGAATTAGTACTGTGCAAGGGAGAAACAGTGAGCAAACTATTTCTGCAAAAGCAACAAGATTATGAACATTTCTAAGGAAAGAGTAAGCCTCTTTCTGAGCTGTTACTCAAAGCTCCAGGGCCTGGGGCTCAATTCTGGCATCCAGTTATTATCTTTATTGAGTTTTCATGTGCCTTTCAGGTCTGCTTGGGTTGTCTCTAGGTACTCCAACCTCCTTCCACCCCCCCCCCCCAAAAAAAAAAAAACATGCTGGTTGATTGGCAATACTAAATTGTTCATACATTTATTATTTATTTATTTTTATTTATTATTTGTTTACTGGGAAAGTCTGACTTGGAACAAAGCCAAATTTCAAATGTCTGAGGCAGGAAGAACAACCACAATAAAAACATGAAAAATGAGGCCCCAGCATTGAACCCTGGGTGCTGCTTGTGATTTACCAACATTGACAAACCATGGATGGAAAGCTAGCTAGCTAGCTAGCCTGACAGTTATCATGATGCGATTACCTGACTGACTGACTCAAAATGTTAAGACTTATAAAGGGGACAACAGTCACAAAACTTCTGTTAGACTTGCAATGAAGGGTATCAGTAACAGACCAAAGGGCAGTGTGAATACCAAGCCCACTTCTGTATTCATGCTGAAAAGTGAAAACTATACTACATGTATTTACAAAATCTAAAAGTTGCTTATTACCATTTTTTCACAGATTCTGATAAATGATGATTTGTTAGAAAATGATCTGTAAACAACTGGCTGTTGAGAAACAACTGCTTTGGGAAGACAGTTAAGAACTGCAGGTTTGCAGACTCTAGGTGTAGTCTGAGAGTGAAACATTGAAAATGCAGATGAGAGGTTTTAAAATAAGGGTGAAGGCCATCTTAGGAAAGATCATTCCTAGATTAAACTGACTGGCCAGGTTGTAGTCCTTGAAAGGTGAACTACTAAGAAGGGCTCTAACATCAGAGAATGGGATACTTTTAAAGTACCATTTTGAGAGAAAATGGAAGCCATTGTCATCTGACCTAGTTGTAGAAAAGGAACAGAAAATGGAGTAGTGAGCAACAGCAAGCGAGGTATATTTTGCTAGTGACAGACCCACAAAGTTGTTAAATCTATGTATTTAAAGCAGATGGTGGATAGATAACAGAAGCATTTCAGCTTTGTGTCCTGTCTGTCCAGTTATTACTATAGCTCCAGTAGTGGGGCCTAAAACTAAGAGAGGTCTTCTCATCTGCTCGTGGTGAGCACCACCATTATAAGGCCTCAGTGGAAGTGACTAGTTTTACCATTTGGCCACTGTAGCCAGGTCAGTATCCAAAGCTTGTTCCAGACTAAGGAAAAATTACAACATAAGTGCAACCCATGTGCTTCACTGTAAAACTGATGTTGTGTTTTAGACAAGCATTGCTTCAAAAATGTATACTTCACCACTAACTTGAATTTTACTGTACTATATTAGGAAAAACTAGTAGGGAACATACTTATCTTCTTTGCTGAAGAATTCTGGACAAATTCAAATTAATGGGGGATCAAAAGTAAAAATCAGGGACACTTTATTAAATATCATTGTAATTCACTTAAAAAAGTTAATAGAATACCAGGTTTTGTACAAGTATGTATTTTCTGTACTATAAGAACTATGAAACTGTTATCCTCAGTGATTTACCAGAAAATTCACAATTTATGAGGGACAGGGCAATATGACACCAAATCAAGGATGTTCTGCAATATTTTGTACATTTAAGAGGTATGGTAGGAACAGAGTCACTTATGTATGGCTGAACGTACCCAAGGGGCTTAAATCTAAAGTGTGTATGGAGAGCTAGATACTATGCTTAGTTTGCAATGAAAATAACATATCGTTTGTCTTAGTCTTGGTAAGCTGTTGCAGATTGTTCAGCAGAGATGGAAGGGAGCACTTACCTAATGTTGTAGTAAATCCCAAAGAAAGCGCAAGGGCTCCACAAAAAACAGTAAACACAAAAGAATAATGAAGCCCAGAGACGTACAATAAAGCTCTCAGTCGGCAGAAACTGTTCAGTTACTTAATTCTCAGCATAGTCACAGTCACGCAGCGTGGAAATGAAAAAATCACTTTTATTAAATCCACCAAAATACATTAACGCTCAAACCGTACATTTTCGTTTCTTAACTTCATCAGATGTGGGCTGGAACTAAAAACAGAAATTTAAACCATTGGTAATTATCATAAACCAATCAGAATGTTTTAATTTACATAGTAAATTTTACTTTTTGTAAAAGAAAAACATGATGTTCTTAAAGTGTATGTTCAAAAAATTTAATGACTGAATGATATTGTATCAGAAACCTCAAACAGTATTTGAAATTATTTGATTTCATAAAACAAAATACATATATAAAGATAAAAATATTAGAAAAACCCATAGATAAAGGATATACCTATACCACCATCTACTGTTCATTCAGAAAAACACATATTAAAACATGATTTGTTTGAAAAAACTTTCTCATTGAAACCTATTCTAGAATGTTACTTAAGAAATACATATTTATAAAACAAATTTGTGAATATATAAAATGCTAAAAACTTCACTCAATAAAAAATGTCAAATTGGAAACTTGATAAATCCATAAATTTTTAAAAAAAAAACATCTAAAATTGCATATAAACCACGAGTATAAAAAATATATTCAAACAAATGAAAGATATTTATAACTTTATCTAACTTGGCATAAACTAGGTAGCAGCAGTGGTACGGCAATAGTGTTGTTACCTCACAGCAAGAGGTTCTTCCGTCCGATTCTTGGTGTGGCTTGGGAGTGCCTTCTGTGTGGAGTCTGCATGTCCTCCCTGCGGTTGGGTAGCGTTTGAAACACATGCGTGCGTAAATGGGCATGCCTTCGTTGAATGTTGGGCATCGAGCTGGCACCTCGACATTTCGTAAAAATCTACTGCCAATCATTAGTGGACTGGAGTTCCGCTGTGGCGACCCCTTACTGGGAAAAGCCGAAAGACAAACATCTAACTTGGCATAAACTATAGCAGCAATAGGAAAGTTCACATGATTGATCAAAAGTATACATTTTGTTTGTCTATTTTATTGTGTGTATAAATGTCAAAATATTTCAACATATATATTTGTATATGAAATTCTTATTATTTGATTTTAACCCCAGCTTATAAAATGTGTCCTATCCTTTATCATACTTCCTTAGTGGGACCCAGAGGCTTATAACTTAGCCGCTCTGAGTTTAAGAAGTGGGGCAATGGAAATACATTCATTTAACCCTGTTTTTTTGTTTGCCTGCAAGGTCACTTGCCACCAGAGTTCCCTGTATTCAATTCTTTCCTCCCATAAACCCCCTCTTACATCCATCTTTACCCTTTCTAATACAAAAACAAGAAATGGGCATCATTACATTCTTGTTTATGTTTAAAAAGAGCATTTGTTTGCTTTTTATTCTGTATATCTTATACATGTTCGCATATTCTTCTTCTCAACTTTCGTTCTGTCTTTCCTATATAGAATGCCTGGCAGACTTCACATTTTGCCAAATATATCAAACCTGGACTCTCACAGTTATTGTATTCCTTGTTTCCCTACTTTCCAAAGAAAATTGATTCTTTATTAATAATGAAGGGACATTTAAAGGTTCCCTTCCTTTTTATTCTATTTGATACATCAATTGCCTTTTTTTGTTTCTAAGTTTTTAATACTTAAGGATTTCTTATATACCACTTTCAAATTCTCCTTTTTTATTTTGTCTAGGTCAGTGATAGAGGTAAATCTGTTCCATTCTTTCTCTAAAATGTTCCTAACTAATGCTGAACTTGCATTATATTCAATTACTAAGGCTCGATTAAAATCTTCTTCTATTTTATTCTGCCTGTTTGTTTCACTTTTTAAACCTAATATAGGTTTAAATTTTTCTGATCTACCTTCTGCCGCTTCCTTTTCTATTTTTTCAATTAACACCTCAGGGTACTTTCTTTTAATAAACATTCTCCTTAAGGTAATAATTTAATTTAAAAAATCCTCATCATTAGATGTCATTTGTGATGATCTTATGTACTGCCCCCTAACCAAATTTATTTTTTGATACATTGGATGAGCATTATTGTAATGTAAATAAGAGTTGGAATAAGTGATTTTTCTATGTACCTTTGAATTAAATTTGTTATCCTTCTTATAGATCATTACATTTAAGTATTCCAGTTTTTCCAAATCAACTTTAAATGTAAATCTTAAGAAGTCAGTACTACTGTTAAAAATTCTATGAACTCCAAGATCTCTTCCTCAGTAGCTTCCCAGAAGATGCAGATGTCAATAATTTAATCAAGAGGAGTGTTTTCAATCCCCCCCTACACCCACAAATTAGAAATGTTGAGAATTTAGTGGAAAATGAAATAAGAAAGAACTTTGATAAAGTTAAATATAGAAGTAATTTGGATTTAGAAGAAAGTTCCATGTTAAATGAATTAAGGAAAGACATGAATACAAGAGTTATGAAGCCGAATAAGGGAGGAATTGTCTTGATGGATACTTGGACCTATGAAGGGAAGATGAATAAAATCTTAAGGGACCCTAGGAGATATTCTAGTATTTCAAAAAATGAGATTAATATAGCTTATTGTAGAATTGACATGGAATTGGAGAATTTAGTTTTAGAAGGTTTGATTGACAGTAAGACTTATCAATATTTAAAGGTGGAGAAACCAAAGATACCAACAATATTCGGTATACCAAAAGTGCACAAAAATGGTACTGACCCACCTTTACGACCAATAGTGTCTGCGGAGAGTTCAAAGACACTTCCCCTTGCTAAATATATTGACTCAAAACTAAAATCATCCTGGTTAAGGAGAAAAAAATATACTTAGGGATACGTGGGATTTTCTTACACGTATTGATCAGAATTTCTACAAAGAAAATATTACGTTTTTTACCATCAATGTAATTGATTTGTTTTCTAGAATTCCTCACGAAGAAGGTTTAGCACTTTTGGAAGAGTTGATTTTTGAAGATAGGATCTTAACACAATGAATGTACTGTAATTCTTCAATTAATGGACTTGGTTCTCAAATACAATTTTTTTCTACTTTAAAAGTGAATATTTTCACCAAATAAAGGGTGTAGCTATGGGCGCAGCTTGCGCACCAACATACCTAAATCTAGTTTTGGCAAAATGGGAAGAGAAACAGGTGTTTAAATCTATCTTTAGCAGTAAATGGCTGGTATATAAAAGATTTTTGGATGACATCTGCATCTTCTGGGAAGTTACTGAGGAAGAGATCTTGGAGTTCATAGAATTTTTAAACAGTAGTACTGACTTCTTAAGATTTACATTTAAAGTTGATTTGGAAAAACTGGAATACTTAGATGTAATGATCTATAAGAAGTTTAACAAATTTAATTCAAAGGTACATAGAAAAATCACTTAATCCAACTCTTATTTACATTACAATAGTGCTCATCCAATGTATCAAAAAAGAAATTTGGTTAGGGGGCAGTACATAAGATCATCACGAATGACATCTAATGATGAGGATTTTTTTTAATGAAATGATTACCTTAAGGAGAATGTTTATTAAAAGAAAGTACCCTGAGGTGTTAATTGAAAAAATAGAAAAGGAAGTGGCAGAAGGTAGATCAGAAAAATTTAAACCTATATTAGGTTTAAAAAGTGAAACAAACAGGCAGAATAAAATAGAAGATTTTAATTGAGCCTTAGTAATTGAATATAATGCAAGTTCAGCATTAGTTAGGAACATTTTAGAGAAAGAATGGAACAGATTTACCACTATCACTGACCTAGAAAAAATAAAAAAGGAGAATTTGAAAGTGGTATATAAGAAATCCTTAAGTACTAAAAACTTATTAGAAACAAACACGGCAACTGATGTATCAAATAGAATAAAAAGGAAGGGAACTTTAAATGTGGGCACTGTACTCAATGTCCCTTCATTATTAATAAAGAATCCATTTTTTGGAAAGTAGGGAAACAGTTTTGGAAGGGAAAGAATACAATAACTGTGAAAGTTCAGGTTTGATATATTTGGCAAAATGTGAAGTCTGCCAGGCGTTCTATATAGGAAAGACAGAATGAAAGTTGAGAAGAAGAATATACGAACATGTATATGATATACAGATTAAAAAGCAAACAAATGCTTTTTTTAAACATAAACAAAAATGTAATGATGCCCATTTCTTGTTTTTTGTATTAGAAAGGGTAAAGATGGATGTAAGAGGGGATTTATGGGAGGAAAGAATTGAATGCAGGGAACTCTGGTGGCAAGTGACCTTGCAGGCAAAGAAAAAAGCAGGGTTAAATGAATGTATATTTACATTGTCCCACTTCTTAAACTCAGAGCGGCTAAGATATAAGCCTCTGGGTTCCACTAAGGAAGTATGATAAAAGGTGGGACACATTTTCTAAGCTGGGGTTAAAATCAAATAATAAGAATTTCATATACAAATATATATGTTGAAATATTTTGACATTTATACACACAATAAAATAGACAAACAAAATGTATACTTCGATCAATCATGTGAACTTTCCTATTGCTGCTATAGTTTATGCCAAGTTAGATAAAGTTATAAATATCTTACCTTTGTTTGAATATATTTTTTATACTCGTGGTTTATATGCAATTTTAGATGTTTTTTAAGAAAAATGTTTATGGATTTATCAAGCTTCCAATTTGACATTTTTTATTGAGCGAAGTTTTTAGCATATTATATATTCACAAATTTGTTTTATAAATATGAATTTCTTAAGTAACATTCTAGAATAGTTTTCAATGAGAAAGTTTTTTCAAACAAATCATGTTTTAATATGTGTTTTTCTGAATGAACAGTAGATGGTGGTATAGGTATATCTTTTATCTATGGGTTTTTTAAATATTTTTATATTTATATATGTATTTTGTTTTATGAAATCAAATAATTTCAAATACTGTTTGAGATTTCTAATACAATATCATTCAGTCATTAAATTTTTTGAACATACACTTTAAGAACATCATGTTTTTCTTTTACAAAAAGTAAAATTTACTATGTAAATTAAAACATTCTGATTGGTTTATGATAATTATCAATGGTTAAATTTCTGTTTTTAGTTCCAGCCCATATCTGATGAAGTTAAGAAATGAAAACGTATGGTTTGAGCGTTAATGTGTTTTGGTGGATTTAATAAAAGTGATTTTTTAAGTATTTTCATTTCCACGCTGTGTGACTACGCTGAGAATTAAGTAACGGAACAGTTTCTGCCGACTGAGGGCTTTATTGTACGTCTCTGGGCTTCGTTATTCT
This sequence comes from Protopterus annectens, assembly GCF_019279795.1. NCBI lineage: Eukaryota > Metazoa > Chordata > Ceratodontiformes > Protopteridae > Protopterus > Protopterus annectens. Next base: position 53,978,967 of record NC_056733.1, read on the forward strand.
TTTCTGTTACCTAGTGTTGTAGATATCAAAAATATAGATGCATGTGTCATTTTCAGAGGTGTGAAAAGGTCTGCTTTTTATATGTATAAGTATTTTCATGGCAGGAGCCTGCTAGATGTTCAAAATTACAATTCAAACTCTGACAGAAAAGCCCAGCCATTACTGCTGCACTGGGATTCCTCACTTGAGTCACTGATAATACTAGTCGGAACAAATCTGGGGCCACACAGTGCTTAAAAAGTGGAGAACCAAGCCTTCTGTCTGGTGGTCTCTGGGTAGAGAGTAGGCCACAACCTGTTCTTTACAGAAACATGTTTTACAGGGACAATAATGCACCCTTTATGGCCTAGATATTCATGGGAGGCACTGGTTTGTACCTAGAGAGTAGTAAGGAGTGGTCTGGACAGCTAGTGTTGTTACCATTCCAAGTATCCGTTTGTTATATCAGACATTTATTTTATTTTTGACCGTGCCTGGTGTCAGCTCCCATCCCTCTCATCTTTCCTCTAAGCATGAATTTCCGTATGTGGTACCACCTACAGGGTCAGTTTACCTGCATTTGATATGCTGTGTACGATACAGATTAGTGCCCCAGTTAAGAAAGGGGGGGGTTACTTCTTATCTCCAGACTGGCTCCACATACAGTGTCCCTAGTAAACATAAGTATGAGCATGTGTATGCACATTTGGGGCTAATGTAGTGCCAAGACTCTCCTTATCCACAGTCAGTGAGTCTCCTTAGCCATGGTTAGTGTTGCTCACCTAGCCTTCCCCAGGGAATAGAAATGCAATGACTAGTTCCTGCATTATCTGAGAAGAGGACAGTAGGTCAGTGGCTGGCTCCTCCTATTCCTCCTCCTCATTGGCTTCCCTGTTACAGTTTGCTATTCAGATCTGAGTCACTGACATTAGTCTTGGGGTTGTGACCTCTTAACAGCAGTGAAAGATATGATCACTCCATAAACCATACATACCCTGATAAATGTAGGGATTGTGTTAGAATTCAGGAAATTCAGGAACAGAAGAGCTTAACCATTCATAACTCTTCTATAAGAATCACTCAACCACAAATTCAATCATCATCTTAAAAGGAAGTAAAATTTCAGGACTAGAGAATAACAGAAAGGATAAACGAAATGCTGTTCAAGAAATGCGATGACAAATTGCGTTGAGCTTAGATTTCCTCCTCTGCTATTTCAAGTATAAGTAACCACACTAATTGAAGGGCTGTACGGTGATGCATTATTTAAGTTATAGGTAAAGTAAAGACAGTGACTTGTATCTTTGGTTCTTTTTTTCTTTTTTCTCTGAATACTTTTTGCCTCCCCACCTGATGATTATCAGCACCCCCTTCCTATCAGTTTCAGCCCATTCTTTCCTTGTCAATGGCAATATGGCCACTGAACTGAGCAAGATCCGACTGGAGGGAGACATAATCCAGGCAGTCATGAAGGTTGTTTGATACTGCAGCTGTTTAAGGACTATGAGCCTTCTTTGGCCCCATCCCTTAGTAGACAGTCTGGACTAGCAGCCCAAGGGATACACAGTAGAGAACCACTAATGCCACTTATCCTCTCCCTAACATAACCCCTGCTGCTGACACTTCTTCCCAGCAAAACATTGCTATGCCCAAACTTATCATTTACTGAATTACAAGGAAAGTTTCTGTTTTAGCCTTTACTCAACTCTGTCATCGCTGATGTGAGCATTTGCACCATTCTGTGGACCTCCTGTATTCACACCTGTACATGTGTGTTCCCACGTATGCACAGACAGAACTACCATCCCCATTTGGAAGCACAAAACCTGTCTCCTTTATTCCAGACTCATCTTCATCATCAACAAGACTCTGCTTGTATGTGCAGATAGCCAATAGAACCACCAGTCCCTACTCCTCAAGTGGGCTAGCTAATGTCCGACTTTCATGTCCTATCCTCCTCCTCCTCTGCCCAGCTTATCAGACCACAATCCACTAACTGAAGGGCTTTATCTCTCTATGCCATGAAGCTAGGCAAATATCCACTGTTCAAGATAAACCAGGCATATGTGGTACAGGCAGGCCACTAACTTCAAAATTAAACTCACACAAATGGCAGCAATTTCTCAGCTATTACTATTAGACATGTTGAAGTCACACTGAAGTTCAGGAATTTTTTTTTTAAATGAGAACAGAAAAAGCTGATCAGATTACAGACTTCATTGCTAAATCGCAAAGTGATTCATCTTTGTGTTAAAGCATTTTTGTCATTTGTTTGTTTTACGGAGAACACCCAAAAGGTACATGAGATGGCACAAAGCTTGATGCTGTTAGCATGTAATACCTGTGTGGTCTCTGACATGTTCATATTTTTATAGCATATTTTATTTTGATTACCTCTTACCTTTATAAACTTTAATGAATACAGATTCAGATGTCTTAGTCAGTCCTTAGGCAACCTTATAAAAATTGATATCATGTTCCTATGACCTTTCATTTTCTCGCATACTACTTGTATAATGGTAATTGTATGGCAGAACTTTCTACCACTGGGAACACCAGAGACTTATATAATGGCTTTACCCCATAATGACTTCATAAATCTTTCACAGATTATGGTTCTGTACCGAGTCAACACATTTATTGAATTCAACACAAGAAGTGTGTGTGTGTGTGTGTGTGTGTGTGTGTGTGTGTGTGTGTGTGTGTGTGTGTGTGTGTGTGTGTGTGTGTTAGTTGTAGCTGCTAATCTTTCTGGCTATTAACAGCATTTGAAGTCCAATTTACCTTACCTTCTATTAAGAAATCAGAATGGTTGTTTCTAAGGCACATGATAGTGCACATTTTGTTGCTGAATGGCAGGTTTGCATTAAAAGTACCCTGAATACACTGGTTTAATGTTGAACTGACTGCACTGCTTGATGCATACCTCTCAATTTGTTAGAGCAAGAATTCTGGGCAAAGCCAAAATAATGGGGAAGGGTGCCAAAATCAGGGTAATATTTTAAATATTGCTCTTATAAACTTAGAAAGTTGCTAGAATAACAGGATTTGCATTTATAGGCATTTTCTGAAAGATCTGAAGTCTGAAACTCAAACGTCTGTCATTATTAATGATTTGCCAGAAAAATGTAAATTTAATAAGAACAGACCAAAGATATGAGGCAAAAGTCTGGATGATCTGCGAAATTCTGTAGACTGTTGTGTGCCCTGCTTAAGCTTTAAACACATTATGCAGACTAGCCCAAATGGTATAAACCCTATTCACTTTATGAGTTCATCTCATGGTGCAATGATTCATGAATTGTAGATGTGTTCTGTGCACAATGTGACTATATGTGGGAAGTTAGAGTTCTCATGGTTGTGCACAGCATGACCATATTTATTTGCAGTGGTACATGACTCAAGTTTTACAGCACATCCCCTAAGTAAATCTGGGCTGCCGAAACTTGATGTCATCTTGTACAGATGATCTTCTCATATGCATGTTATCTAGACTCAAAACCAAAATTATTGTCCTAGTTCATTGAGCCTTGCCAGTGTATAATACAAATTGCCATTTAAATGAACTGATATGGTGCTGTAAATGTGTGTTCAGTCAAGAATTAAAGAGATAGGAGTTCTGGAAAAAGAATATTACTGGTCTATATTTTCAACAAGTAGTGAGAGTTTGAATCCTAATGCTGATTTGTACATTTTTAGCACATTTTTTTAGATGTGTCCTGCAAGGGTGGTGATCCATAATGCCATGCAGGCAGAAAAGGATTTAAAGAAGATACCTAGTAAGGCACAAGGGAAAAATAAATTGTGTAAATTTTATGCTGGCTGCCTGATAGTACTTGCACATGGCTTGCCCAGCAATGGAGTGAAAAGGCCACCTACTGTGCTTCTTGTAATGGGCATGCTACTGGTTATGAGAAGCAGGTATCATGTACTGTGCAAATGCAACATAATTCAGTGTTAATAAAGTCAAAGGAAAGGGCAGCCTGCTGTGGCTGTCACGTGTTGCCCCCTTAAAAGAGGATCGTTCTCAGAAGCTGCTACAGCTAGAATGTACCCATGAATTCTTACAATACTGCACATTTTTTTCAAATGTTTCAGCTTGTTTGATTATTCTAAACATTATAAGTTTAACGTACTTAATGTACATTAAATACTTAAACAATACCTCATAAAACAAATCCCTCTTCAAAGATCTTTATAGATCTTTATAAATTGGTAGAGAAAGATAGTTATTACCTGCCTCACAACTACCATAAAAAGCATTCAAGATTAGGAACATTTTATTCCAGCTTTGATAGTAATTCAGTCACTGGGAACTTTATGTAATTTTCCATGAAAGGAATTTAACACAGCTTCATTTTTGCTTTAATATTTTTACAAATTTTATTCATGGACTGAGTACTGCAGAGCAGAGTACTATATGTTGTGCAGATCTGGTTGAAAAGACAGTATAAAATTAAATATAATAAACTGTGTGTGTGTGTGTGTGTGTGTGTGTGTGTGTGTGTGTGTGTTTGTGTGTGTGTGTGTGTGTGCGCCTGTGCAAATAAAAGTTGATAAAATATTGTGTGTGTGTGTGTGTGTGTGTGTGTGTGTGTGTGTGTGTGTGTGTGTGTGTGTGTGTGTGTGTGTGTGTATGCCTGTGCAAATAAAAGTTGATAAAATAGAACTGTAGCTAACTACGACGCAGGCAACCAGGGTTCGATTAACATCTTGAGCGACTGAGGTGCTGGCAGGGAGGGATGTGTACGCCCATCCTGGGGTAACAGCATTTCTCAAAGATGTTGCCTTAGGTATGGCTGACAGAGGAGTAGCCCTTGGACATTGTCAATGAACTCAGGAGGAGGGGTGCAGAAACAGACGGTTGTAACAAAACCCCCCTCAGCAGTTGCCAGGATCAGTCCTGAGGATGCCCTTAATATATGTGCCAGCCTCAGGTCAATCAGAGAAAAAGTCCAGGGGATTAAGGAGCAGCAGGTAGACCTCGCAATGGATGGGCACAGTGAGAGGGCCAGAAAGGATGAAGCAGTATGGGCTAGGAAAACATATATATAAAATTTAGGACAAATAAAATGTGCAACACAAGTACATGGGGCATTGTTAAGATTACAGAAATCAAACATATAGTTGGAAATTTGATAAGGTTCTTTAAAACAGAAGGTCCCAGATTTGTGCCAGACAAAAGATAAGGAGCTCATTAAGTGTACCCCAAAATGTAGTGCAGAGCCTGACGACTTACATTTCATATATGCTCCTACTGGTCATTTGAAATTCCTGGACATCTGTACATTTCTTAGTACCATTTAGACATTGCAACATTAAAGGTTTCAATAAGCAACACCTCAGTCACTAAGCTGTTTCAGTGCAGTCACCCATTGTGTAGAATAATGTAACCACACTAGTTATACACCTGAGTTAACAAACTTAGTTCTGCCTCATGGCTTTCAACTTTTCCTTAGTCTAAATCGTTCACTACTGTTTTGCATAGGAATCTCAAGGTTTCTGTTACATACTTATCAGGCATGTAGTGAGCACATTTCATGCATTGTGACTCATTGTTTGCACAACCTAGCTTGTTTGACCTGAATTTCTGCACTGACCCTCAGTAGTACCCTTTGCATCTTGCCTGCATACTTTTCTAGAGGGTCAGACTACAGACCATAATAATTTAGTTCAGAAAAGGGGCCAATAGGAAAGAAAGTATATTTTTGCATTTGCTGTCAGCCCACCCCACCACACACTGCTTAAAAGAAAAGTTATTAAACTATGTTTGAAGAAGTTTGATTCAGACATAGAATATTTTCACGAATATAATGTTCCCCAAAAGCATGGAAGGATTCTGAAGTATTTTTGGGATGGACTTTGTACTTACAACTTGAGCTTAGGAACCAGGGTGGTTGTTGCCATATTAGTTGTGAAATGGGAAACCTAAGAACATGCTCACTGAGTGTAATATTTACAGCTTCAGCACAAACTCTCCCCAATTTTATTGATTTCATTTCCTCCTGGGGTGGTTGCCATGCATTAGACTCTTCATTGCTTATAGTGGGTGACATTAACATAGATCCCAACTTTGTTAGGGACAGGACATCCCTCCATACCAAGTGGCACATTCATTCCCAAAGGATAATTAGAAGCCAGGTGGCAAAATTAGGACTAGTGGAGGTTTGAAGAGTCTTACATCCAGATAACCAGCAGTTTTCTTTCACAGCACCGGGAAGCCAAAGCTCCAGTGATCTTGTATGATGGCTGATATGCAGAGATTTGCTGCATTGGACAGAAGGCTGAAGCATCATCATCTGGTCCTCAATATGGACCACTTTGCCATTACCCACGTGATTTCCCCACTGACTCCAAATATGCTATGCCAGCCTTGGAAGCTTAACAATTTGATTTTAAAATATCCAAAATTGTTGGATGACATTACGGAAGGGTTGTAAAATTTCTGGAACTGAATCCATTTGGTTGTTTCTTAGTACAGGTATGGTGGTAAAGCTGCAAGCTTGAATTACAAAGCCTCTGTCATGGGGTGAAATCGCAGTATTTAGGGACTTTATTTATTTATTTATTTAACATTTATTGACCGGGAATGTCCGACTAGGTTCCACAGAGCCTGTTTTCAGCGGAGGCCCGGGGAGAAACGCTCCAGATGCATGTCTTTGGAATGTGGGAGGAAACCGGAGTACCCGGAGGAAACTCACACGAACACAGGGAGAACATGCAAACTCCACACAGAAGGCACCCCAGCTGAGAATCGAACCGGAGAACCTCTTGCTGTGAGGCGACAACGTTAACCGCTGCACCACTGTGCTGCTGTTCATCCCATTGCTTAAGCCTTAGAATGAACTGGACCTAGGAAGAGCAGTGACCATAGCTGGGCCTTGGGCAGCAAACCAGACAAGATGTTACTCGATAAGTGCTGAACATAGGAAGCTTTCAATCATCATAGCCACAATTCAAAAGTGGCCTTCTTTTCATTCAACTAAACTGCAAGTAATAAATACTGCATTTGTGATCTTTTCCATTCTCTGTACTTAGATATAGCTGACAAGGGACCATACTTCAAAGGGCAAATGTGTGAATTTGTAATGAGGATAGGTGCAGGTATGCCAACCTTGATGGATACCCACTATGACATGTTAAGAAAACATATAAATCTGGACAAGGTTAGGGTGGTGATTAAAGTATTACTGGCTGGGAAACCTCCTTGCCCTCGTGGCTTAAATACAGACCTGTATAAAGCCCTGAATGACCCACGCCTCTCTCCACTGCAATTATTATTCCAGTTTCTCTTGCATCTCAAATGTACTAACCCCTCCTCATGACACTCAGTCATCAAAGTCTTTCTAAAACAAGGCAAATATCTCATTATGGTACAGGACTACTGCAACAATTTCTTGCTGAATGCAGTTTTTAAATTATATGCTCATATTTTAGCCAACCACCTTAAGAACCTAATACTACCCCATATCCTGTCTCCATAACCTGGATGTATACAGGGTCAGTCAAGTTCAGATCATCTGTGTTCTTTACGATGTTACATGCAGGAGCTTAAGAAGGCCCACAAGCTGACTGTTATCATCATAACTGACTTCAGAAAGGCTTTTGATTCAGTATGTTGGAAGTAACTGTGGCTAGTGTAGAACAAGACAGGCTTCCCTGCCACCTTTTTGAATGCTGTTTAAGTCCTACACACATCTTTGTCTGCCATGGTTTTAACCATTTCCACTCTGTCGTCTCCACATAGATAGCACAATGGCACCAGGAAAGGATGCCTACTTTTACCTACTCAGCATTTACTCATGGCTGTGACCTTTAGTACAATATGTGGTTGGTTCCTGTGTGGAATAGAAACGTAAGCGCTCTTCTTACCTTGTGACTGTTCTATTCTGACCCAACACCCAGAGATGGTTTCCCAGAAAGTTTTAAATGTATTAGATGACTGCATACTCCTCTCTGGACCTCATCTTAACAATGACAAAATCATGGTTGTTGTAGCATATCCTGCAGCTCTGGCTATAAAAGCATCCAGACACACCCTCCCCTTTGGTTGCTTTCTTAAACTACCTACACATATTTGAATTGTGTTACACAAGAACACTCTAACAATGTCAAAATTGGCAATTGGCCCTTTCTGGTCCAAGGCATATTTATAGATACAGGAGTGGTTAAGATGCAACTCTCTTTAGTGGGAAGGGAAGCCCTGATAAAGATGTTTCCATTGCCACTGCTACTATATGAATTCAGTCATATCCAAGTCCTTTCTTCACATAACAGCCTTAGGATACTTATCAAACTAGCTTCTGAGCAGTGAAATGGAAAGGAGTGAGGGCCTATGTTGAGCATCCACCACCATTCACCTGCCACTAGATATCTTGGACTCTGAGAAGCACACTGTAGCATTCATGTTTTCTCAACATTTCAGCTGCAGTATATGCAGTCTTCACATCTGGTCTATATTCAAGGCTACAATCATGGGCATCGATTCAGTTTGGGCATTTGGGTGATTTGAAGGTTCTTTGTCAAAACATGTTGTAATATGGCATCAATTAAATGCCACTCATAATACACTGAGCAAACTGTACACAGCTTTTACTTTGAAAAAAAATGCATTTGGCACCAGTGTGCCTGCACAGGGCTGTCTGAACCTACCATTCAATGGCTTGCCTTTGAGGGAGATGCAATGTAAGAGAAGGGACTGCTGTGGCTTTAGGATGTCATGTAGAGATACAGAGTGAGAATGAGTTTCTCTTCTTTCACTTTCTGTTTGACAAATGGCATCTGACATTTACAGATCACTGGAAGTATCTGAGATATGTAGTTATGAACTCCATTTTTTGGGTGAGGGTGTCCCATTTTTAATTTTTAGTTATTTGTAACTTTTTAAATTTCATGGATATAAGTTTCCTTTTCATGGACAACCTGGGAGCACTGTCTGGTTTAGTGACTTGGAACCTTTTTCTGTAAGTGTACTTAATGGTATTTCACCTCAGACAAGTACGAGGTTAAAGGAAGAACCGTGTAGCTGTATATGCAGATAGAAAAGAATCCCATATATTGATGAAAAATCTTTTTTGAGAGGTTACTGGGCTCCTCTGACCAGTGTATTTTAATTACACAGGTGGTATAAAGATAAATCCAAACATAATGCTCAGGTTTTGGTCTGCTTTAACCACCTTTCAGTCTCAATGGCTTGAATCAAATTCAGAACATAAACACATGAATGACATGCAACTAGATAAAATCAAAAGCATATAAAATATACAAAACAAACTCATAATCTACATTATTGGCAAAGTTAAAAGTAAAATTACAAAATGACATCAATGCCCCAGTATCAGGTTCAAATAAAAAGGAATGAACAAACCAAAATAAGACAAAATAGATTATTTTACACTATAAAACACAGACTCAAATAATTTGATTGACCTGCAAAAACAAGCCAATAGAGGGCAGTGTTTAACCCTGGAAGTCACTGAGACAGTATGTTACATGAGCCAGAAAGGGAAAAAAGGTAGAAAGAAAATGATACCAGATGTTTCTAAATGCACCTGGGGAACTAGCTGCAGCCCCTGGGAGACTGAGCATAAACGCTGGGAGGAGTAGTAGGTACCACAATCTCCCAGGTGTGCATGGACAAGTAGACTAACATCAGGACCTTAAAGACCATTCTGTAGTGTACCAGGCGGAGGCTATGCAGAGCAGGAATAATATGTTGGTACTGGAGATTACCAGTAAGGAATCTGGTTGCATAAAAGAAGTCCAAAGTAAAACGTATTGCAGTAATCAAAGCGGGGCAAGATGAGACATGCAGAGAACCAAGAGATCTGTTTAAAGCAGCAGATGCTTACCTTGGATATGTTCTGTTGATGGAGATGGAAGATTTAACAACATGTGAGACTTGGTTCTGAAGTGACAGGCAGCAGTTCAGCATCACAGCACACATTTGCCCCTTTTCCACAAGTTCAAGCTTATTGGCTATGTAAATAATATAATTAAGGAGGGTGGAACAAGGACTTTCTCAAAGTAGCATGAAATGCCTTGGCCTCAGTTTTAGAGATGTAAAGCATCAACTAGTTATGGGTAAGTCTTGAGTGAATTGTCCTCAGATCTTCAACAAAAGACTGCATACTTGCCATATCCTCTTGTGGATGGAGAGATAGAACTGAGTGCCATCAACATAGCATAGGTTCATAGGTTCATAGGTTCATACTAGGCTATCTGCCCTAGGGCATTTATAAGCCTAGCCAGAGTGTGTTTGGCTTTCGCCACCCATTTTAAATGAATTTTGCTATGCCCTTTTTCGAGGTTAGTATACTGTGCCTCTGTCTAACAGTGACACAGAAGTGATACCCAGGGTAAACCTAAGATCTCCCATCCACTCATCAAGATTCCTCTTGAAGAGAGTCAGTGAGGGACTCTGCCTAACCTGGACTGGGATTTTATTCCAGAGTGAAGGGAGCCTCTGGGTTATGAATCTGTCCCTCCAGCATGTCCTATTTATTTCAGTGCTGAGGTTCAAGTCTCTCGAGCTTGTAGCTCGATGGGATTTGGATTTTCTGAGGTGCAGCATGTCCATTAATTCTGGGTTGGACATGGCTTTATACGTCAGGCACAGATCGCCTCTGAGCAGGCGGTATGCTACTGAGTAGAGCTGGAGTTTCTTTAACCGGGCAGCATATGGCATCTGTTTGAGCCCTTTGATCCTCTTGGTGAGGTACTTTTGGGGTCTTTCCAGTTGCTGCAGGTGTCTGGTAAGGTACATCCCAAAAGGGGCATTGTATTCAATTATGGGCCTGATGAGGGATGAGTAAAGAGGCACGATGACCTCCCCTGATCTAGATGTGAATCCCTTCATGATTAGGTGGGCTATATAAAATGTTTTTCTAACCACTTTGGCCATGTGGTTGTTAAATGAGAGATTGCTATCAACTTGGGTCCCCAGGTCCCTAATTACTTCTTCTGTACTTAATGGATTACCACCTATGTGGTAATTTGTGGGCACTTTCTTTTTGCCAAAGGGGATGACTATACACTTTTTGGCATTTATCTTGAGGCCATGGCTCTGGCACCAGTTGTCTGTTTCTATGAGGCCCTTTTGGAGGAGGCTTGTGTCGGCTGGAGAGTCTATTATGGCACCCAGTTTGCAGTCATCTGCGAACTTGGTCAGCCACAGTCTTTCCATGTTGGCCTGTACCTCCGAGAAATATATACCGAACAAGAGAGGTCCAAGGACTGAGCCTTGTGGGATGCCACTTGTAACTGGTTTGGAGTCTGACATGGCTCCAGCAATTCTAACCATGTGGGTTCTGTCCTTGAGCCAGTTTGTAACCCATCTAGTGACACAGGGGTTTATATTTAAGCTGGTGAGCTTATCTATAATGCCCGAGTGGGGTATTGTATCGAAGGCTTTTGTGAGGTCCAGGTAAGCTGTGTGGACCACCTTCCCCTCGTCAATGGCCTTGGTGACTGTTTCAAAGAAATTGACCAGGTTTAAGAGGCAGGATCTGCCCTTAACAAAGCCGAATTGGGTAGGATCCAGTGTCTGTAGGTCCCCAATATCTTTATTTATGAGGTCCATGATGATCCTTTCCATAGCTTTGCAGACCAAGCTAGTCAGGCTTATGGGGCGATAGTTTCCAGGATCCGTTGAGGCACCACCTTTGTGGAGAGGGACCACTGTTGCTGTACGCCACTCTTTGGGTACATATCCTGTAGTAAGGCTGAGATTGAACAGTAGTTTTAGGTTTGGGTTTAGCTCTTCTTGGAGTTCATGTAGGACGCAGCCCGGGACACCGTCTGGTCCCATTGATGCTGTGTTTTTTGCTTTGGAGAGGCAGGTCTTACCTGAGCATCTGAGATGTCAGGGGGGCAGCACTCTGCTGGGATAGATATTTGCCCTTTTGGTGGGGGGGGGAGAAGTTTGCGCTGAACCTGTCAGCTAGGATGTTGGCAATGTCTGTGGGTTCGGTGTATTTTTTGTCATTTTGGACTAATTCTGAGCATATCTGGGAATTCCCACCCAGGTTTCTAACATAACTAAAGAAAGCCTTGTGATTATCCTTAGTGTCCTGTGCAATTTTTCTCTTGAAGCTGGCCTTAGACGATTTTATGAGTGCCCATAGTTTTTTGCTAATACTGATCAGAGATGCATTCCCTTTTTGGGATTTTGCTCTATCATGTAGTAGCTTCCTCCTTCTATTGTATAGTTTGTTTATGACTGGGGTCCACCAGACAGGACGTCTGCCTTTGGAGGATTGGGTCTTGGTTTTATTTGGGATTGCATGATCCATGCATTCCTGAAGGTGTTCATAGAATGCATTTATAAAGGATTCTGCGGTCTGGGCCGTATTTTCCACAGGCCCGGGGGCTTTGAAGGATTCCACCTCGGTTTTGAGGAGTGTGAAATTTGCTTTAGAGAAGTTTTTCACTGTGGTTTTCTGGGCAGGGGGTAGGGTCGGGATGTGAATATCCAGTGAGATTAATTTATGGTCTGATCTTACCAGTGAGGGATACACTTCTGGTCTGGAGCATAGAGTCCCCATGTTGGTGATGATCAGGTCCAGTATGTTTTCCCCTCTTGTGGGAGTGGTAACAAGTTGTTCCATAGCATTTGAGTTTATAAATTCTAGGAACCTTTGGGCTAGGGTGTTGGAGCTAGAGTAATGCTCCCAGTCTATGTTTGGGTAGTTGAAGTCGCCCAATATAATTGTGTTTGGAGAGACCTTCATATTTTCCAGTTTTCTCAGGAAGGCCGAGTGGGGTTCCTGGGTTTGGGAGGGTGATCTGTAGCAGGCTATAAACTGGAAGGCAGTTTTACCCACTGTTAGTTGCACATGGATAGTCTCTGATGCTTCGTGCTGTGCCACCAACCTGGAGGTGTGGGTATCTTTGATGAATATTGATACTCCCCCTCCTTTTGTGGTTCGGTCCAAGTTTTTGGGCCGAAAAGCATGGTATGAGGTATAACCTGGTAGTGCTGGGGTGCTCTTGGGAGCCTTGAACCAGGTTTCTGTTACTGCACAGATATCAATGTTCTCCATGCTAAGGAGAGTTTCGAGTGCATGCATCTTGAGGTTTAGACTTCTGGCGTTGAGTAGCATTACTCTTAGTTTCTTATCCCTTGTGATACCTATGGAGGTGGGTTTGTCTTTTGAGCCTTGCCTAAAAAGGGCACTATGGGGGTAGCAAGAGCCATTGCCAATATCCAAAAGCCCAGGGGTGACAGGTGCAAGCCGTCCCTAGCGAAGCATCGTGGCTTGTCGAGCATGTCATCCCAGGCTGACAGGCATTGGATCCCCTTTGAATGACACCAATACTTAAGCCAATTGTTGAAATTGATCATCTTGTCTTCATATTGTGGCATAATTCTTGGTGAGGGTAAGATGCTACTCAAGGTCAGGGTCATACTGGCCTGGGCTACATGCTCAGAGAGCTCATCTATGTCTCTTTTCATGTAGTCCAGGGAGGTACGTCTCAGGTCATTCACAGCAGCATGGACAATGACTGAGTCATATTTGTACTTGCCTTGAAGTGACCTGAGTGCTTGTGTTATGTGGCGGATCCTAGCGCCCGACAGGCAGCTCACTATGACCTTCTCCTTGTTCAGCCTGGTGAGTGGGACGTCAGTATGCCTGACGATAGAGTCACCTATTACAAGTGTATCAGGTGTGTTGTTTAGCCTTAAGGGCTGTGACTGTTCGGCACACTGGCTTTGTGAGCTATGTGTTGCACGTGTTTTGTTTTGGTGTAGCGGTTGCTTGGGTGTCTACTTTGGAGGTCTCTGCTGCTTAGGCAGATTTTTATTTAGAGCCTTCGAGTATGTTCTTGTGTGTTTATGTGTTTGGTTTGCTGTCGTGGTAGGTCTATGTGAGACTGGAATTGTAGTGAGTGTGGTTTCCTTCTCCTCCTGACTGGTTACGCCAGTACTGAGTTGAGAGAGCTTAGCCTCCAGTTTGGCTATATGGTTGCATCTCTCACATGTGTTGGAATTTGTTGGGAGGAGAAGAGGGTTGTCTGTGTACATGAGGCAGTTGTAACATTGCCTCAAGATTCCCAGATTCACCAGCTGGACCGGAGAGGAGATTGACAACTGACCTTTGGACATGCTAGAATAGTATTGGGAATTCCTTTATAATTGAAAAAAAGGGCCAGTGGGAACAAGGTACTCAAAGGGAGTTTGTGATCGTGTACTGCTTTTAATTTTTTAGTGCTGACTTATATAATTGCTTTTGTGAGCAAGCGCCAGGTAACTTAAATGCAATGTGTTACAGGTAACTTAAATGCAAAAACGACAAACAGTAACTTTCTTTCAAGTGAAACAAGGAAATAAGTACAGTAAGCAATGCAGATATCACTAGGGATCCACAGAAGCGCTAAAAAGCCGTGTTTTAGGTGGAATTAGCATTTCAGGGAAATGACAAGCAAATAAACAACAAGCATACAAGCAAAGATAGATTCAGCAGGCCTGGATCTAGTCCATGCTACAGCAAACAAGGTGTACCAATTTCAGTAAGAAACAGTTCAAATATGCAGGCACTATAAGCCTTTAACCAGAAATTCCCAGCTCAGAAGGGCAAAGTCCAGCCTCTCCTCCCACAAGAGTGCAGACCACGAACCTTCTTAATGTAAAATAACTGGCCTGAAGCCCAAGTGCTTAAACCAGAACTAATACACTTTTAGAATAACAGACACTGAGCCCTCAATTAGCAGTTCCCAACTTAGAAGGATGTAAGCTACCTGTCCTGCCACCACAGTGCAGGCCACAAACCTTCCTAATGTAAAACAACTGGTCTGAAGCCCAAGTGCTTAATCCAAAAGACTTAGAATGATAGCTACACTTTAATCAAGTTACTACCAAGCAGTAATAAATACAATTGAGTACTTTAAAGAATGCCTGGATTAGTGCTCAAGTTATACAAACAAAGCTAGATTCAGCAGGCCTGGATCTAGTCTATGCTATAGCAAACAAGGTGTACCAATTTAAGTAAGAAGCAGTTCAAATATGCAGGCACTATAAGCCTTTAACCAGAAATTCCCAGCTCAGAAGAGCAGAGTCCAGCCTCTCCTCCCACAAGAGTGCAGACCACGAACCCTCTTAATGTAAAATAACTGGCCTGAAGCCCAAGTGCTTAAACCAGAATTAATACACTTTTAGAATAAAAGCATAGGTAGTATAACCCCTTTAACTCAAACGAAGGCAGTGTGTACAGGAGCGGCTTTAGGTCAACTGGTGCCCTAGGCAAAAGGGCTCCACGGCGCCCCCCACCACACCACCTGGTGCCCCCGTCCTGGTCTATCAACACCAAATAAATACTGGAAAAGCTCCCCTGTGAGAGCAGCACCCTAGGCAGCCGTCTAGTTGGCCTATGCCTAAGGCCGGCTATGAGTATGCATATCATAAACAAGGAAAGGCCTGAGATGTAGTCCTGTGGCACTCCACAACCAGAATGTTAAAGAGCAGAGGTGTAGATGTCCAACTGTAATGAACATTTTAAGAGAGTGGCAGGAGATGAATACTCTAAGACTATGGAGGAAATGCCACACAAAAAGCTTAAATGCTCAGTCAAACTGCCATGGGCCACTTCCAGCAGACAGATCCAGGAAGACAACACTGAATAGTATCAGTGGTCTCTAGTCATGAAGAGATGAATGACAATTTGAATAAGAGCAGTCTCACTGCTGTGGGGAATGTGAAACCTAGACTGAAACAGTTCCATTAACCCATTGTCTGTAAGGTAAGACTCAAGTTGCATATAAATAACCTTACCTAAAAAAGGGCAGGTTAGAGACATTGCAGTAGAATTGTACTCAAAAAATTATATTGTGAGGATAAAGGTTGAAAGGGCCTTCTTCAAGGCTAAAGGAAAAAAACAGTCCTTTGTGGTGAATCCAAAGTTTGATGTCTCACTGTACCATAGACATCAAGGTTGGCCTGGATTAGCATCAGTGGACAAGAGTCCATCATGCAAGTTGTAGAATGCACAACAGAGGTCACAGTCAAGAAGGCATTAAAACTGAATAAGTCAAACACCACCAAAGTGATGGAAATTGTAGGCTTGAAACTACTGCGAAGCCCATAGCTCAAACAGTGGAAGTGCAGATCTGAGAGCAGCAATCCTGTCAGCAAACAGTTCACAGCAGCAGACTCACGTTGCTGCACAGCTTGTCTACCACTCAGAAGAGCATAGCTGGTTAGTTAGCTGCTACTGATATTTCCCTAGATGTTTAATTCTCATGAGTGATCTCAGTGTGATACATCAGCTAATGTTTATCCATGTCAAATTTATCAGTCCACAGGCCTGTATTCTGCCAATGATACTCCATTCTGTACCCTTCTTGTCACAGCAGATGAAGTTCATGGTCAAATTAAAGTAATTCCAGCTAACTTGAGAGAGGGTGAGCACAACTTGGGGTGAATAAATCAAGTGTCGAGGGCAATGACCTGTTATAGTCATTAAGAATTGCATCAACAGAACTGTTATCATCCTCTAGAAGGAACTGAAGGAGTGCTGAACAGAAAATAACAGGTGTGATATTCCTAATAAACTATGTAACTCCCACAGCTCAAGACTGTGGGAACTGTAAAGCAGCAGCTGTGGACCAAGGTGGACAAGGAAGTAGTCAGACCAGAGCCACTACCAGTGCCATTGCCTACACATCCAATAAGAAGTTCAAGTCCAATGTATGTCCATATATGTGTTTTGTAAATGTAATAACCTGAACAATTATAGAATTCTTTCTCAATACAGCTAAATTCATTATCGAGAGCCAGCAAATCATCACTGACTTAGATACAGAAGTTAGTGAGTGTAACCAAATGCTGATGACACAAGACTGATTGGATAAGTAAATTGGTGAGCTCTGGTAGCTATGTATTCATTTAGCTGGGTAGACAGTAGGTGAGGAGAACGCTACAGATTGTTCCTGCAGCATGGACAAATTTAAAATAATTGGTCATGCTATATGCCACCTTTTTCAACTGAAGAATGGCGCCACAGCAGACAGCAGCTCTAGCCTCAATCCTGCCCCCAGGACACTATATCATGGAAACATTAAGTGGGACAATGGTTACCTAATATGAGACAAAATAATTATCATGCCAGATGTCTGCAATGAAGGCAAGGATGCAGCAAGTCAGAGAACATCTGGGCTTGTTACAGATCATCCTCATATTATTAAAAAAGCCCTAAGAGGTACTATAATGGAAGGGTCCTAATTACCTGCCACAGAGGGAAAGGCAGGACCCTGGATACCATAAACACACAGAAAAAAGACTATGGTGTTTTACCCAGCTCCTAGTTGAAATGCTTGAACTTGGACCATTGAATCCAAAAACACAGAAAAAAAATAAAAATGTGAAGAGTGAAGAGTGAATACCCCCTGCACCCAGAGATATGGGGGAGAGCTTGTCACTCACACTTACCCTGAACTGATATATACCGACTTTGAGATATCCATACTTCAGAGAAAAGGGAATAATCCAACAAATTACAGTCTTGGACTTAGTATATATTAGTCCCAGTTCTCAGTTTTTCAGTTTTCACATTTTGGGGCTCAGCAATCAAAGTTCTGACATTTCAAATGGTTGCCGTTTTATCCCAGGGAAGCAGTGGTGAAGCCAGTGTTCCATCAAGGGAATGTACTTAGTAATGTCCACATCGGCCTACCTCTGCTGGCTGACATGGTGCCTGCATAAAATGCACAAGTGCCTACAAAGCTATAAAGTAGCTGATGACAGACAAGGAGAGATTAAAGGACATAGTCTTAGAAGACTAGACTTATCATACTGTATAGAAAAAGTGGCAGTAATAACCATAACTCTAAAAGAAAATATAAGACAAAGGACAATATAAAACAAGAAGAGGTAATATAAACAAAAATCCAGTCAATTCAGAGTGAATTGTCGGCACAATTATCTTCTAAACCCTAGTAACAGCTAGGACACATAGGTCAACAACAGCACAGAGCAAACTGGTAACAAGTTTTTGCGCAAGTCCCTGTCTCAAAGCAATATTTTCTCACAGTGGATCATCCATCCTACCGACCTAAAGCTGGACCTTCAGGCTGTAGATTATGCAGCTATCACCAGTGACTAGACCCAATGCAGCCTTCCCTGGAGAAACCAAAAAAAGTTACATCCCAGGACTTTGGTGTTGGCTCTACAGACATAGTGGATTCTTGTTGCAGCCTAATACTACATGAGACTTCCCAGTGGTAAACACAAAGATTGCTATTATTTTTTTTTAATTTCACCTTTTCTCACGAAAAAGACTTGGTTTAGAAGGCTAATTTATATTGGCCCTTCCAATGACTTTCAAACTTGCATGCATACTCTCAAGGTTAAATGTCTAATGTGTTTGGTATACAGTGTTCAGACTCCCCTGTCTAAATTGTTTTTCAGTGTCGATTTCAGTTTAACTTTCTAATTTTCCATTGAATGTCCTTAGACACGCATTTGAATGTTTTTGGTTTTTGAACCACTGATTTTTTTTGGGTGGTGAAAGCTAGGGAACCTTTTTGGCTAGGCTTATATAGGCCCCAGGGCCGATAGCCTAGTACCTACCTATGAACCTATGCAGCTTATTAAATAAAGGTTATGATTGTTAGAAAAAAAGTCTATTATCTAAACCTTTTGTGTCCAACAGAAAGGATCATATAAGTTTGCAGGACAGACCAGACATATTTTCCTGATACCTAGCAAAGGTATTTTTAGATCATCTTTAATAAATGGCTTCACCAGTCTGAGCACATGTTGGTTAAAATACTGCACTGTGTCCCATTGTCTGTTCTTTGCCCCTACCCTTATGAAGCAGTACTTTTGCCACCCAGAAGCACTTTTGCAAACCTCCCACATGGGAAATATGACTGACAGTATTAGAGGACATTAAGCATTTTGTAGAGCTATTTTTCAATCTTTTACTCAAAGCAAAATACTCACCCCACTTCTCTTTCCAGCCAAATCTATTTTGACATCCCAGCACTGATATTACCACCACCCACTTTACTGATTGCAGTATCCTGCCACCTTAGTGAATCTCTGCAATAAGTAAAAAAACACATTTAAAGGCATTTTTTGCAGGGGAAGAAGCTCCCCCCCCCCCCAGAGTATGAACTCTGCCTCCAACCATACTTTTTCCAAAGTTTTACTAACTGGGAGAAAAATAAAACACAATTATTTCCTTTTCTCTGAGATGGCGTGACCTCAGCTGCACTATATTTAGAGATCAAGGGCGTCTGGGCATAGACCTCACATTAAGGGATACAGAGGGTACAACAAATCTGAAACAAAAGAATGTTTATGGGATCACGTCCTATAATGGGAACCATGATGATAAAATGGGTAGCACGTGTTTCATGATAGGGTAAAGTAAACCCATCCTAGTCATTTTACCTCATAGTCTCCCATATTTCTTTCCTGGGTTGTGAATATTATCAGTGTTACTAGCCAGATATGGCCTCTGAAGCTACTCGACTGTTTCTGGAAAGCCTCCACTTTTCTTGTCCCTCCTTAGGGATGTAATCATGCTTTCATGGCACCTCAGAACACTTCTATCCCTGACTGCAATCTGTCTGCCATCTGCTTTCACTGCACACTTCTCCTATATCTGATGCTTTTATCCATCGAACTTCACCAGACATCATACAAGCAGGGAGTCAGAACACCACCTTTCTTCCAGTGAGAAGAAGAAGGTATTCTGTGGCTGATTAAGCATTTCATCCCCCACCATCCATCACTTAACCTGCTTCATTCCCAGACTCTACTGTGGTATAAGGGAGAGAGGTGTGTTAATCCTCATTAGCTGCAGGCTGGTGTCAATTTTGAGTCATTTACACACTTCAGTTGATCACACATTGTCACATAGCCTTGAATATTTCTATACCTTTGAGACATTCCATGCCCTTCAGCATTTAAATGTCAGTTGTTTCATCTCATTGGCTCCCTTTGCACTTTGTTGGTACCAGTTAACAGGGATCTCCATCTTTCTTACTGAAGGCAATAAAGCTATTTTGATTTAGATTTTTCAGCAGTGTATTTTCTTAGCCCTTCCTGCATTTATTGTGCTTTCATGAATGCGTTCCTTCTTAAGTGAGCTCTTTTTACTTACCGTTCTAGTTCATGACTCTAATGAAATTAGAAGAGTCTTTCTTCCATTCACAAAATGCAAAAGTTAAGCAAACTGCCTTTGCCACCACAGCAGCCTACCAAATGGCCTCAGCCATAGGTGGGTGACTCTGCTGTGGCTATTTGTTGTTCCTCAGACCACTCATCTTTTACCCTGAATCCGTCTGGTGCAGCACCTACAGCCACTATGGACTGGGGGTTAGCCACTTCCTTTGTGGCTGTTGTTGTTCCCTTAGTGGGCAAGGGAGAGCCACTCTTGTCATTGCTGGGAGACAGAACAGGGAAGACTTCCATGTTGTGTCAGAATGTTGTATCCATCCCTGGGGAAGCTGCTGCTGCCATTAGTAACATAGTTGGGCCCAGTTTTCCTGTAAAAAAAAAAAAAAAAAAAAAAGGAAACTAAGCATGTGTCTACTCCTCCTCATATTTCTTTAGATAGGAGTCATTTACTGGGTCTGGCTCAGGCTATTGATCCGACTTGTAAAGTAGTTTCTGGTAAAAGAAACCGAGATACCTCTTTACCTGAAGATATTCAAGATTCTGAACAGAAGATGAAAGGAAGCCAACATGGTTTTCTCCTCAGATTTCAGATTCAGACTCAGGGGACAGCTCACTTGCTGATTCTCCTGTGGGTGGTTCTCTTTCCTTGAAACTATTGCTAGAATGTGACAGTGTTTTCAGTGAAAAAACATTGAAGTTTCTCAGTCCCTGAGAAAATACTATGAATTGTTACAGAAGGAATTTCCAGAAACTACATCCAGCCCTCCTGTTGTGTCTGCTTTAGAGGATATGTGTTACTGCCTGCAATTTTCCTGATAGTCACAAACCAAGAACCAAATGGTTGAGACAAACCAAGAATAAATACACACACTTGTGGTAGTGGGATGAAAAAAGAACAGGCCAACAATACTTTCCAAGACTTTAATAAAATTTTTAGTGCTTTCGTTCCCTAATATTGGAACTTCTGATATACACCACAGGTGTGTGTGTGTGTGTGTGTGTGTGTGTGTGTGTGTGTGTGTGTGTGTGTGTGTGTGTGTGTGTGTGTGTGTGTGTGTGTGTGTGTGTGTGTGTGTGTGTATTTCCTGATAGACAGCCAGCTGTCCCTAAAAAGGCAGACAAGATTTATAAAGTTCATCAAGCTTTTACATTTTATACACTGTTCCCAAACCTGCCCCAGCATCTATAGCTTTAGTTGAGCCCATTACTGCTAAACACTTAATATGAATGCTACTCTTTTTGATAAGGATGAGAAATTATTTATAAGTATGGGAAAAAAGTATGAGAAAAAACTACAACTTTGATTTTCAGAATTTTGAATTGTCAGACTCGTATGTTAAAGTTTGTTCTGGCTAATTGTGAAAGTATGAGGAATGTTTTATTTCAGGTTTCTTGTGAGGAAAAATCTGTTTTAAATAATTTAGTTTCTTCTAGTACTCATTGTTTACAGGGTGTGTGTAACTGTTGGCACTTCTTCCAGGGCTATGGCTACTGGCACTGTTTTAAAGAGGTTTGCGTGGCTGCATTCTCAGAATCTCACAGAGGATGTTAAAATGTGATTTTTAATTCAACTTTAGATAGAGATTTAATTTTTGGCCCATCTGCTGCAGAGCTGATAAAAAAGTCTGATGAAAGGAGTAAACTGAACCAGAGAATTTCTAAGATTTTTCAGCCCTCCTTTTCTAAATTTTCAAAGGGTTTCTCTGACCCCCTCATCCAGTTTTGGCAAAATGGCAGAATAAAAAGATTCAACAAAATACAGGTAAACATGTTTAAGAAGAAATGGTAAAGGGTTCCAAAAAGAAGCTTCAAACCTCCCAGAACCAAGGACAGTGCAATAAGTCTAAATGACTATTCAAGAGACCTTACGAACCTCTCCCATTCAGCCCCCTTTTTCTCTTCCAGAAATTCTGAATCTCTATTTTTCTCTTTGGCAGCAGATTGTTTCAGACAAATGGGTTCTGAAGATCATTCATCAAGGTTACAGATGACAATGGGAAAAAATTACTCATTTCCATGCGGTTTTTCCTCATCCCCCAGATGAGACTCTTTTGTTTCCTCTGGTTCTTCATCATACACTGTCCCAAAAAGTGATAGAACCCGTTCCTACTTTCCAGGTGGGGAAGGATTTTTATTTAAAGATGTACTTAGTGCTAAAGAAAGAAAATGTTTGGAGGCCACGTATGGATCTTTCTTTCCTAAAAATGTTTGTGATAGTGCCTAAATTCAAAATGATGTCACTTCGCAACCTGTCACCTCTTCTTCCTCTTTCACCTTTCCAGGTAACACTACACTTACAAGATGCTTATTATCACATCCAGGTATATCCAGACTTTAAATGTTTCTTAAGGTTTTGTGTGTCTGGATTACATTATCAGTTCTCTGCTAAACCCTTTGGACTATCCACTGAACCAAGAATGTTCACAAAGTGTCTGGCTACAGTTGCAGGTCATTGCAAGCTAGAAGGTTTCCACATTTTTCCATATTTGATAACTTGCTTATTTTTACAGAGTCTTGTTGCAAGTGTCAGGAATCTTTCTTAGGTGAGAGATCCCTTACACAAGCTGAGATTCCAAGAGAACATTCAAAAGACTTTCTTGACTCCTTCACACAGGATTGTGTTCCTGGGATGTCAACTAGATACATCATTTCAAAGAGCATTTTTTCCAGGAGAAAAAAACTTAGAGCTACATCACGATCTATTTCAAAGGTTTCCACTAAAACTCTGGTCGCTATGAGGGAATATCTCAAGATTTTGGGTCTCATGGTTTCTGTGATTCTCATGATACACTTGGCAAGACTACACATAAGAAAGATACAATGGTATTAGAAGTCTCTTTAGTCCCAGCACTAACACTTGCAGTCTTTTCAAATTTCAGTGCTGGGGTTTGTCAGAAGAGAAGTTATCTGGTAGAGGCAACAGATATCCTTAAATCCAGGTCTCCCCTTCTCCATCCCTTTTCCAAAGAAGTTAGTCACAACAGGTGTTTGGACTTTGCTTGAGGAGTAGTTTCTGCAGATATAAAAGTGCAGGGTGTATTGGACACTAAGGACAGATGCAAGCACATAAATATCCCTGATTAAGGCACTCAGCTCTCTGAATCATCTTTGGTTCCCAGGATCTCTTCAAGTTTTTACAGACAATACCACAGTCATGTGGTATATCAACAAATGGAGAAAACAGTTTGTACCCCCTTTGAAGACTAGCCATATTAGCTTGAGATACAGCTTCACAGCACAATCTCACTCTGCAGGCATCCTACATTCCTTCTAAGCAAAGTTGTGCAGCAGATAAACTGAGCAGGTACATGGCAGATGTCTAGAATGGAGCTAGATCAGAGGGTCTAGCAAGATCTGATCCACCTCGAGTAGTCTTCTTTGCCTCCTCTCTGAGCAATCAACTGGCAAGATTCTGTTCCAGCACTTCATGCAAGAAGGCCTGGAAGACAGATACCTTTTCTTTTCCTAGGACAGAAATCTTCCTTTATGCTTTTCCTCCCGTTCCACTAATATCCAGGGTACTTCTGATGATTCAGAAGGAATTCCCCAGGATCGTTGTGGTGACTCCCTTCTGGCCCAGGCAACAGTGGTTTGCCCTTCTTTTGGAAATGACCAGGAGCAATTACCACATGTTTCCTCACAGACTGGATCTACTCACAACGAAACAGGGGTGTTTGATACATCCTAACATCAAACAGCTTTAGTTGTCTGCCTGGATGATAGGGTCTTAATTCCTTTTAGGCTTCTGATTACTGAGGATATACAGCAGGTACTAATGGAGGCAAGAAAGCCTGCTTCTACAAAATCATATATTATCAAGTGAAAAAAGTTTTCTAGTTGGTGCCAACATAACCAGCACACATTCAGGGCTAGTTTTTCTCTGGTTTTAAACTATTTGTGAGTTATTATCTTATAGTCTTTCTTATTCATCTGTCAAGGTTCATTTAGCAGTTATTTCAGAATATCTGTCCATGGATCTACCTCCTCTTTCAATGCAGTCTCAATTCAAAATGTTTTTAAAAGGGATTTTGCACAATAGGCCTCCAAGTAAACCAGTGGCCCCTCTTTGAAATCTTAATTCTGTTTTAAAGAACCTAACACTTGCTCCATTTGAACCAGTTAGCCTTGCTGACTGCAGATTCTCAACATGGAAACCAGTTTACGGATAGCTCTAACCGTTGCAAGAAGGATATCTGAGTTGCAAGCTCTTATGGTGGATCAACTCTATCTCATTTTCCACAGGGACAGGGTTTCTTTGAGAACTAATATTTATTTTATGCTTAAAGTGGTATCCAAGTTCACTTAAGCTAAACTATCTATGTCCTTGTTTTCTTTCCTGAACCTAAACATAAGGGAAAAAGAATACTCCATACCTTGGATGTCCACAGACAACTCATGTACTATCTTGATATAAGTAAATCTGTCAGATCTTCAGATAAATTGTTCATTTCTTGTAATGGTAAGAAGAAGGGATAACCTGTGTCAAAACAAGCTGTTTCCAAATGGCTGTCTAAAGCTATCACCTTTTGTTATACTCACCATGACAAATCTATGCCAGGCAGGGTCAAGGCCTATTCTACCAGGGAACTGGCTTCATCAATGGTTCTTTGGAAAGAGTTAAATTCTAGAAGCATTCTAGATATTGTTACTTGCTCCTCTGTACATTATGTTGCAATGCACTATAAGCTTCATCCCTTCCATAGGTCTGTGTTAGGCTTTGCTAGGAACATTCACCAGGGTTCCTGGACTTTTCTCCTTCCACCTCCGAAATGTAGTAAGCTAAGGTAATACACCCATATAGCTAAGGCTTCTGTAGCAGTAATCAATATGATGAACACAGTACAATTGTGTAAGTAAACTGACCATAACAGTAGATCACTGCTACAATAGCCACTTCTTCCCATAACATTGTGGCTCTGCCTTCAGGATTACAGATTTTTGGGGGTAATAAAGTTTTCACCTCATGTCAAGCTTACATGAAATCAAAGTTAGTTTATACAGAGTAGTGGGGTATAGAATTCCAGCTCCTACATGGGGGTATAGGGGGATTGCCTCTCCTCTTTTCAAAAAAAAAGATTGCTTTTGGTTTTATTGTTTTAATCAAATATTTTATGTATCAACTTTATAACAGCATGTTTTATGCCATGATTTAATTTTGTTTTATTCAGTGCTATTAATTTATGTTAGCGTTCAGCGCTCATCCATTTAACATCTTCTTAGATGACATGATTTATTTCATTTTATTTTGCATGGTTATCCCCACCAAATTAAAGGCTTGTTTACAAGGAAACAAGATACACAACAGAGATGATGCTGCCCTGCAGATTGTTGGTTGAGCCACCCCAAGAGGAAGTGGTCCACTCTCCAAACTGTTGGTTGGATCACCCCAAGAGGTCATGCCAGTTCGCTGGTAAACCCACCAGATCATTGGTTGGACCACCCCAGGTGGTACTGCCAGTTCACTAGTTGACCCACCAGATCATTTGTTGGACCACCCTGGAGGTACTGCCTGTTCACTGTTTGACCCACCAGATCACTCATTGGACCACCCCTGGAGGTAGTGCCAGTTCGATGGTCGACCCACCAAATGATTGGTTCGACCACCCCAGGAGGTTTTGCTAATTCGCTGGTTGACCCACCATCTCACTTGTTGGACCACCCGAGGAGGTATTGCCTGTTCACTGGTTGACCCACCAGATCATTTGTTGGACCACCCTTGGAGGTAGTGCCAGTTCGCTGGTCGACCCACCAGATCATTGGTTGGACCACAACAGGAGGAAGTGTCAAGTTTACTAGTCCACCCACTAGACTGTTGGTTGAGCCACCCATGGAGGTAGTATCAATTCATTGGGTCAGCCAGGGTAGACTGCACATGAGATGTTCACAAAACCTATACAAAAGAAAAATGTGGGTTCTTCATGACAAACATAAGTTGTCCATCTTGCAGTAAGTTGTGATGTACTTATAGCTGAATGTCTTTATACTTAAAGACACAATAATGTGTCTCGACTGTTTGGAAATTGTGAAAAAGTTACAGTATACAAGCAGTCAAAAATACAGAAAACATAAGTCAAAAAGAGTTGATGCAAACCAAGAAGCAGTTAATTATGTGGATTTACCCTGTGCCAGATGTTAAAAGGAGAAACCAGAAACTATGTATTGTAGAAAGAAGGAAGTAAAGGACAAAAGTAGCATTAAATACTGACATAGCCACACCTAACAACTACAGCGCCAACAGCATTATGAGATAGAATGTTTAAAATACAAAGTCATGCAAACAACTGCTAGAGCAATAAGGAACAGTGGCATGCAGATAGTTTCCAGATATGCTGTAAAAATTCCATGCATATATAAATAAGATACTAATACATATAACAGTTATGGATTACAGGAAAAAGCAATTCAGAATACACTGCAGGTGCTGAGACATGAAATAAGAGCAATGGTTAAACACGAGAAACTAAAATTATAGTAATTTCATGAAATTTAACTATTCCCTGACTGAGGAATGGGATCCTTTCTTGTAGCACATTAAAAAACTGAAGATTTGGAGAAATTTTATTTTATTTATTTATTTTATTTTACATTTGTTGACCGGGATAGTCTAACTGGATTTATGTCCATTTTCAGTAGAATCTCGGGGAGATATGCTCCAAGAGATTACTAGACTACTAACATACAGGTACTAGTTGTTATACAGTTAAATGCTACAAATTTTAAACAGTTCAGGAACCTTCACAGTTTATACAAAAAACATGTTACAAGCATTAGATAAGATATTTTAGACTTTATGTACAAGACTTCATTAGTAACTAGAAAGTAATTGTTAAACAGATGCATACTTCAAGTTTCAACAGTTCAGCAATGCTGACAGTTTAAACAATACTTGTTGCCTGCCTTAGGTAGGATGCTTTAGAATTATATGCAGACGAATTTAACTAGGTATTTTAAATTATCTCTATTAGGATAAGATATGTTTTGCCAAGGATAGGCCTTGATCTAAAAAGACACAGCTAGAGCAGGAATTAGGTCTTAAGAGAGGGTATTTGGGATATAGTATGAGATTAGTCTGGATTTGTACAGGGACATAACCAATGGGCTTTAACACAGAGTTTCAGACAGTGTTTAAAAAGTGTAAATGAAGACAGTGATGTAAGTTCATGGGGGAGTTGGTTCCAATACTTTCCAAATGCATTTGAGAACAGAGCATCTCCTGCCATGTTATTAGATGTACATGTTGATACAAGTAGTTTATTAGATGAGTGTAAAGTTGAAAGGTTCTTATATTGGGTAATGAGACTAGCAAGTATTGGGGTATTGGCAGGCTGGAAAAGGGTTTTGTGTGCAATGGTGAGCTAGATGAAGGCATTCTAGCTCTACAGGTCTTTAGTCTGCCTACACCATCATTGTCTGGCAAGCAGACTGAGGAGGCATTTGCCTTATGCCACCATTATTTATATGCATGTATGTGCACCCAAACAGAGAAGTAATCATTATCTCTGTACTGTTCAAACTGCATTGTTTCTCTCACCTCTGAACTGGTATATCCTATATCATGTAAGGTCCCTTGCCTTTTATGTCTCTTACTTAAACTTACTAAGCAAATGCACTCACATTATATTCAGCAAACTATTCAGCTCTGCATGTTCAGTCCTTGTAACTTCTGAAACATTGACTGACAGGCTTATATCTCCTACTACTACTGCTTCATGTGATGATGGCAGTCACTCACAAGTGCAGGTTCTGCTTTGAGTTCACTTTTAAAATCTTATTGCAATGTATAGCACCTAGGCTGTAGCAAACCTGGTATGAAGTATCAGCTATGGGAGGAGTTGAACTGAAGACATTAGAGCAGCAAATGCTCTGGTGGTATTGATCGCACCTAGACTAGGCCACCAGGAGCAGGGTGAGAGGGCTGTGGCAGTAGACAAGAGCATATTGCGGTGTAGCCTTAAGTATAGGGATTCCAGAAAGAAATTTGCAATTTTCATACTCTACCAACCATGGACAAGGTATCAGCATTCTTGTTCTGTATCCTGAATATTTAATGGCAACCAGAACCTATCACCTCAAAAAGGCTTCCCCTTTGAGAAATTTCTTTAGAGTTTTCCATGGAATGGTGACTACATTTAGTCAACCATGATAAATTTGTCGAGCTTCTATCATCTTCTCCTCCTTACCTCAGCAAAAAGAACACATCATGAAAGGATAGAAAGGCTGATTGTAGGCAGTTACCCACCATGTGGAACTTCTGTATTGCAATAACTTATACCTTACTCACAACGTTATTGCAGTACAGTCATGTCATACCTCCATCTTCTCTGCTGTTTATCTGACATTCATAAGGTTCATAGGTTCATAAGTAGGTACTAGGCTATCGGCCCTGGGGCCTATACAAGCCTAGCCAAAAAGGTACCCTGGATTTCGCCACCCAAGAAAATTATTTTCCTGTGCCGCTGTTGAGCAGAGCCACAGAGGTGATCCCCGGTATGAATTTCCTGTTTCCCATCCAATCATCAAGATTTTTCTTGAAGAGTGCTAATAAGGAGCTTTGTTTGATATAGATGGGTAGTTTGCTCCAGAGTATGGGAAGTCTCTGGGACAGGAATCTATCCCTCCAGCATGTTGTGTTTATTGTGGTGACAAGATTTAGGTCCCTAGAGCATGTAGCTCAGAGGGATTGGGGTTTCTTTAAATGGAGCATGTCCAACAGCTCTGGGTTTGACATAGCTTTGTATGTTAGGCAGATATTGCCTCTGAGTAGGCGATATGTGACAGAGTAAAGCTGGAGTTTTTTGAGATGGTCTGCGTAGGGCATCTGTTTGAGGCCGGTAATCCTACTTGTGAGGTATTTCTGCGGCCTCTCCAGTTGTTGTAGATGTCTTGTGAGGTACATAACAAAAGGGGCATTGTACTCTATAATGGGTCTAATGAGTGACGAGTAGAGGGGAACAATGACCTCTTTTTTCCTGGATGAGAAACCTTTTGTGATGAGGTGTGCCACATAGAAGGATTTCCTGAGTACTGTGGCGATGTGATTATCAGGTGAGACTACTGTCCACCTGTGTCCCAAGATCTCTTATCACACTTTCAGTGTTAAGTAGACTACCACCTATGTGGTAGCTCATGGGTACAGAGTTTTTACCAAAGGGGATGACAATGCACTTTTTGGCACTGAGCTTGAGGCCATGGCTTTGACATCAGGCATCTGTCTCAGTAAGGCCCTTTTGTAGGATGTCCACATCGCTAGGAGTTTCAATTATGGCTCCTAGTTTGCAGTCATCTGCAAACTTTGTTAGCCAAAGACCTTCTGTGTTAGCCTTACTTCAGAAAAGTAGATACCAAACAGGAGAGGACCCAGGAGTGAACCCTATGGTACTTGTCACTGGTCTGGAGTCAGATTTGAAGTCTGCTACTTTCACAGTGTGGGTTCTGTCAGTGAGCCAGTTGGCAACCCATCTTGTGAGTTTAGTGAGTTTATCTATAATTTCAGAGTGGGAGATGGTGTCAAAAGCCTTGGCAAGATCTAGATAGGCTGTGTGAACCACCATACCCTCATCTACGGCTTTGGTGACTTCTTCAAAGAAGTCATTCAGGTTTAGGAGACATGATCTGCCTTTTACAAACCCGAAATGGGTGGGGTCCTGAGTTTGGAGATTACCAATGTCTTTGTTTATAAGTTCCATGATGATACGTTCCATGGCCTTGCAGACCAGGCTCTTTAGGCTAATGGGGCAGTAGTTCACGGGGTCTGTGATGGCTCCCCCTCTGTGGAGTGGGATAGCCATCACTGTGCGCCATTCAGTGGGCACAAAGCCTGAGATGAGGCTATGATTGAACATGGTGCTTAGGTGGGGTGCCAGTTCATTCTGTAGTTCATGTAGAACGCAGCCTGGGATGTTGTCAGGTCCCATGGAAGCTGTATTCTTGGCTTTGGAGAGTGTGTTTTTTACCTGTGCAGCCATGATTACAGAAACTTTGCATTCTTCCAGTATAGAGATGGGCCCTTTAGGGGGTGAGGGGGGTAAAGTTATCACTGAACCTATCTGCCAAGATGTTGGCAATATCAGTTGGTTCTGTATATTTAGTGTCATTGTGCTGTAACTCAGAGCAGATCTGAGTGTTGCCATTGAGATTCTTGACATAGTTATAGAATGCTTTGTGGTTTAGAATCAGTGGTGATTTTGTTTTTATAACTAGCTTTGGAGGATTTTATGAGGGATCTCAGATTCTTACTAAGGCTGACCAGGGAGTTCTTCCAGTCATGGGATTTTACGCTTTTTTGCAACAGTTTCTTTCTTCTGTTGTAGAGTTTGTTTATGGCAGGGGACCACGAGATTGGCTTCCTTTTTTTGAAGGATAGCATCTTGGTTCTGTTAGGGATAGCATGATCCATGCACTCATGTAAGTGTTTATAAAGTGCATTTGTGTAGGATTCAGCAGTCTTACCTCTATTGCCCATCTGCATTGATGTCGCAAAGTTTGCCACTTCTGTCTTAAGAAGTGTGAAGTTGGCTTTGGAGAAATTTTTTACAGTGGTTTCCCTAATGGGGGGTGGGGGCGGGATGTAGGTGTCTAGGCTGATTAGCTTGTGGTCGGATCTGACTAACGAGGAATTGAATCTGGTATGGAACACCGGTCACCCATGTTGGCAATGACCAGGTCTAGGATATTGCTGCCCCTGGTGGGGGTGTGGATAAGTTGAGCCAAGGCGTTGGAATTTATGAATTCCAGAAAACGTTGAGCAAAAGAGTTGGTACATGAGTAGTTTCCCCAGTTAATGGTGGGGTAGTTGAAATCACCCATTATGAGGGTGTTGGGTTGTACCCTAATATTTTCCAGTGTATCAAGAAATGAAGAGTGAGAATCCTGGGGCATGGTGGGGGATCTGTAGCAAGTTACAATTTGGATTGCGGTCTTGCCCTGAGTTAGTTGCACTTGGATAATCTCGGATGCATTATGCTGAGCAACTAGCCTGGAGGTGTGGATATCCTTAATGAATATGGACACGCCTCCACCTTTAGTGTTTCGGTCCAGATTAGGTGGCCAAAAGGTGTGGTATGAATTATAGCCTGATAATGCAGGGGTGCTCTCTGGAGCCTTGAACCAGGTCTCTGTCACTGCACAGATGTCGATGTTTTCCATTTTAAGGAGTGCCTCGAATGAATGCATTTTGAGGTTTAGGCTTCTAGCATTGAGTAGCATTACCCTCAGATTTTGCTTCCTTATACCTGTTATGGTGGTGAATTTGTCATTTGAACCTTGCCTAAAAAAGGCACTATAGGGGTGGCAAGAGCCTTAGCCTGTATCCGGAATCCCAAGGGCGACAGGTGCAGGCCATCTCTGGCAAAGCATCGTGGTCTGTCAATCATGTCATCCCATGCAGACAGATACTGGATCCCCTTAGAATGACACCAGAAGCTTAGCCAATTGTTGAAGTCAGTCATTTTGTCCTTGTACTGTGGTATCATTCTGGGTGATGGCAGGATGCTACTCAGGGCTTGGGTCATACCTGCCTGGGCTACAAGATCGGAGAGCTCCTCCGTGTCTCTTTTCATGTAGTCCAGGGAGGTACATCTCAGGTCATTCACACCAACATGGACAATGGCAGAGTCATATTTGTACTTGTTGTGGAGTGACCTGAGTGCATGCATTATGTGGCGGATCCTGGCACCCAACAGGCAGCTGACAGTAACTTTCTCATTGTTTAGCCTGGTGAGTGGAACATCAGTGTGCCTGACTGTAGAGTCACCTATGTAGAGTGTTGGGTATGTTGTTATGCCTTATGGGCTGTGGTTGAGTGACACACTGAGTTTGTGAGCTATGTGTCATTTGGGTTGTGTTGGGGGGGTGGAGGTTGCATGCATTTCTGCTTTGGAGGTCTCTGTTACTTGAGCAGATTTTTACTCCGTGAATGTAGGTGTGTGTTTTGTGTTGCTATGTGTGTGTTTTGGTGGTATAGGTTTTGAGGGACTATGTGATGACTGCGGTGTGGTGCAAGTGTTTACCTTCTCCTCTTGACTGTCTAGTCTAGTCTTGGGTGAAGAGAGCTTTGCTTCCAGTTTGGCTGTATAAGTGCATCTCTCACAGGTTGTAGTGTTGGGGGGTAGGAGGAGAGGGTTGTCTGTGTACATGAGGCAGTTGCTGCATTGCCCCAAGATGCCCAGATTCATCTGTACACAGGAGAAAACACCGGGAGCTGATTCTTAGACATGCCTGGATAGGTGCTTATTTATTAAGTGCTAAAAAATATTTTCCTCTAGACAAGTGAGGAAAGTTGAGTGCTGTAGTAATTTGTAACTTATTTAGTGCTTACAACGAGTTCTGAGCAAGTGCTGAGCTCAAAGAAATAGATTTGAGTGCTAAAACTAAAAACTGGCTAGTTCTAAGGGAAAATTTGAAGAGCAGACTTTATGGCGCCAGGTACAGTGAAGAATGGGATATTTGCCTTTTCCTCACTGTAGTGCAATCTCGGAGTTGGAATATATAATTAGCTGGGGGAGTGGGAAGTTTGAGGTCTGGTACGTTCGATATTATGAGTGTTCGCAATTTGTGCGATTCCCTCATATGATATAGATCCCACACGTACAGATTCACATTCAGAAGCACAGACAGACTGACAGACTTACAAATATAAACATAGAAATGTACAAATTCTGAAACACAGGTAGACAGACTGACATACATATACATATACAGAAACACACACACACACACACACACACACACACACACACATACACTTGCATACAAGGATTAGAGCCAGTTTGTTGACTGAAGACATCTGCTTGTGTGCAAATGAATGAAACAAAAAAATATAGAATATGAGGTACTGTAGACCCCTCCCCCATTTACTGTCTGTTATTTTGCCATATAGTAATTCTCTGCACATTTACTTATTGGTACATCTTTGAAGATTGAAGTCAGTTAATAATTCTAGATTTTAAGAGTTTCATGAACTGCCTGTTGCAGTCAGCACTGTCTCTCTCTCTCTCTCTGCACAAACACACACACACACACACACACACACACACACACACACACACACACACACACACACACACACACTCACTCACACAAGCTCAAGCATGCCTTTCTTTTTTTTAATTACATACTTAAACTTTTAATTTTATGGTCTCTGAACAGCAAAGTGCTGTGTAGCGAGAGTTAAAAATAGCAGATGTTTGCTTTCTTTCTGATGAGGATTAAGCTGCTGTGAAGCGGTGGACTTGTATTTCAGTGGACATCACCTGTACATTAATACCATGCTGTATAACATTCAGCCTCCAGTCAGGGTTGCAATATACAGGCCATCCATTCTCTAAGGCTGTTTTAGAGTCCTTCCCCTTCCCAGAAGAGTCATCTACCTGTACATTTTCTAGAGATAAAAAAGATTCATTCTTAAGTTAGCGCTGTCTTGCAGAATTCCTTCCTTCCCACCACTAATTAATTTTGTGTGATCTCCTTGTTCACTTCTTCTTTCTTCCACATCACCCCCCCCTCAGGGGGCACCTCAGAGAAAGGGCATTGAGGTAGGGTTTTGTCATCTGGGGAGGTGAGCTGCTGTTGAAGAAACAGTTCTGTATATGTACAGAGAAGTCCCGAAACTATGGCTAGCATTCCACAGTACCCATCCCCTCCTGGGTCTGTTTTATCTGCTTATTGTTGGTTATGGAAACATAAATTCTGTCATTTAAAGCCTACCAACCAATCCAGAATGAAAAATAGAAACTTGGCACATCTATATAAAATGGATAGCTTAATTCAACCAGCAGAACTGACTAAAAACACAATATAGGTGTGGACAGCAGCTTAAGCACACAGCACAAGAGATGGACATGATCAGCAGTACTCATCCAAGTACGATACACCATGACAGCAAGCAGCACATTTAACAAAATATAGAACAAATAGCAACCATAATTTCTTTAACATCATTTCAGGGACATAATATACTCACCCAATACGTGTTTATTTATTACAAAATTGGGTGCATTTGTTGTGAAAGCACATAGTGATGTCTGAAAGTAGTGCAGTGATATTCTAAAAATGAATTCCACTCATTGTGTTTATTGATGGGTTAGATGATAATTAATGCAGTTACTACTATGTATTAACTGTAAATTAACATAGAAAAACACTGTGCTACTTTCTGCATTTTGTCAGTGCATCAAAAGCCACTTATTAATGCTAGGGATGCCATGACTTATCATGTCATATCTGTTAAACTTAATAGTGCTTAGAAGTGTCTGATGCACTAAAGAATAACTCTAAAGACCTGAGTTTGAGTCCCATCATTTGCAAATAGTATGTGTGTGAATCCCCCAATTTCCTTGATCTCCTTAGTGACCACTAAAAAAGACTTGTCAGAGGACTTACCTCACTCATATTAATTGATAAGCTGATACAATACTTACTGTGGTGACCAGTTTAAAATGTGTATCCAAAATTAGAATAATTTCACAGTGAGCAAAACAAACAATATAAAGTAAGCATTGTGGCTGCTATCACTGCAGAGAAGAATAACAGCATTCACTCTATTTTACTTCTCCTTAGAGTCCAGCCTTTGCACAACCCAGTCACTGAAAATGGTAGGGCAGGACAACACTCTTTTCCATTGTGAGTTTGTCTCAAGTTCTTGTAGACTGAGGAACAATAAAAAAGAATGCTGTCCATAACTTTTAGTTATGTACTTACCATAACTTTGGATGTATGGGATCCATCTCGCCTACATTCATAACTGATGGGTCCGTAGCCGATCCGTCGGCTCCGACTCGGCCACTATACACTAGAACGAAGTCTCTCATTGGCTGGGCTACCCCTTATCCCATAATGCACCACACCTGCTTCCCCAGATCTTGTTTGTTCGCTTTCATACATACATACAGGTACAGAACACATACCAATAACTGTAACCAACCAGAGCCCTTCCAGAGGAGAGCTTAGCAAGATCAATATTTCCTCCAAATCCAAAAGGTAGGGGGAAGGAGGGTGGGTATGTATGAATGTAGGCGAGATGGATCCCATACATCCAAAGTTATGGTAAGTACATAACTAAAAGATGTAATGGGATCCTATCTCGCCTACATTCATAACTGATGGGACAGCGTCCCTAGCACCTAAAACCCCGGGTGGCTCACTGGAACACACTCCTGAGAACTGGGAACCAAATGAAGCTCTGCCTCGGGAAGCCACATCAACCTTGTAATGAGAAATGAAGGTGTGCGGAGAAGACCAAGTAGCAGCCGCACAAATATCATCTATTGAAACTTTGGAGTGAAAAGCTATAGAGGTGGCCATAGCCCTGGTAGAATGAGCTTTGAGTGGGAAAGGCAACTCTCTGCCTGACTGGGAATAAATGAAAGAGATGCAATCTTTAATCCATTTGGCAATGGTGGTTTTGGCAACTGGTAGACCTAACCTATTCTCCGCAAAGGACACAAACAGTTGGTCAGATTTTCGTGTCTGAGTGGTCCTATCTAAGTAAAAACGCAGTTGCCTGTGAACATCCAACTGGTGGAAGGTATATTCTGCTCTATTAGAAAAATTTGGAAAGAAAACTGGGAGCTCCAATGATTGCTGAATGCATAAAGGGGATGCTACCTTAGGCAAAAAGGATGGATTCAATCTAAGGGAAACTCTGTCTTTGTGAAAAATCAAATAAGGAGGGAAGAACAGAGAGCCTGAAGCTCTGAAACCCGCTTAGCAGAAGTTATTGCCACTAGAAAGGCAGTTTTCCATGACAGGAATTTTATATCACAAGTGGCTGCAGGCTCAAAGGGACGGGCAGTTAAAGAGGCCAGAACCAAATTTAAGTCCCAAGGGGGCACGGGATGAGCCATAGGAGGCCTGAGGAGCCAGGCTCCCTTAAGAAAGGACTTGCAAAGTCTGTTAGCCATTAAAGAAGGCTCTATAGCACCATGAAAATTAGATATAGCCGCCAGTTGAACTTTAAGTGTGGAGACTGAAGAGCCTGAATGAAACAATGAAGCTAGAAATTCCAAGACCTGCGGAACTGGGGCCGTAAGAGGATCAATGCCTCGCTGCTGGGCCCAACAAACAAACCTTTTCCATTTGCTGGAATACAGCTTAACGGTAGACGGCTTGTGGGAAGAGGACAAGATGTGCATCACTTCCGAAGAAAGAGAAAGATCTCTAACTAAGGATGGAAGTGGAGTAACCAAGCAGCCAGTTGCAACGATCGGAGGGACGGATGAGAGTGTCCCGACTGATTGGACAACAAACCCAGCACTGGGTCCAGAATCCAGGGGCCCTGTACCGCATACTTCTGAAGGAATGGGAACCAAACCTGACGGGGCCAATGTGGGGCGACCAAAATCATGTGGCACCCGACATGAAGAGCCTTCTGAATCACCCTCGGGAGAAGGGGAATCGGGGGAAGGCATAAAGCAGACCCGGGGGCCAATTGTGTGCTAGAGCGTCCCTGGGAGACTGCCCCTGACAGGGTGTCAGAGTGAAGAACTCTCTGCACTTCGCATTGTTGGGGCTGGCGAACAAGTCGCAACAAAGGAGACCCCATTTGGTGAAGATCTGCGCAGCCACTCTGTTGTTGAGGGACCACTCGTGGGGCAACAGGAGAGTCCTGCTGAGCCTGTCTGCAATCACATTGGCTTTTTCCAGAATGTGCGTGGCTACTAAGAAACGTCGAGAGGCTATGGCCCAGCGCCATACTCTCATGGCCTCCCTGCAAATGGGGTAGGACCTGGTTCTGCCCTGCTTGTTTATGTGCCAAACTACCGACATGTTGTCGGATAGAATCGCAATAGTACCTTGGGGGAGAGCATGATGAAGTGCTTGTAAAACCAGAAGCACCGCTCTCATTTCCAGGATATTGATGTGAAGGTGCGCTTCGCAATCCTGCCAAGTGCCTTGGACAGACCTGTCCAGATAATGACCCCCCCACCCTATCTGGGAGGTGTCTGTGGTCACTGTGGCAACAGGGGGCTGAAGGGTGAAAGGACGCCCCCGGTCCAGGTTGGACCGACATAGCCACCAACGGAGGTCCCGACGACAACTGTCCGTAATCAGAACCAGGTGGTTCAGGGGAAGTTCTTGGTATGACCATTGAACCGATAATAGCCATTGCAGCACCCGCATGTGCAGCCTGGCTAACGGTACCAGGAGGATAGTTGCAGCCATCATGCCCAATAACTGAAGAATCTGTCTGGCAGGAACTCGAGATTTGGGTAACAAATTTAGAACCTGTGATTTTAGAACCTGAATTCTCTCTGATGGCAAAAATGCCCACATCCTTTTTGTGTCTAACTCTGCGCCTATAAAGGTGATATGCTGAGATGGCCACAGCACAGATTTTTTCCAATTGAAAGTGATTCCTAGCGAGAGACCCAAGGTTACTGTGGCCATCAGCACTCGAATCAGTAGATGCTTGGAGGTGGCAGTGAGGAGCCATTCGTCGAGATAGGGAAACACTTGGAATCCTAGACTTCTCAAGTGAGCTGTCACCACTGCCAGACACTTGGTAAACACCCTGGGGGCTGTGGTGAGACCAAAGGGCAGTGCACGAAACTGGAAATGACTGGTTCCTAGGTGGAAGCGTAAATGACTCCTGGACTCTTGTCGTATCAAAATGTGATAGTAAGCGTCCTTGAGGTCTATGGAGCACATCCAGACATCCTTCTCCAATAATGGGAGAATGGACTGAAGGGTGGCCATCTGGAACTTGGACTTCTTCACAAAACGATTTAAAGAGCTTAGGTTCAAAATGGGCCTTACGTCCCCTGTCTTTTTTGGCACCAAAAATAATCTTGAGTAACTTCCTGATCCGATCTGGTCAGCAGGGACGGGCTGGATGACCCCTTTGCTTAGCAGCTTTGAAACTTCTATGGCTGCCAGATCCCGCTGACTGGGTGGCACATCCAGGATTCTCCTTGTAGGAGGAGGGGGCTTGAAAAAGGGGATGAGGTAGCCTCCGGTTACAATGCGAAGCACCCACTGATCCTTGGTTATCGATTCCCAAGCCTGTGGGTGTTTCGCAAAACGACCCCCGACCGGCTCCGGAGAAGCACAGCCGGGCCACATCTTAGGGATGTTTAGGGTAAGAGGAACCACGAAAGGAGTCGCGGTCTCCAGAGTTACGGGGGCCTCTGCCACCTCTAGGGCGGCATCTTCCTGAATTCCCCCCCCCCACCTCTGGAGGGAGGATCACTCGGTGGAGTAGAGAAGAACTTTTGGGATTTCCTGAACCACATTTTCCCCCCTCTCTGGGCCTTGGGATAAGGTCTAGAGGGAGCGGAAAAACGGGCCCCAACGGCAGTCAAGGTCTTGCCCTCCTGCTCGCACCGAGTAAGTGTGTCCTTCACCTTGGGTCCAAACAAAGAAGACCCATCAAAGGGGGCATCGGCGAAGGAAGACTTAAAGACCTCCGCGAGTGGACACAAGCGTAACCAGGCTTGTCTCCTGAGAGCCACTCCTGTGCCCGCTGCTCTACCCGCCCCTTCGGCTGCATAGGAAATGAGCCTCATGGACGAGTTGACAATAGAAGATAGGGTAGTCATCTGGGCGCCTACGGTCTGTGCTCACGCCTCAGGAAGGTTACCCACAAGGGACTCTCCTAACTCCTTGAGGAGGTCCCTTTGGAGCCTTGTAAAATGACAGAGATAGTTCAGCGACCGCAGGGTAAAGGTCGCTGAAGAAAGGGTACGCTTACACGACCTATCCATGCTCCTAGAATCCTTATTAGGAGGATGAATAGACGTTGAAGCCTCTGCCACGTCCTGCTGAGTGGCAGATGCCACCACCATAGCATCAACTGCAACACCCTTAGTGAGGAATTCCTTCTGGGGAGGGGCTGAAAGAAACTTATTAGGCCTGGCAGGCACCGGTTCCGCTGTATCAGGATGTTCCCACACCCTCCGAGAGATTAGATCTAATAACTCATCGAAGGGTGGAGACACCCAGGAGGAGGAGGGCTGGGCCCCGAGGCCTTGAGGAAAACTGACTCCTCAGCGGTAGGGGCTTTGGATTGCCAATCGCCTCTCTGTCTCAACATCTCAAGGATATCCGAGAAGGAGACATCATCCGAGGATGATTTAAGGGACCCCTCCGCATCATCGAGGTCAGTATCTGAAGTGACAGATTCATCTTGGGAATCAACGTGCTTCCTCTTACACAGTTTCTTCCTTGGGGGTTCATCCAAAGCAGATTCAGAAGGACCCCCCGGAAGAAGGGAACCCTCTAAGGGGGTATCCTCAGGCCCTGGGGCCCCACTGTCATGGGAAAAAATGTCTCCAGAGACCCCAGTACCCAAAACTTGAGACGGTGAGGTAGAAACCTGCTGAACCAGCAAGGTCATGGCCAGCGCACTCCTCATGGCCTCAAAAGCAGGACCTCCAGACTCTGCAGAGGACACTTGCTGAGAGACCACAGCAGTACCGGGAATACCTGCGGCCGATGCTCTGAGGGGAAGACTGGGCATCGAAGAGGCGAGCTCCACAGTGTTGCCCTCGGCCCCCGCTGAGGAAGACCCAGTACCAAACCCTGACACCGAGGACAGGGTAGGAATGAAGGTCAGAGCAGAGAAACTCCGAGGAGGTCCCTGCTCCGACTGGACGATTCCGCTGCATTCTAC
This sequence comes from Protopterus annectens, assembly GCF_019279795.1. Classification (NCBI taxonomy): domain Eukaryota; kingdom Metazoa; phylum Chordata; order Ceratodontiformes; family Protopteridae; genus Protopterus; species Protopterus annectens. Next base: position 54,018,680 of record NC_056733.1, read on the forward strand.
CTACACTGACTCCAACGGCTCCAAGGGGGTCGGAGGAGGAATCAAATGCATGGGATGTGGAATCGGCTCCGAAGCCGCGTGGGCTGGAGCCGAGATCATTTTAGTAAATCCGACAACCTAGAGGATTTGGAGGAAACAGAATGGGGCCGAGAAGACTTCTGCCTCGGCTCCGATAAAGCAGGGGATCAGCTCCGAAAGGGTTCCAGCACTATCGGACCCGAGACCGGACCCATTTGCAACAGTGTCGGCGCCGAAGGAGGCTCCGGAGCCAAGGGGGAAGAGTCTGAGCTGCACACCTCCAACGGCTCCGAGACCAAAGGAGCTGAAGTAGGTGATTGGCCTCTCAATGCACTAACCTGCGGCTCCGACACTAATGGAGCCGAGGGAAGAAGCACTGAGGCAGACCCTTCAGCCATCGGCTCCGAAGCCATTGGAGCCGAGGCAGAAGAAGTCAATCCCAGTTTCTTAGCTGTCGGGTCCGACGGACTGGTCGGAGCCGACGATCTCTTCTTTTTAGAAGCTGGAGATGAAGCCAAAGCTTCCTCAAATGAAGGCTTAATCAGACCCCTAAGTATCAGCTTGTTTTTTCTCTCCTGGAGCACCCTGGAGGAAAAAGCGTGACACACACTGCAAGTATCCTGTAAATGTTTAGGCCCTAAACAGTACACACAGACAGCATGGCTGTCTGTAATAGACATTTTATAATTACATTTTGCACACTTTTTGAACCCTGATTTCTGCTCCTTAGACATTTTGGGTACAGTAGAAAAAACAGGTAACTGATAGCTAGAAAAAAACAGTAACTAATGTATGGGCTAAAGCCCTCTAACTTAAACGGGCTTAGCCCAATACAACAGGTCAAATACACAGAAGTAAGGAAATACGTGGGCCAAAGCCCTCTAACTTAAACGGGCTTAGCCCGAAAACTATTTCAGTGACACAACAAGAAAATTAGATAGACATACAATAAGGGCAAAGGCCCTCTAACTTAAACGGGCCTTGCCTAGTACACTAGTAGCGCGAAAAAGAATAAAATTTAATTTTACACAAAACTGACCACAAACGCTCACAAAGCTGTTAAAACAGCTGTTTGTTTAAATTCTGACAGAAACCCTAGTCAAAAAAGACCAAAAGGTCAAGAAAAAAACACTTAGCTCCAGCCAAGTCGAGACCACGTCCGGCTTGAAAAGTGGCAAACGAGATCTGGGAAAGCAGGCGTGGTGCATTATGGGATAAGGGGTAGCCCAGCCAATGAGAGACTTCGTTCTAGTGTATAGTGGCCGAGTCGGAGACGACGGATCGGCTCTGGACCCATCAGTTATGAATGTAGGCGAGATAGGATCCCATTACATCAGTCTACTTCTAGAATAAATAGCAAGAAACTCAGAAGTGAGAGAACACAACAAGCCTGCACATCATGAAGTAATTCCACCCTCTTCACTAGTATATACATTTCCACAAAACACAATACATGCTTTACTATGGCAGTGGCACCCCTTACTGTCACATAAAATGGAACAGTAGATGAAAGAATTGGATTTGGATTTCCTTGTTATAACTTTATTTTTCTCCTGTAGCTCTACCCTATTACAATTTCTCTGGGACTAGCTGTGCAACCATACTCTGTGGTTCAGCAAAATTTATCTTCATTTTAATGTATGCTTATGCATTCTCTGCTAACATGAAAGGTAATGGGCCCTCTTTTTCACTGAAAAATAAATAGGTCTTAACTCAGTTTGGTTTGAACACTGTCATCAGTGCAGATGCCTGCAGGGGTCATTCTTCTTGTTATGGTCAGCTGTGGGGTTTATTTGGTCCCAAACCATTTGATCTCCTTTTGTGAGTGGACACTGATCAGATGACATCACCACCCCACGTGTATGCGAAACAGGGCTTTGGCATTCAGCCATTCTGTTGTGTTTTTCACCTTGTGCCCTGCTGGATGTTGAGTACACCAGAATAATAAGCTAACCCATCTCCTCAGGGTGACAGCAGCCCACCTGTGGGGACCCTAGCTCTTCATTTTGTTTTACCCCCTTATTAATCACTGCTTATTTCTGATACTTCATCTCTGACAAAGCTGGAGCTGTGCCGAGAAGTCGTTTCGGTTCAAATACATATTTGAAACCATTTGATTTTTTCAGTGGAATTAAACACTCTTAAATCTCTTAACAAATAATAAACAGTAATCTTGCAAGGAGCAAAACAACACACATTTCTGAAATAATGCATGCCTACTTAAGGTACTTCAGGGATGTCTAATTAAAGTCTTATAATCACACTTCTGTGTTGCCAGTACAACTGAGACCTGTGATTATTGGCTAATCATTCAACACTTTGTCATTTCATATTACTCACAGCCTTTACACTACACACCAAAGAATGCACTATTTGCTGTAATATTATGTACATTTTACTTGGCTGTCTTGCTATAATATTTATGCCATAAGTACCAAGAAGAGTGTCACGGTGATCTATAATGCCCCCAGATTCAGCATGCAAAGTCGCCAAGCCTTCTGCAGTTAGGCGTTGCGCTCTCTCTCTCTCTCTCTCTCTCTTCAAAAATTCTCATTTTAATAACTTATTAGGTAGCAGTTGATTACTCCAGAAGGACAGCAGAGAGGAAGAAAGTGAGGGAGAAATGGAGAGAGAGATAATGCCAGCCAAACAAAATACGCAACAGCACAAACTGAAAATAAATAAATAAATAAAGAGGTAATGCATGCTGCTTGTGCCTTATGAGAGTGTTGTGTGCTACAAGTTCTACATCACAGCTGACAGGTCATTTCCTGTGTCCCCTCTCACTTCTTGTTAAATCACTGAGAAATTGATCTCCAAAGCATTGAGTTAAAGTATGCTTCCTTAGCTGATGGTTCCCTTTATTTTGTCATTAAACAGGAGCTGAAGCTTTTCATGTACATAGACTCCTGCTCCACTAATATGGTTTTTAGTTCCTGGTTTTAATATGTGCTGATTGCTTAAAAATTATTTTTGTTTTAAATATATTTTGTTGCAATGCAAAAAAAAAATGTGCATTCTGAATGCTACTCGCTTTCTGTGAACTAGAATACAAATGATTAAAACATTCCTTCAGTATGTTGTCAACATCATGCTTAAATACGTCACACAGTATGAAATTTATCATAAGTAATTCTGAGTGTCAGACCTAAATAATTTTATCTTGCAGTGTAGCTCCAGGGTCAGATAATAAGCATATTGTATTCAAAATGTTTTTTGATGGTGTTTCATACCACAAAGTAATAAAAAAATAAAAACGCTAAATGCAACAATTTTCATTTATTGTCCTGGTCATAATATTACTCACTATAAAAGAAATCACACACACACACACACACACACACACACACACACACACACACACACACACACACAATACACATGCCAGTATGTTTTAATCAGTCTGCTGAACTTATCTGAAAGACATTTTATGTCTAAAGTAATTCAAATGTAGGTTTCCCTATAGGAAATGTGTGTATTTACATTTCAGCATTTCAGTTAAATAAGCTCTAAAGGAAACAAAGTTTTAGGTATATTTTTGTGTAAGGCTCAAAGCAGGTCCAATTTATCACCAAATGGTTAAAATGTATTTGACACAATTACAATATATGGCTATCAAACTCTGCTACTGGACTGTCTAAAGGTCCTTCTTTCTTGTGAGTATGCCACTCTGATCTTGAATAAATCTATCCTCATTGTCAGTCAGACAGTGATTATTAACACAAATGCCTTATATTATTATATTCACTGTATGCACAATTTCATTATCTAGTAATTTTAAGGAACAACAACCCCCCAATCTCAACAAATTATAAAACAAATGATAAAATTGTAACCGGTTATTTTTTTCTGTTGGGGGTGTGCTGAGAATTGGTCTGATGTTTATGTAAACTGCAGCTTGTCTTCATATTTCTTTATTTGGAACCTTTGGTATATATTTTGTGTGGTTAGTTATTTTGTAAGTACAATCATTTTGTACTGTTTGCCAATCTTAGCCAAGATGGTCACAAATGTTAGATAATAAAATTGAAATGAAATGGCATGTGCTACCAAACATTCATTTTCATTGCATGTACTTTAAAGATGCAGATTTTTTGGCAGAGGAGGGCTTAATGTGAATATTAGAGCCAAGGTAGTTGATTTGTTATTGCCCCCTAATACAGCTGCCTACCTTAAATACTTGCTCTATAAGATAATAGAATGTGTGTTGGTGAGCTTTGCATCCAGCTTTTGGGCAGATATCTGCAAGGAATAGTCTCTATAACTGGTGTCCTGTCTTATAAAAAGAAAACTGACCTGTAGTAAGCTATGCCGTTCCTTGCACTGGCTTTGAAGATGGAATCTACTTCAGTATGCTTCCAATCCCCAGGGACCACCAGTTTGCCCTGAGGTCTATTGACAAACAATTTAACTAATTTGCCAGCTGACATGTTAAGGAGCTGGGCTGGTTATCTCATCTTCCTTTAGCAACCTTATTATTTTGCTTACTTCTTCAACCAGGCAGCCCACCTTTCTTCATTCCTACCCACCCATACTTCTTAGTAAACACATATGAGAAGTTTTCATATAA
>NC_056733.1:54025767-54163267 GCF_019279795.1 Protopterus annectens
GCACACTTGACCCGCGCCCTAACCCTAAAGTCCATCACTATCGTACACTTACCTGACCCGCACCCTAACCCTAAAGTCTGTCACTATCGCACACTTACCTGACCCGTGCCCTAACCCTAAAGTCCGTCACTACCCGGTCCAAAAATGCCAAAGCCGCAGAAAGGGCCAACCAAATTCTTTCCCTGGGAAAGAATTCGGGTTTCCGTGGCTTCGACATTCTCACCTTTCAAACTACCAAGTTCCATTATTCAGTGTTCTTAATGTTAGATTTCACGATAGGAACCCGGGTGCTTCACCTCACTTTATCACTGCAGAAATACCACTCTAACCCCAACCCATTCACAATTTCCTGCCATCTAGATGTTCAGGGCTATGAATGTTGGTAGAAAAGAAATAATGTTTTTCTTCAACAGGGCCCAAATATTTACCGCATTTGATGACTTTTGTTCAAAACAAACTAAAGCATGACCTGCAGAGGTTTCTGGCATGAATGAAATGAAAAAAGACTAGTGTTTGCCCACATAACTCTTTGATGATGGCAATTACTTTCTATTTCTTAATGTTTTCAAATCAAATTTTCAAGTAACCATCTGATGGACTTTATTTCCTCAGCCATTGTCATTGTGTAAGAATGAATTTGTGTATCAATCATAGTATTGTTGTAGTGCATGGAGTGCCATGAGTAATCTCTAATATCAGAAGAAAGGCAAAGTAGTTAAGTATTTCAGTAGTGCGAGGCGTGATCTTAACAGTTGTTGAGCACCCCTGCAAAAGATGTTAGGAATGGGTCTCACTCAATGAATGGACAGTTTTGGCCCGTGAATGGCAGTGGCAGAAGTCAAAATAGTTTGTTTTCTACCAGTTGTCTAATCCAACAATCTGCCTCTGACTTTATTTCAAAATACTGACATGTCTAGCTGTCTATTTGACAGCCCTAGGTAAGTGCTTTGCTGGCTTTAAAAGCCAGCAAAATACTTTGCGCTTTTTTTTCCCCTTAATGAGTAGTATATGGAGCATATAAGTTGCCATGACTACAAAAAATTATTTTCAGTTCTCTTATCATAACCTAACATTATGAGTTCTTGACATCGATGCCAAGATTCATATAAGCTATCGAGCTTCACTCTCGAGGCGAGTTTCTAGGCATCCATGTCTCAAACACATAATAAGCGGGTTATGATCAGAGATCTGATCATATCCTCTATGCTGGTACTAGCCAGACATATTTACTTTTGCCACTTAATCAGGCTGTGAGTGACCATGGGTAGCCACAATGGACAAGAATAATAACGTGCTACAATGTTACTTCAAATCAGCAGTCTAATAGATCAGTTGTATCATTTCCAGAAAAGAGTAATCCAACAGCACTGACAGCACTGATAGCTGACTCATACATATTAATTAACACATTAGCATAAGGACTTCCAATGCCACGCAACTATTACTGTCTTTTGTGCACACTGCAACTACCAGGAATTACAAGCATATCTCAGGGCACATTCACAGTGAAAGCACATCCAGAGGGCCTTAGAAATACTTGTAGCATAATTACCAACCTCAGCATACTTTTAAATAAAAACTCTATCATTGGAATGTCAAGTGCCTATCTGGCCAAAATGTTTTCACTTGCCATTAGCATGTAAATCAGATAAAATCAAAGTGGAAATCTTGCTATGTTAAACACTTTGATTTTCCTGTATACCACATCATCCCTTTTTGCCTGTTGTGTGGCTGTGAGCAATGAACTTAACCAGACAGTGCTCCTGGATCACCCCTGAAAAAGGACCTGTGTTCAGTATGCTTACCCAGTTAACAAATGTATAAACAAAAAGAATAAATAAAAGATTTGCTTTATAACTTTCAATATTTCTAACATTGCCCTGTCTTCACATTAGTATTCTATTCCAAAATCATTTTTCTGTTGCTGTCATACTTTTTCCTGCTGCGAAACATCTACATGATAAGGGAAAATAAAAGCGGAAATCAGTTACTTTAAGTACAGCATGCAAACTTCACTTTTATAATATAAAAAATGGTGAAAGATTTCATTTCAAAGCCTTCATAACTTGTGACGTCTTTTATCATCATGCATATGTAGTCTTAAAATATGATTTATTTAGCTATTCTGTTAGATATTATAACATTTCCAAATAAGATTTTTAGATAATATTTAATATGTGGTGCAAATGTGTGGATTCCATGTCAGATTTACATTTTGTTGGTCTTAACACAAGATTGTGGAAACCTAATTACAATATAACTGTTACTTGAGTTAGTAACCATGGGTTGTTTTGTTTTTGATTACACAAGACTCAGGGAAATAAAATATGTCATTTGTCTGAACATAGTTCACAAGCAGTGTTACTGAATATACTTTGTAAAGTTTAAGAAATAACTAATCTACATCATTTCAAAATATGCTTTTTTGTGACTGGTTCTGTTCCATCATCCTTACAATTTTCATATTTATTTCATGTATTTAAAATATGGTTATTGAGGTAGATACTAATCACAAATGATCAACTTTAGTCTCAGCCTGGGAATACAAAAAAAGTTAGAGTTACACTTAGTGAGAGAAAACAAGAATATAATGTAAGCATGTGTCTGTAGAATACCATTATCAGGTGGCAACAATGTAAAGAATATATATAATTTTAATATATATTATCTAGAATGCATTAAGATAAATCTCATGTAGAAAATGAGGTGAATGTGTGGTAATTATACTTGTATGCTAAATGGGAACAGTAGGGCTAAATTTCTTCTATGATCCCAACTATTCAAACTCATAGTCAACCAGACCTCATAGCAGCTAAACTAATTAGACACATTTCTTCTTTTGCCTTAGAAGCTACAACCAATCCACCCCCACATTGCACCCCTCCAAAAAATGAATTCTATTGCAGAGATAACTGCTTCTTTATACTAGGTCCAAACTCTGGAAAGTTATTTCCTTATAAATAAAAGATACATTATCTTACCAAAATTTTAGGACTTAGCTGAAGGCCCACTTCCTCTAATCAGCTAAATGGCATTGCCTGTCATCCAACCATACATCACTCTCTCTTTCTACTACTAGTAATACTCTTAATGTCCCTCATATGGCACATTGTATTGTGCCAGTCTAAACTTCTCACTCACATAATCTTTTGTTTAATATAACCTCCTTCCAACTACTTACAAACTCTGTCTAATATAATAAACTCCACACAACTCTCCCATTTTTCCACTTAGCACACAGAACTCTGTTCCTGTTCATGGTTTCGCTTTCCAGATACATTTTGTTATAACTAATTTCTACAGGCCTAGTTATCTAAGACATGTTAAGTATAAACTTTACAAGATATTTTATCACCAGAAGCCTTTGTAATGTTTGTTTTTCTTCTGAATTTGGCATTTGTCTGTTTCCTTAGATTGTTCTCTTGATCAGCTTCCAGGACCTGTAACATTAAAATGTCAGATTTGTATTTTAGATATAGTGCACTGATTTTACAAGTTTTCTTATTTAATTTCAAACTATGCTGTCTTAAGCTGTTTAACAGCTGCATCAGTGTCTTGCCCTGCTGTTCCCATGTCTGATCCCACACTGATAGATCATTGATTACATTTGCAACACTTTATAAGCCTTTAATTACTTGAGCAACTACTCTTTGGAATACCACTGGTACTGTTGAAATACCAAGTGGAAGTCTAGGGAAAGTATACCTTTATAAAGCCATATTTATTATACATAATTTTAAGCTTGTTTCATCTAGCTTTATTGACTAACAACCTAGGTTTGCATATAGTTCTAAAGAAAATTGTATTTTTCATTATTCAGATTGCATATTTAATGTTAATAATAGCTAATGCTCATTTTACTCATTTTACTCAGTTTTTTAGTTTAATAAAAATACAAGTTTTGTTTTTGTTTGCCATGGCAACAATGCTATTCATAGATTTTGATGGTTCTAGTTCTTCTTAATAACATTTAGTTTTTTCCATTATTTTCAGCTCCTGTTCAACTGTAGCACTTAAATGAATTAGAATATTTGTTAGAACATGCAGTAGTGGGATAGTATCAGGATTTATTTGTATGTGATAGTCTGGAAAATTTTTTAATCCTGTAAAGAAATGAGCATAGTCATGTAGGTTATCATTGCTATGGCTTTGCATCTGAAATGTCTCACCAGATATTTGAAAAGTTACATGCACTGCATGGTTTCACATTCAGTGATCATCACAACCAGAAAAGGTTCAGAATATTAGGAGAATGTACTTCTAAATGTTATCACTGTTTGCCCAGTGGTGCCACCTCATGTCTGGAATAGGTTAATAGTATGCAGAAACTTCTATCCTCATTTATTCCTTCATTTATTTTCCAGTTACTTGCTTGAGCTTAATCCAGTGCAGGGTCACAGGAAGCCTATCCTGGGACTCAGTGGGAACAAGGCATTGAAGCTTATTTTGTAGGGGATGCCTCCACATCACATGATGCATCCATGCACATCCGCATACCTTTATACTGCAATGCCTACAGGCAGTTTGCAACAGTGATGATTTACCTGGCCTATGACACATCTTATGGGTATGGAAGCAAATTGGAAAACTATAAAAATGTAGTCACAGGTGAAATTATGCAGACAACATGCATAAGGCATCCTAGAGAAGAACCAGACTGGAAGATGTGCTGTGAGGTGGCAATCTAAGTTATTATACTACTCTGCATTTTCCAGGCTGTAAATGCATTGTTGACTAGATATTGCTATTTGTGCTTGTGTCTAGATTAAACTGTAAATTTTGTCCATTAATTCTTAGCATTCTTTGGCAAGAGTCTGCCATGCACTCATGTCTCTGTGGTTCTGCTATCTTCTCAGAATTGTCCCTGTATATGGATTTCATTTTAATAATACAACTAATTATGGGGTTCTATTTAGCATCATGGAATTTTTTTGTGAGAAGACTTTGTTTTACACATCTTTTCAAAATAACTTTTTCTATCACAGGTTCTGCATGATTGATTCCATGTGGGGGGGGGGGGCATGATTTTGTCTGATGTTTGCAACAACCATATCTACTCCAAACTTAAATTAAAAAAATGCAAGTATTTCTCTTTCCTTCATCTTGGAACCTGTCTTTGTTACAATACTTTTCCTCACCACTTTTCTTTTCATATCCATTACTGTCACTTACATCATGAGTTTATTTCTTCATTTATCTACTTATTTGACTCATACTACTTTACTCGTATCCTTTTTCTCAGATAATTATTTTGACTCATCATTAGTAATTCCAGATGTTTTGTACACATTTGTGGGCTTTAATATGGGCAGGTAATTTTCTTTTAAAAAAGTTGTCCCTTGTCTCACCATTTCTTCTGTAAATTATTGTAGAATCATGCCACTCAAATCCATAATCTGTGGCTGCATTTGTCAGCTGAGTAACATAAGACTTTATTGTCTCTGTATGAACTTTGCTGTTGTAAAGAACAGTGTCTAATAAATGGTAGATTATTTCAAATAATCACTATGGCTCTTTTTCCTATTGGCATTTAAGAAGATTGTACACTGTACCTTTTCTAGCCTTTCTCACCCACCTCCCACACTGTTACTCTGGCTGCCTATAGGCTAAACCCTTTTGGAGGGAACTACATAAGCAGCCAAAGTGACTAAAAATCTTAAGTACTTTCTTGCCACCTCATGCAGATGCATTTCTAAGGGTTCTAAGGAACAGCAGTCAGCCTAAGGTTTCATTTTGATAGATGTGTCTTTTGAGAACCCTTCTATTCTTATTTATGTTTTTATAAAATATTTTTATCCATTTTTTGACATAATTATCACATATCTCTTTAAGAATGCCAGCTTTTTAGTAACATTGGAAGTTATCCATTGAAGGACTGATATTTTGGTTCTCGGCATAACTCTTAGGTTTTAGCTTGTTTTCATTTTTAGGCTTATATATCTTATTAATTAAATTTTACACTAATTGCTTACATTTTGGAGAGTCAGGAAGTGTAGGTTAGGGTCAAAAACTTTGTGTTGTGCTGTTGCTTATTTACACTTTATGACAATTTACCTGACAGACATATTATTTAGCCGTTCACTTCTGGGAAGATATCTCTGTTTCCAACAGGGAATTTTTTATGTGCTGTTTGCGTATGTTATTGTTACTGGGAATTTGGGATTTTTAAATGTTTGTGTGGTGCTTTTGTGCACTAAGTGACAACCTACCTTCTGACTGTCTCTCTCTAGCACAGCTTACCATCAATCAGACTTCTTCCTCGGCTACAGCATGGATACTTACACCTGTCCTGCTGGTCCTTCTCCCAATGTACCTAAAATGAAAAAGCAATTAAAGCATGAACCTTTGCTTTCATTGTAGGTTTAGTCAGTGCCTCAGCCAATGGTGAGTGACTCTGCAGTGTCCATTACTTGATCATCAGACAACTTATTGAATCCCTCTTGTGAAGCTTTGCCAGCTGCTATGGACAAGCATTGTGTGACACATTCTCTTTATCTGTTCCAGTGTCTGATGTGGGCATGGGAGAACCATTCATTTTAGGTACAGGAGACACTCTCAGAGGCTCCTTTCAGGGAGACTGAGGAAGAGACTTCTTGCTTGGATTGTAAGTCTTACCCTAGTTGGGATTTTCCTAAGAAAAGTAAATGAAAGATTAATCATTGAGATAACAGAAAAAATTGTATCTGTTTATAAAAATGCTGTTTTTACCTTGGCCGGGACTTTGTTGTAGATGGTTGATACTGGGTACCTGGTGCCCCTTGGTCTACCTTATTCCTTCACTCCTGATAATGAGAAAGCTGTTTCAGATGTTTCTGATGTGGCCAAAGATAGGGTTTTATCTCCTGAGGATTCATTAGCCCGGGACTCTGAACTTTGAACAGTAATCCTGAAAATATACATATATTGCCTTTTTCCTTCTCTGAGACAGCCTCTAGGCTAAAGGATGTGTTTTCTTGGGGACAGGTGGGCATTTCTTCCCTGAAATGGGCAGATATTATGATCTATTGGAGCAAGAAGACCCTCATACCGCTCCATTACTTCTTATCTGTTTGCTTTGGAGGATGATTTTAATGCTGTCTGCAACTCTCCTGATTCCAGTCTCTAAGCAGGCAGATAAACAGTATAAATTCTCTCAGACCAATAAATGTCATTTTTCAAATCTTAGAACTGCTCCTGCAGCCATCTTTCCTACAGCTCCTGCCGTGAACTGACTCTTAGCCACCCCAAATATAGTTCCTAGGGATAAATAGGGCAAGGTTCTAGACAGACAGAGTGGCATTTTTCTTCTTCTACTTTAGCCTTAAGAATAATAAGGCTATATGTGGATGCTTATGCTGAAATGTGCGATTAGTCTGAGAGAGTTTTTTGCTTACCATCCTCCTGAAAGTAGTACTTCTTTGACATGGATTATATCTAACATATCACAAGTATCTAAATATGCCTTAAAAAGTGTGTATGATTATGCTGATGATGTTTCTAGGCTGTCTGTTTCACCTACAGCCAGAAGTTTAGATATGTAGTCAAGTTTTCAAATGATTTAAAGTTAGAATTTTTGAATCTCCCCTTGACAAAGAGGTTTTATTTGGGGATTCTGCTATTCAGTCCTCAAACAATGGGATGAGAGGGGCAAATTAATGCAAGGAGTTTTTATGATTTTTCAGGTTCCCTGGTTCCTTCCCTCCAAATCCTCTACCCTCTTCAAAAGACAAATCAAGTTACCTGTGCCACCTGCAAACAAACACCTGAAAAGAGATGACGGGGGATGAAATAAACCCCCCAAAACCAAGGAGCTTTTCCAAAAAAGGTCAGGTATCAGCCTTAGAATGACTATGCCAGAAATCTGGTCACCTCCCCACCCTGTCCTGCCCCAGCATCCTTCCCATTTTTCGGAATCTAGTCCTCAAAGCTCCTTTGTGTCTCAAACAAATGGGTTTTGAAAGTGATCCAGGGGGGTTACAGTTATCTATGGATAGGAAATCACCTTCCTTACAGGGGGATCCATCCCCACCTTCTGAATCAAACAAAGTTGTTTCCATAAGAGCTCCAACCCACATTAAAATCAAAGTTCTAAAGGATGTCCCTGAAGAACGAATAGGCAAAGGCTTTTACTCCAGAATGTTTCTAGCTCCAGTGATAAAAAACTCTTGCTAACAGTACTGGACCTGTTTTTTTCTCGTTTTTTTGAGATTTTGACACTTTAAACAGTGTTCCATTTCAGATTCAAAATGTCATGACAACCTTAGGCCTTAAATATGCTACCATAACATTCCAACAGTAAAGAATTTCAAGAAATCTGCATGCCTGTGTCAGATTATCATTTCTCTACATTACCCTTTGGGATGTCCACTGCATCAAGAGTATTTTCAAAGTGCCTAGCCCCAGGAGTCATTAACAAAGATTTTGTCTTTCCTAAACCATATGGGATTTCACAGATATGTGCAGAAATCTTTCCTCCCTTACTCTGTCAAACAGGCGTGTATTTCTAGGCTTCCAGACAGACATTGTGTAACAAAAGGCTTTCCTTCCATAAGAGAAGGTGTATTTGTATCAGGAAATCTTCCTGAAATGTTATCATCAGTCTCAGGGTACTGTCAGAGATTTTCTCAAGATTTTAGGCCTTATTGCCTCTGCGATTCTCATGATTCCCTTTCCTAGACTACATATGAGAAAGACTCAGTGGTACAGCAAGAATATGTGGCCCCAACATGCTCATCCTCTGGAGTTTCAGATTACAGTCTTGGGCTTTATAAAGTCAAAACTGCATTGTTGGAGAGCTCAGATGGCTCAGAATCCAGGTCTTCCTTTTTATCACCTACCCAAACACAATATGCATTGACCAATTCCTCAGATTTTCCTTGGGTAACAGTGTTAAAAGGGGTAAAAGTACAAGGACTGCGGGACAGTTCAGACAGACCAAATCACACTAATATTATAGAAATGGTGGCTGTAATTCAGGCTGTAAAGTCTCTACATCATCTGTGTGATGCAGGTCCTCTACAGATCATCACAGTTAACAATGGTGGAGCCAGGTCATACCCTCTGTGCTGGCTAGCAATGATTATTTGGGAGTTAGCTCTTCAGCATTCTTTAACTATCCAGGCATCCTACATACTGTCAGAGCTCAACACAATGGCAGATAAGCTGAGCAGGTCTTGAGCAGACCTTCATGAGTGGAAGCTCACTGAAGAGGTCTTCCAGGAACTGATGCAGATGGGGGGAACACCTTCTATCAAAATGCATCCCAAATTGAAACAGCTTCAGCTGACTGCCTGAATGATTCACTTTTGATACCTTCTAGGCACCTTTTTCTTGATCATGTGCAGCAGGTACTAAAGGAGGCAAAAAAACCCCAGCTAGTAGAAAATCCTATATTAACAAGTGGAAGAGATTCACTTGCTGGTGCCTACTCAATAACCAGGGCCCATCAGGGATTTTGTATCTCAGGTGCTCAAATAGTTGTTACTGTCCTCTGGCTTATCATATTCCTCTATAAAGCTTGATCAAGTGGCCATTGCAGCAGGTATATTTTTCCTGATAAACTTTAGAATATTAAGCTGGATATCTTCATCTCACTTTAAGAAGGGTGTGCAGTAGTCATAAGTGGTAACTCTAACTCATCAAGAGAGCCATCTTCAGACTTCCAATCATCTCAGAAAGCATAAAACTGTAGATTGAGTCCTAGAGATCAATAATGAGGCATTGTGTTTCTGTAAGTCTAGACACTGAATATTGTAATAAAAATATTTAAAGCTCACCTTAAAATATTAGCACACACAGAATCACACCATTACTAACTCTGAGGTCACATAAACACTCACAAACTAAGAGAAAAGGGGAAATTAATAAAAGAAAAAAATCAACAGAAGCTCACATTTTTTCTTTTCTTTGTGTCATATATCATTGGAAACTCATTTCTACAATGTACATGACAAGATAATATCTAACATACACAGATGTAGATAATGTGAGTATTACAATTAATCACATAACCCACCTTGTAACCTCACAAAAAACAGGCTAAAACATAAATAAACCAGTCCTGGCAATATGAACGAACCTCATGGACTTAGAAATTAAAAAAAAAACAATTTAATAAGCACTTTTGTCAGCCTGTAGCCTTGGACTTCATCAGAATAAATATAATACATCAAAATCAAGTTTAAAATACCCTCTTTTTATATCACATGTGTTAAAAGAACCAATAAGGACAACAATGGCATTCTGTTTTTAAATGCTCAACTTCTCTGCCCTTTTTCCTCCCTATTTATTGTCCCTGCTATGAATAAACAACAATACAGCATTTAATATATTTTAAATTGACTGTTTCTGTCCACTAGAACAATACCTTACTGTACTGTAGTGGTTTCACTTTCAAAAAACTTTATCCCACCCTGGAAAAGCTTGCTGCAATCTCCAAATCTCTGATGTTTTCTGGCCAATTCCCTCCCCAAACTGACATCACTATGGCCGTCCTAAAATTCCACCCATGGTGTGATGTCACAGCTCCCTGCTCCTTCCCATATCCATACAGAAAGTAAAGGCTAGAACAAGGAAATAGTACATGAGTCAAGCATCCTGCTGTGAGCTGTCAATCACAGCAGGTAACAGCTCAAATTACCCTTAGCACTTTGACAGCTAGGAAGTTAGGTGTGAAGGCAGATGGGAGATGAGTCAAAGTAGTAGAATTCAGGATTCACAAAAGACTGGAGTTTAGCCATTCTAAAAAGAAGCAGCAGTAAAAAGCACTGACTGAATTACAGCAGTGCATGCATGTAAAAATCAATGTAGTGACAGGAGCTTTAGGAAGAAAGAGGCCTGAGTGATGTAATTTTTTACAGACAAGCACTGCATTGTGGGATACCTAGAGCAGACTAAACAATCAGAATTACTTCAAGATGCTAGACCCCATGTGGTCAGACTCAGAAATTATGTATACAAATATTTAAAAACCTGTAAATAGTCCCAGGGTGGTGTTAAAATGTAGGAAACACCAAACCATGATGAAATAAACATGTTTTTTGAGTATGTGGGTGTGGTTCTCCTTTAAAGTAAAACAAATTAATCAATTTGTACTCTCACAGCTCCTAATAAAATTGCAGTTGTGTATGATGAAAATATATAAATAAATAAATGCATAAATACAACCTAAAACGTAGTTAAACCATAAATATTTACAACAAACTGTAAAATGATTTACAAATTATATGAGCAAAGTCTTAAAACACTTGCTATAGACAAATTAGTTGTTCAAGTCTGGTGGAAGGTGGGCATTGAGTATGACTTGCTAAATCAGTTTCTTATTTATTTATTTATTTATTGAAATTTGGTGACTGCGAAGGTCCACTGGGTCCGGAACCCATTTTCGCTAGAGGCCCGGGAAGAAAAGCTCCACTTCTAAAAAAAATACATAGTTAAAGTCATTAAAGAATTTTAACAAAGCAAATTATATAGGTTAAGTAGTACAAAAGGTAATAATAAAATTGACAGAGTTACTATATACATACACATGTTAACAACTGACAGAGTTGCTATATACATATAATATATATACTAGGCACAAAGTGCTAAAAAGTATCATATGATTTAGCCAGGTGGGTATTCAAAAGAAGTTTGGAATGGATAACGTGGATAGGAACAGTTGAACTTTAAAGGTTTGAGACAAGGAGGAGGGAGATGGTAGTGCAACAGTAAATTGGAAAAAGAAAGGAAAGGGATGTTAAGGGATTTAGGTATTAGACATAAAAGGTAAGAGAAGGTAAAATATAAAATGAAAATGTGGTGTGGAAAAAAAGTTATATTAGCATAGTGGCTGAAAAGTGAAGAGAGAAAGAAAGAAAGTATATTATTTAGTAATGAGATCGGTAAGAAGACAGAGAAAAAGAAAATAGGGCGATAGGAAGAAAAAAGAAACGTGATAATTTATACTCAATAAGATCAAACTATGCCCACCTCCAGGGTCCTTAGCCACCTTTTCCACAACAAAAAATGAAAAATGATACATTGGAGACTTACTAATATGTTTGAACAGGGAGTTGTTGCCATTTTTATTTTTATATCTAGCATATACTCATAGATACGTTCTTTCAGTTTTCTCTGGGTCTTTCCAATGTAGAAGTTATTACACCGATGGCACAAAGCCTCATATATAACCCCTGTGGAGGTGCAAGTGCAGTAACTATATGAATTAATAGTATAGTTATTATCCATAACAGATTCTTGGTTTGAGATGTGTTTGCATTGAGCACAAAATCCACATTTAAAAATTCTCATTTTTTTGTTTGCATTGCCAGTTTGCACTGGGTGAGTTCAGCAATGACACCACCCAGAATTTCCTAAATAAAGAATATACTCAAGCTTTTGTAACCAGATTCAGCATAGATTTCAAGGCAGAATGGAATGACCCAGAGAAAACTGAAAGAGCGTATCTATGAGCATATGCTAGATATCAAAAATTAAAACAGCAACAACTCCTTGTTCAAACATATTAGTAAGTCTCCTGTGCATGACGACTGTTTATTTTTTGTTGTGAAAAAGGTGGCTAAGGACTCTAGGGGGCCGTTGGTTGATCTTATTAAGTATAAGGAAGTGATTTGGCAAGTCAAACTCAATACCCACCTTCCACCAGACTTGAATGATCATCTGTCTATAGCAAATGTTTTAAGACTTTTCTCATACAATTTGTAACTCATTCTATAATTTTTTTATAAATATTTCTGGTTTAACTATGGGCAGGATTCACGAAGCCTCCGTGTAAGAGTTATAACTCTTACACGGAGGCTGCAGTTAAACGGAGTGATGTCAGCATGCTCTGCATATTCATGAGAGCATGCTGAATCACACCTAAGGCTAACATGGTCCGTGTAAGACAGTAGGGGGCGTGTCCGTAGGCCGAGCCCTGTAAGCGGACACGCTTACAGAGAGTACAGAGAGAAGAGTAAAGGTGCCCAAAGTAAACACCCACGACAGAGTCCATGGAAATGTGAATAAACACAACACAACACATGCCCCCACAGACTATGAACAGAAAATATATAAATGAACATGTTATGAATTTTTTTAAATCGTAAAGATGTTTGCCCGTGAGTGCGCTCATTTGCGCGGGTGTGCCCGTAGTGCAGCTACAGTTAGCAGTCAGTGGAAAAGCATATAAAAACGAAATATGCAAAGTAAGCCAAGAAGCAATAGTGTAGCGGTAGAGATGTTGGCTGAAGAGCAGGCATTTATGGTTTGAGCCCCCACAACACCAATTTTTATTTTTAGCAAAATAAGCACGAAACAAGTCCCTGTCAAACATGTACACATAAAATCACATTTTATGTAAAATGTAATGAAATAGCCCATTTATATTGAAGAACTGTGAGGTAACATAACAATAAAAAATGCCAGATGTGCCCATAGCTGAGCTACAGTTTAACAGGGTGAGTGCATCTGCCCGTAGGTGAGCAGTGGTTTAACTGGTGCAAAATGAGTGCCCGTAGCTGAGCAGTGGTTTAACAGGTGCAAAATGAGTGCCCGTAGGTGAGCAGTGGTTTAACACGCTGAAACTATGTGCCCCTAGCTAAGCTGAGCGTAATATGCGTGCTGATAGCCAAATGAGGCTTAAACCAGCGTACCCCGTTTGCGCGGAGCTGCACACCGTGCAAACAAGCTAACCGACGGGCAACGTTGAGCAAGCCATATCAAAACTGCCTTTACACAGACACACCCCTCAGCTTGTCTAGACAGTCATAAAAAATAAAAAGTAGTGGCCAGGTTCGAACCCAGGATACTATACACTATAGTCAAGGTACTGAACCACTAAGCCATGACAGCAGTACCTCTAAATAAAATAATAGCAAATATATAGGAATGAATACAAACTGGAGCATGACAATGCAGGTTTAGTGAAGTTGATACAATTCCAAAATGGCCAATCACAGATATGTGCGGGAAAAACGGCCTATATAAGCCCCATAGGTGGGAATACACAGCATGAATGATTGTAGAACTGACTTGCAGCCAGAATGACAGGAGTAGGTGAGGGTAGTTGCTTTTGAGCACAGAGGTGGGGCGTTGAGGAGTCCAGGTACATGGTCTGGCTCCTAGTCCACAATCATGAGGCCCAACTCATGCAGGGCCAGGTCCTGTGGAGAGCATATAGGGCTGAGGCGTGGGACCGGTTGGCTCATGATCTCACCAGTGCCACAGTGATTCCAAGGACTGGTGAGCAGGTCCGTCACCACCATGCGGACCTGAAGAGACGCAAGCAGGACCAATTGAACCTTTGGATCCAGGAGGCCCGGCAAATGCCCAACGCCCTGCTACTGAGTAAGTTACATTTAATTATGTATGTAAGAAATTAAACTAGCTGATATTATGGAGATGTGTATTCCAATATTACTTCATTTATATTACAGCTGCAGGTGTCCGTTCTGTGAACCGCAGAGCCTATGGCGACAGGCTGGTGCGGTTGCGCCACCAGGCAGGTCAGTAATCCACTCCCAGTAACTATAATGAAATATAAAAGTATGACAGTTAGCAAAAGAGTGCAGTGTAGTCACTAAGTAATAAAATGTGCAAGTAACAGTGTAAAAGTGTTTGCAAGTATTGCTTGATTACAAAAGTGTGTTGCAGTCTGTAATCCAAACAGAAAAATGAAAATGTCTGAAATAAATTCTGAAATAAAGATGCCCCACCTGTAATAAAATAGTACACAACCTGCAGCAGGCTGAAAAGTACAGCTGCAGAAGATGATCAAATCACATGTGTGAAATATATCCCTGTTGAAATACTGAAACATGACAGAAGTGAGACTGCTGGAAAGGATTGTAATAACTACAGGTAAAACATGTCAATAAAGCCTAGACGTAAGTACCATCCTGAATAGTAAAATGAAAACAAGTGAGAGGGTGTGAGAAAGTGTCATGAATCCAGCAATACAGTAGTAATAACCCCTGAATAAAGTATACTGCAGTCAGTACAGAATGAAATGCATGTGAGAAGCAAAACCAAACAGCGAAATCTGTTCAAAGTGTTGCTGCAGCTGGAATGTGTATCCCAAAATCTGGATATGTTGCTCTCAGTCTGCAATATGCAGATAGTATGATTGTCTGATATACCAAACATCCACACTTGTCTATAGCTATATAAAGCAAATGTAGCAGGATGATGTAGCTGAACAAAGCTAGATATGAATGTGTATGAAGAACAATAAAATGTATATTGATGTAGCAGTAACAGTCCTATCACCAAGCTGAAGTAGTTATCATATAGAAAACTGTAGTTAGAACAGTAGTGTGTATATATGTGCAGCTATTAGAAATGTACAGCATATGTATTGGTATTCGAAGGTGTTAATATTATTTTCTTCACCCCACCCTATAACCACATATAACCCAATCCAGCAATACAGTAGTAATAACCCCTGAATAAAGTATACTGCAGTCAGTACAGAAGGAAATGCATGTGAGAATCAAAACCAAACAGTGAAATCTGTTCAAAGTGTTGCTGCATCTGGAATGTGTATCCCAAAATCTGGATATGTTGCTCTCAGTCTGCAATATGCAGATAGTATGATTGTCTGATATACCAAACATCCACACTTGTCTATAGCTATATAAAGCAAATGTAGCAGGATGATGTAGCTGAACAAAGCCAGATATGAACATGTATGAATAACAATAAAATGTATATTGATGTAGCAGTAACAGTCCTATCACCAAGCTGAAGTAGTTATCATATAGGAAACTGTAGTTAGAACAGTAGTGTGTATATATGTGCAGCTATTAGAAATGTACAGCATATGTATTGGTATTCGAAGGTGTTAATATTATTTTCTTCACCCCACCCTATAACCACATATAACCCATTCCATGTGAAAATGGTATGTGCAATCACAATTAACACCCCTGGACATTTGTCCTGTTGGGTCATATATATTTGCATGTCCGTTGATGCATCTGCCCTGTTCATACATCCAAACCTGATGGCCTGTTGCCATCAATCAACCCTGCATGTTGTTGGACTGTGTATTGCTGTTCAAATTATGCATGTGTTATGCTCGCTGTTCAATGGTGTGAATATCTGGGTGTTTGGTTAATGGGAATACTAATGCATGCTGTTACAACTAATTGTGAATGGTATTATATGTCACTAACCCAAACTGTCATGACATAATGCAAAACACAGGACGACAGGGAAGGCGGGTTCCAGCGGACCCACCTCTCCCACCTCAGCTGGCGAGTGCACCTGGCAGTAGTGCCCAGTCTGGACCCTCCTCCGGTGGCCCTGTGCCACCTGTGGGTGGAAGCGCTGCAGGGGATGGGGCTCGTCCCCCCTCTGCAAGTGTGGCCGGAGGAGAACCACCACTCACCCTCCATAGTGTCCGGACTGTGGTGAGTAGGGAGATCCAGGACTCTGTTCTTGGGCCCCTACACCAGCTTGAGGCACAGGTGGCACAACTTACGGGCATGCCTGTTGCCCGGCCTACACAGCCCCCAGCACAGCCCCATCCTGGGCAGTGAAGGAACAGTGGCAACTGCCTATGGGTGGGGATATCAGTTCCACTGTTGCCATCTGTGGGCTCATGGGCTCTGGATATCCAAACCTCCGTCCCCGTCAATTGTGTAACCCCCCCACACATGTCATATACCGCCCCTGTATGCGTCTTGTTTGTCTTGTTTGTTGACCTACCCAACCTACCTCCCCAGCTATACCAACTTCCTTCACCTGACATACCACTCTCACCTGAAAAAAAAAAAGGGCACTCTGTACCCACAAAAAAATTACGCCCCATACATAGCTGCCCATTCCGCACACATGTCTGCTGGACATGGAAACTATCAATTACAATTGGCTGTACAACAAGTATTATTGTTGTCCTGACACCTCTCTCAGTGGTGGAAGGTTTCAAATGTCACACCAAATTACATACATATGCATAGCTGTTGCTGATGAAGAAATGGGCAGCTATGGGCCTTACCTACATCCCTCCTGCAAATCCCAAGCTTGTTTCCCTACTGTCTTACCCTCTTTGTGACCCCTTTTTCACCACTTTCCTGTCTCCCCATTTTAATTTCTTTCAAAGAAAATAGCGCGGGTGTGCGCCAGAATAAGCACTGTTAAGCGGTTGTAAGCGGGTGTGCGCGTGTGTGCGTGGAGCTGAACGCCAGTGCGCATGCGTGAGCGCCACGCAAACCAGCATTAACCCGGTTACAACTGCTTAAAAGTGCCTTAGTCACTCTGATTGACAGGTCCTGTAGTCAGTTCAAAAGCAAAATAAAATCCCACTGTCAGTCCCGAACCCAGGACCTTGGAAACAGTAGTCTGTATGACCTACCACTAAGCCATGAATCTTATACAAGAATGTTGTGCTAAAATAAATATAACATGTAATAGTAGGGATGAATGTAAAGGGAATATAGGATGTGTAGTACACAAAGCATGTCATTTAGAATTACTGTCAAAACTAGTGGATTCCCATAATAGTAGTGTGTGAAAAGAAACAGCCATGCTAGTTGATAGCTTGTAGGTAATAATGTCAGTTAATGTACATATATAAATGTATGTATATTTACATATATATATATATATATATATATATATATATATATATATATATATATATATATATAGTTGTAGGTGTCATTGTGCATACACACTTACTACAGGAAACAGGAGGGAGGAATGGAGAAATGTGAATCTACAACACAGCCTGAATCATGAGAGAGATACTAACCTTTACACTCACAGAACAGTGTCCACAGCATACCAGCATGGTCCCCACCCTTACAATCTGAAAGGGCAACGCCTATCTCACATACCCTTTTATAGCACTGTCCTGAAATCACAGTGAGAACTGCAATCAGTACACAACTGGCTGCATGCAATTAGCAAATGCTGGCTTACAATTGGTGCAGAGGCCATCACATGGACCTATGCAGATACCTACAAAAGCATCCTGTACTAACACTCCACACATGCAATACGTTCATTGCACTGTCTGGAAGCAGACAGAGGGAGAGAGACAGACAGAGACAGAGAGAAAAAAAAAACACACGCTACACACTGTGAGTCTAAGCTGTCAGCAGTGACAGTAGCAAGCCGTGCCAGCAGCAGCAGGAAGCAGAAGCAGTGGTAACACAACCAGCTGCGACAAACACAGGTAATGTAAAGTAGCAGGTTAATAGTCTGCATACTGTGAACCCTCCAAATGTGTCATAGGTCTGTATCTCTAGGTATGTCCATGTGATATGTTGTGTGTACGTAGTTCCACCAAAAGGGGATGACTATACATTACATGTCAGTCAGTGTTAGGCCATGATCCTGGCAGCAGTTGTCTGTACGTTGCCCTCAGCAATGGCTGTAGTGACTGTTTTGAAAGGTCAGTCAGGTTCAAAAGGCAGGATCAGCCCATCACAAAGGCAAACTGGCTGGGAACAAGTGTCTGAAGGTACCCAATATCGCTGCATATGCGTCCCATACTGAATAATTCCATAGCTTAGCAGACCAGGCCATTTATTCATATGATGTGGTAGTTCCCAGGGTCAGTAGAGGTGCCTCCTTAGTGGTGTGGGACCACTGTTGCTGTATGCCAGTGTCCAGGTACATATCCTGTAGTACGGCCAAGATTAATTATCAGTCTTATATGCGGTTGTATGTCCTCTTGGAGTGCATGTAGCACACATCCAGGGATACCATCAGGGCACAGTGATGCTGTGTGTTCTGCTTTGCTGAGGGCGGCCCTCACCTGGACATGTGAGATGATAGGGAGGTTACATACAGCTGTGATAAGTATATCAACTGGTGGGGGAGAAGGAGGGGGGATACGTGCACCGAACCTGTCTGCAAGAATGTTGCCAATATCTGTGTGCTTGGTGAATGTTAAGTAGGTGTGTATTAACGCAGAGCATATCTGAGACATTTGGTCCATATGTGTAACATAACTGAAGAAGGCCTTGTGGTTATCCATAGTGTTTGTGGCCATTTCCCTCCCAGAGTAGGCTGTGGCCGTTGTTATGAGAGACCGTAGCGTATTACCAGTGCTGACCACAGATGCCTTCCCTTAATGTGAATCTGCTCTGTCCTGCAGTAGCCTCCTGCTATTGTTATACAATCTGCCTCTGTCTGGGGTCCACCGGACAGGATGCCTAACCTTTGTGCATAGGGTCTGGGTTAGAAATGTGTGTGCAGGTTCCATGCAATCTTTGGGATGTCCGTGGTAAGCATTTGCAAAGGGGTCATCAGTGTGGGTTGTGGCTTCCACTGGCCCAGTGTGCTGCATGGATACCATTTCAGTCCTAACAAGTGAATAACTGTCTAATCACATACATATCAAAGTAGTCTACTGTGCTGGTGGTGGTGGTGGGATATGTATATCCAGGCCGAGTAACTTGTGTCCACATCACACTAGTGGATGGCATCCCACATACAGTACCTTGGGATGAACCCCCAGAGTGAGGTTGTGCATTGGACCTGTCGCAGTGTGCTGACCGATGGGGCATGCTACTATGTTGTGTGGAATGTGGCAGGTATTGTTGCACAGGTGTTGGCTGAGAACTGATATCTGACCATGTACTTGTGTATCCACCACGAGACACACACATGCAACATATGGGAGTAGTAGTATATCACTACACATGAGTATCATGTATAGTATGTGTGCCATATATTGCTGACATAGTCTGCTGATATCCTGTTTGTGTTCTCTTCCAGGGAGATGGTGCGTCAGCGTAATCCCACCTAATCTGCAGCGGAAGATGAGGAGATACACCAGAGCCTGGTGCGGGAGTATGACATACTGTTTTCCCACACCAGTCAGAATCAGCAGGAGAGGGCTGCACTGTAGCAAGACCTTGTCCGTAGGGTAAATGACATTGGCACGCATAGTAGGACATATGAGCAGGTATGACATCACTGCAGTGATTTAATCAGAAATGTCCGTCAGCGTGCGTCGGATATCCACAGGCAACAGGTTGCCACAGGAGGTGGGGTGGCCACACATCCCCCCCTCACCAGACTAGAGGGGCTACTCCTAAGTGTTGCGGCTCCAGCCCCAGAACAGCAACAGCAATACACCTGCATCATGATGGAGCCTGGATCCACACAGCAGCACGACATGGAGCATGCAGGTAATATGCCATATGTACACTTGACTGTTCTGTACACTGTTAGTTTATGCATGTGTAAGGTGTGTCCGTGGTATGTAGCTGTCAACATAGTATGTAATTGTGCATGTGTGATATTGGCAATATCAGCAGCTGACGTGTGAAAGGCAACTGGTGTACTACTGCACTGTATCATATGCAGTATCAATGGCACAGTTGTGCCCACTGACATTAATCTCATCATTTCTGCAGGTCCCTCCGGGGTTACAGCAAGGCAGGCCATCCATGCTGGTGAGTGTCTTTAACAATACCTATAATAGTCCTGATAGTGCTAGTAACACTAGTGTAACTCAGTAGTGCTCTGTGTGTATACTGTGGGGTGTGCATGTGTGCAGGTGTGCCTGTACCCATGTGTGCATGTGTGCATGTGTGCATGTGTGCAGGTGTGCCTGTGTCCACGTGTGCATGTGTGCATGTGTGCATGTGTGCCTGTGTCCACGTGTGCATGTCTGCATGTGTGCATGTGTGCCTGTGTCCACGTGTGCATGTGTGCATGTGTACATGTGACCACATGTGCATGTGTGCATGTGTGCATGTGTCCATGTGTGCATGTGTCCACGTGTGCATGTGTGCATGTGTGCATGTGTCCATGTGTCCACGTGTGCATGTGTGCATGTGTCCACGTGTGCATGTGTCCACGTGTGCATGTGTGCATGTGTGCCTGTGTGCATGTGTGCATGTGTGCCTGTGTGCATGTGTCCACGTGTGCATGTCTGCATGTGTGCCTGTGTCCATGTGTGCATGTGTGCCTGTGTCCATGTGTGCATGTGTGCATGTGTCCATGTGTGCATGTGTGCATAAGTGCATCACTGGTAACATTGTGTGGACACTGTAAACTGTGTTTCCTGTCTTCCTCCCACAGGTTCTGCTGCTGCTCTGGTGTCCTGCAGCAGGGAACCTGAATCTGGTGCCACAGGTACTGGTAATGATGATATCTGTGTAATGGTACAGGAAGGTGTGTCAGGGTCCACCATTGGTCAGCCAATTGACAGTACACAGCTGTCAACCCCATCATTGCGCACAGTCATCCTGCCAGTACATCCTTTGTCACCATTGTCCCTAGGTGATGGACAGGATACAGTGGGCATTGACCAGGGTAATGTGGTATCTGTGGCACATGCTTCCCCACACAGCAGCCATGGGCAGGGTTCTGCGATGGTACGACACAGACAGTTGCCCATGGGTTCTCATGGGAGCATCTGTGGGTGTACTGCCTCTGGCAGATGTGCCCAAAGAGGTCTGTCAACCTCAGCTATGTTTCGGGCTGTCATGCAGGCACAGTCGCGTATGGAAAGGTACACCAGACAGGGTCTGAGGGAGCTGAGAGCATGTCACACAGCCATGACTGACAGTATGAGTGACATCGCGGATGCTATCCGTAATTTCACCGATGTCATAGACAGACTTTGTGGGGACATATTACAGAAGTTCCACAACCAAATGTCCATGAGCCAGAGCAATGGTGGGCAGTTGCGGCGTCGACGTGGCCGTATGCCAGCAACAGCAGCAGCTGGCAGTCAGCGCAGATGACAACAGGCCCGTGCACGCCCCCATAGTGCCAGCAGCAGCCCCAGCAATGCTGGGTCTGTGCTGTCATCGGAACGCCCCAGGAGACCACGTGCATGTGGCTCTGGACAGTCCCAACAGGGACCTGTGTCCAGTCAACACACTCCCGCTTCTGATGACAGTACCCAGTCTGGCTTAGTACTGGATACAGTCCGTAGCACCCCTGCCAGGCACAGGTACCGTGTCTGTGCCCACAGACACTGATCTGTATGACCTGCCAGGTGCAGTCTGTGGCTGTCCACAAACCCCTGTATATGGCAGCCATGAGGTGGAACTGTGTGCGTGCATACACACATGTGAAATGTTAACACCTAGGGTGACCACATACACGCACACACTGCACCAACAGTGCCCCACCCTGTACTGCTGCCCCTCACCAACACACATACACACACATGTCAATTGGTGGTATTAATGGCAGACACAGGCATACCTAATTCACACCCTGTGCATATGATGACACTGTGCCACCTCCTGCAATCTCCAACATCATTGCGGGAACAGGTAAACACGTTGCTGATGCACAGGGTGACTACATAGAAGTGTATTAGTAGTATCATGTTGATAACAGTACAGTGTGCTGATATGACTGTGTGTATATCCCAGCATGCCTGATGCAGTAACCGTATGAATGTCCTGAATTGTTATCTGCACCCATAGTACGTACCAAAGTGTAACAGTTGCACATTATTGCATGCTGGTGGTAAGGATAGCAACAGATAGCCACATACATGGGTAGCACAGGGGAAAAGCTAATGCAAGTAGTGATATGCAATGATGGACATGTACAGTAATGGTGTCAAGTTGCCCACAACGACTATGCAATGTGGATGTTTGCGCATGTTGATATGTGTGCAGTACCAATGTAATCCAAATCACAATTAACTATGACATAATATCAGTTCTACCATGGGCATCTGCGCTGTGCATTCCTGGGTACATGTTGATAGTGCCTACATATTTGCACTGTTACTTACTGTTAGTGTTACCCCTTCTTTGTTGTACAATGAACTACTTCCAGCCCTGCTTACTGTAGCTTTGATTGCATGCATGTTCGCCTGGGGTTCCCTGGAACACTGCTTCCACCTGCAATGCAGAGTTACAGTGCTTCTGTGGACTCCTAGTGACATCTGCATAGCGTACGATACGTATGTCAAGTTTACACATGACAGAACGTCACTGTCCGTCCTGTTCGCATGTACGTTGCCTGTGACACATTGCACATGTCTTACCTGGCATTTACCTACATGTGCAGTCATATATGCCAGTGCTATGAAACAGTAGCAGTACACCCACACATACACACCTTCAGTATGTTGTTCCCCATTGGCCCTATGTGTTGGTACTCACCATGGCAATCACACTACTAGGGTAGCATGTGCAAAGGTAACCTGTGAATCACCTCTATGGTCCAGTTGTGGTTTATGTGAGTCATGTGGCAATGTCACAGCTGCCACATGTATGCAGTCAGCCATCACCCATGGCCAGGAACGTACAACACATGTGTGGGATGCCACCACATAGCCAATCTGGGGACTGAGCTCTCTGAACCCAGTAATGCCATGCCCTGTCAGGTGGCATGTCATACTACAGTGACTACAATACAAGTCAGACATAGACACGCACTGACAGCATGCTGAACACACTGGGGCATACGTGGGGACTCAGAATAGCATCCTGCCTGAGCATCACACACCTCCGCAGCTGGCACACAGGCATATGTTACGTCGGAACAGATCACATGCCACACATGGCACACACATCCCGTGTGCCACACACTCACAGCCTGTAGGGCTACACAACACACCTGCTACAGATGTGTCAGGTACCTGTCTTGGGCGCTGCACTGGGGTCCCGCTCAACAGGCTGTATATGGTGAAGGTCACAGTGATATGCCTCAGGGGCACTATGGTCCACCACAAAACACATGCATACAGGTCAGTCAGAGGCATGGACACATATGACTCAGTCATTGACCATGCCACTATGGATGACCTGAGACATACCTCCCTGTACTACATGATAGGGAACATAGAATGGATCTCTCAGCATGTGGCACGGGCCAGTATGAGCCTGATCTTGGTTGCCAACATACCCTCACCAGGTATGCTACCACTATATGTAGGAAGGGTGTTGTATGTCTACATTCTGCTCAGTCTCCAATGTCATTCATAGGGTATCCGCTGGCTGTCAACGTGTGCTTACATGCTAGGGAAGCCACAATGATGTGCAAGGGGTAGCTTGCACGTGACACCCATGGCCCAATGTATATTGGCGAAGCTCCTTGATACACACATACTGCCTTATGCTGCAGGACACGGATTACATAGCCACCTCCATGGGTATCACACAGGTTAGGACACTAACAGTTCTGCTACACAACACCAGCAGTGTACACCGCAAGATGCATGCACTGGACACTGTCTTCAGCACGGTGAACTGCAATGTCTGTGCAGTACCAGAGCCCTGATTCATGGCTCACAGGTGTAACCCATCACTGCCAGGTTATGCCTCATACCATGCCTGTCGTCCCCTACACATGTAACACACATGGACAGGGTAGTGGTATCCCAAGGCACCACAGATACACACACCTCCAGGTTGTTGGCACAGCACAAAGCATCAGGGCCTATTCATGTACAGCTAACAGTGTGTTGGACTG
Organism: Protopterus annectens; assembly: GCF_019279795.1. Lineage (NCBI taxonomy): Eukaryota > Metazoa > Chordata > Ceratodontiformes > Protopteridae > Protopterus > Protopterus annectens. The sequence goes on from NC_056733.1 coordinate 54,050,140, forward strand.
CCATCTGGTTCATAGCCTGGCACACACAACCCTCCCATACACAGGAAAACCACCTATCCTCCATAACAACACTGGCAATATGATAGTCTCAAGAACTGTCTTTATATGGCTGGACTGCATCCAGCCAAACATTGTGCGTGAGCATTACTGTAGCTACAACACACTAGTTGAAGGGTTCACAGCATGTGGTCACTGAATTGCAGTGGAATGACATGTTACCACTCCCACAACAGGTGGGAACATGCAGCACCTGTACATCGACTACATGTAGACTATATGGCCCAGACTAGATGTGTATCCCCTGCTGTAGGTATTTTACCATATACACCCACACTGTATAGACACATACTGCATGCGGCCCCTGCACAGTAAGACACAGTCATATTGTTATGCATTGCAAATACCATTTATCCACTCGAGGCATGTGTCAGACATGGTAACTACTGCAGGTCACAGGTATTTATGTGTATGTGTCACACACATACATCATGTGTGCAATGCCATTGCTTGTTTAGGCAATGGCATGCATTGTTATGCACAAAGACCCACACAAGGTCATAATGTGTGACACAACCACACGTGGCAGTTGTGGGTTACCAAAACATACCTATCTGTACTCTGACAATGGTAATAGACCCAGTAGCAGAGCGCACTATTGGCATTACTGGCCAACTAGCCCTGTTTGGCTGTGCTGATAGTGTGGTGACATCCCCTGTGTTTACTGGGGGAATATGCAGCATCTGGTGTATTGTAGTATTTTCCAAAAGGATATGTTCTCTCACGCTTGCATTTAAACACACCCTACTACCCCCACACACACACGCACACTTGCCATTTGCAGGATTCATACCTCTACCTAACTAAGTCACGACACGTGAGAGAGACGCATTAGCGAAGTGCACTATTCGGATTTCTGGATGGTTCCTCTTCTCTGGCTGTACTTATAGGGTGCTGACATCATCAGTGTTTTGAAAGGGTAATGTGCATCAGGTAGTGTGATCTCCTGATTGCCAAAACTAACATGTTTTTCATACAGAATTGCACACACACAAACTCCCCACATCCAAACACACACACACTTGCAGGTTTCAAACCCCTACCTAAATATGTTATGGCACTTGAGAGCGACGCTGTAGCAGATTGCACTATTCTGATTACTGGTAGATGTCTCTTCTCCAGCTGTATGTATAGGGTGCTGACATCATCACTGTTTGGAAAGGGTAATGTACATCATGTAGTGTGATCTCCTGATTTCAAAAAAGCACATGCTTTTCATACAGAATTGCACACACACAGAGTCCCCACATCCAAACACACACACATGCCATTTACAGGTTTCAAACTCCTACCTAACTATATTATGACACTCGGGAGAGACACATTAGCAGATTGCGCTATTCGAATTACTGGGAGGTTTCCCTTCTCCTGCTGTACGTATCGGGTGCTGACATCATCCGTGCTGAGATAGGGGAATGTGCATCCTGTAGAGTGCTTTCACAGATGCCAAAAGGGACATCTCCCTCACACAGACTTGCACACACACTAACCCCCCTCCACACACACTGGGCAGTTGCAGTATTTGAACCCCTCCCTAACTATGTTATGACACTCGTGACAGACGCATTAGCGGAGCACACTATTTGAATTACTGGGAGGTTTCCCTTCTCCTGCTGTACTTATAGGGTGCTGACATCATCAGTGTTTAGAAAGGGGAATGTGCATCCTGTAGTGTGTTCTCCTAGTTGCCAAAAGGGATATTTCTTTCATATAGACGTGCACACACACTAACCCCCTCCACACACACTGAGCATTTGCAGGATTCAAACCCCTACCTAAGTATGTTATGACACTCGAGACAGATGCATTAGCAGAGCGCGCTATTCACATTACTGGGAGGTTTCCCTTCTCCTGCTGTACTAATAGGGTGCTGACATCATCAGTGTTTTGAAAGGGGAATGTGCATCCTGTAGTGTGTTCTCCTAGTTGCCAAAAGGGATATTTCTTTCATACAGACTTGCACACACACTAACCCCCTCCATACACACTGAGCATTTGCAGGATTCAAACCCCTATCTAACTATGTTATGACACTCGAGACGGATGCATTAGCAGAGCGGGCGATTCGCATTACTGGGAGGTTTCCCTTCTCCTGCTGTACTTATAGGGTGCTGACATTATCAGTGTTTAGAAAGGGGAATGTGCATCCTGTAGTGTGTTCTCCTAGTTGCCAAAAGGGATATTTCTTTCATACAGACTTGCACACACACTAACCCCCTCCACACACACTGAGCATTTGCAGGATTCAAACCCCTACCTAACTATGTTATGACACTCGAGACGGACGCATTAGTGGAGTGCGCTATTCGCATTACTGGGAGGTTTCCCTTCTCCTGCTGTACTTATAGGGTGCTGACATCATCAGTATTTAGAAAGGGGAATGTGCATCCTGTAGTGTGTTCTCCTAGTTGCCAAAAGGGATATTTCTTTCATACAGACTTGCACACACACTAACCCCCTCCACACACACTGAGCATTTGCAGGATATCTATCACCTTTTGTCCCCAGGTCTCTCATTACATGTTAGGTACGTAATGGGTTAACACCTGTGTGGTAATTTGTGGGCGCTTACTGTATATCCACGGTGGTTGTCTATACACAGTTCTGCAATTAGCTTGCTGACATGGCTATGGCTCCAGTTGTCTGTTTGTAGGTGGCCCTTTTGTGGGTTGCTTGTGTCAGCTGGGGGTCAGATATGGTGGGCTGTTTGTACTCCTCTGCATACATGTTCAGTCACAGTCCTTCCATGTTGGCCTATACCTATGGGACATATATACAGAACGGGGGGGGGGGGCCCAGGACCAGGCCTTGTGGGATGCCACTCATATCTGCTTTGTAGTCTGACATGGATGCGGCATGTCTGACCATGTCAGTTCTGTCCTTGGTCTGGTTTGCAACCCCTCTACTGACATAGGGGTATATATTTAAGCTGGTGAACATATCCATACTGAACTCATAGGGTATTGTCTATAAGCATATGCACGGTCCAGCTACGCTGTGTGGACCACATTGCCCTCATCAATGACCTTAATGACTGCTTCAAATGGGTCAAACATGTTTAGGGGCAGGATCTGCAGTTACGACAGCCACACTGTGTAGGGTCCAGTATCAGTAGGTCCACAATAGCTTTCTGTCTGCGGTACATACTGATCCTTTCCATAGCTGTGCAGACCAAGCTTGTCAGGATCCTGGGGTGGTAGTTTGCAGTATCCATTCAGGCAACACCTTTGTTGTGAAGGACCACTGTTGTTGTACACTTCTCTTTGGGTACATATCCTGTGGTAAGGCTGACATTGGACAGTAGTGTGATTTGGCATTCCATTATTCTTGGAGTCCATGTTGGCCTCAGCCCAGGACACCATCACATACCTTTGCTGCTGTGTGTTTTGCTTTGCAGATGATGGCTGTTACCTCAGCATCTGCAATGTCAGGGGACCAGCAGTCTGCTGGGATAGATATTATGCATTCTGGGGGGGGGGGGTGTTTGCACTGCACCTGTCAGGTTGTATGTTGGCAATATGTGTGTGTGTTTGGTATGTTGTTTGTAATATCTGTGTGATTCGGAGCATATCTCTGGATGCCCAACATGGTTCCTACCATCAGTTAAGTAAGCCTTGTGATTATCCTTAGTGTCCTGTACAATTTGTATCTTCATAGGTTCATGGGTTCATACTAGGCTATCCACCCTAGGGCATTAGTAAGCCTAGCCAGAGTGTGCGTGTCTTTCACCGCCCCTTGCTATGTGACTATTATGGCCATTTATGACTTTCTTTACTGTGCCTCTGTCTGGTCGTGACACAGTGAAGACCCCAGTAAACATGTACGATCATCCATCCACTTGGCAATATTCCTGTTGAGGGGTGTCAGTGAGGGGCTCTGCCTAACATGGATTGGGATCCTGTTTCTGGGTGTGGGGAGCCTCTGGGTTATGTATCTGTCCCTCCAGCACATCCTATTTCATTATGTGTTGAGGCTGACATCTGTCACTCTCACAGCTCCAATGGCTTTGATTTCCTGTGGTGGAGCATGTCCATTACTCCTGTGTTGGACATGGCCTTGTACAACAGACATACAATGCCTCTGTGTAGGCGGTCTGTGACTGCATTCAGCTGGGGTGTCTACAGCCAGGCAGCATATGACATATATTTCACACCCTTTATCCTCTTGGTGGGGTAACTATGAGGTCTTCCAAATCGCTGCAGGTGTCACGTCCGGTACATCCCATATGAGTCATTGTACTAGATTATGGGTCTGATAAGGGAACAGTACAGTGGCACAGTGACCTCTGTTGATGTAGATGTGAATCCTTTCATGATACGGTGTCCAATATCGACAATCTTCCTAGCCACATTGGCATTGTGAGTGTCACATGACAGATTACTGTCGACTTGTGTTCCTAGGTCCCTGATTACTCCTTGCATACATAATGGTTTGCCACCTATGTGGTAATTTTTGTGTACCTTGTCTGGTATTTGTTGGGACATTCATACTGTCCAGTGTCTTCAGGATGTCTGGGTGGAGTTCTTGTGTGTGAGAGTGTGGTCTGTCACATGCTACAGACTGTACAGCGGTTTTGACTAGACTTAGGTGCACATGGGTGGTCTCCGCTGCTTTGTGCATTGTCAGTACCTGGCCGTATGGGTGTCTGTGCTGCATATGGACACTCCCCCTCCTTTGATGTTTTGGTCCAGGTGTTGGGGCCATAACGCATGATATGTGGTATAACCTGGTAGTGCTGGTGTGCTATCACTAGGCTTGCAGCAGGCTTCTGTCACTGCACAGACATCCATGTTCTCCATAATGGGAAGTGCCTCAGGGGCATGCATATTGCAGTTTACACATCTGGCATTGGTCAGCATTACCCTTATGATTACCCTTATGTTTCTTACCACTTATGTTTTCTAGGGTGGTGGGTAGTCTTTTTGGCCTTGCCTACATACGGCTCTGTGGAGGTGGCAAAGGCCTTATCCAGTATCCAGACGCACAGGGGTAACAGGTGCAAGCCATCCCTGGAACAGCAGCATGGCTTGTCATGCTTGACATCTCAAGCAGACAGACATTAGACCCTCTTGGACTGACAGCTGTAACTGTGCCAGCTGTTAAACATGATCATTCTGTGTTTGTACTGTGGCATCATTCTTGGTGAGGGTTGGATGCTGCACACGGCCAGTGTCATACCGGCCTGGGGTACATACTCAGAGAGCTCATCCATGTCTCTTTTCATGTAGACCAGGGAGGTACATCTCAGGTCATTCACACCAGCATGGACATTGAGTGCATCATATTTCTGCTTGCTTTGGGGTGACCTGCACTTGTGTTATGTGGCATTTTGTGGCAGCCTACAGGCAGCTTACTCTACCCTTTCCCTTGTTCAGTCTGGTGAGTGGGACAGCAGTGTGTCTGCCTATACAGACACCTATTACAACTGTATCAGGCATGTTGTTTCTCCTTCTGGCCTGTGACTGTTTGGCACACCAGCTTTGTGTACTATCGTTGCATGTGCTATGTTTGGAGGTTGTGGTTGCTTGTGATCTGCTTTGGAGGCTTCTGTTGGTGTGGTGTGTTTGTAATTAGGGCCTCCGGGAATGTTTTTCTGTGTTTATGTGTTTGGTTTACAGTTGTGGTAGGTCTATGTGGGACTGGGTTTGTGGTGTATGTGGTTACCTTCTCCTCCTGACTAGTTTTGACAGTACTGAGTTGGGGGAGCTCAACCTCTGGTTTGGATACATAGTTGCATCTATCACATATATTTGTATTTATTGGGGGGAGTTGTGGTTGTCTGTGTACTTGGGGCAGGTGTCACATTGCCTCTGGATTCACAGATTCTACTTGTTGAGACTGGACTTAGTGGATTGTATGTGTGGACATATGTTATTGCCATACTACTGGTCAGTGATTACTTCCCTTTTTATGTTTGCTCTATCATGTGGTAACTTCCTCATTCTCTTGCATGGTTTGGTAATGGCTGGAGTCCAGCATGCCAGATGCCTGCGTGTATGGCATTGTGTGTTGTTGTTATTTGTGATTGCATACTCCAAGCATTCCTGGCTGTGTTCATGGAATGCCTGTATAACATGTTCTGAGGTGTGTCCCATATTCTGCACTTGCACAGGGCCTTTCGTGGATTCCACATCAGTTTGGAGGGCTGCAACCTATGCTTTACACATGTTTTTCACTGTGGTATTCTGGCCAGGGACTGGGGTCGGGATGTGTATATCCAGTGTGATTACTCTATGGTCTGGTCTTACCAGTGAAGGATACACTTCTCATCTTGCCATCCAGTACACATGTTGATGATTATCACATCCAGTATGCTTAACCCTCTTGTGGGAGTGGTACATTGTTCCTGGGCATTTTGGTTTATGGATTCTGGGAACTTTTCTCCAACTGTGTTGGTGCTAGTATAATGCTCCCGGTGTATGTCTGGGTATTTTCACTCAAGCAATATAATGTTGTTTTGGGGGCTTGATATATTCATGTATTCCAACATGGGCCAGGTGCAGTTCCTGGTATTAGGACAGTAGTCTGCAGCAGGCTATATACTGGGAGGTGGTTTTAGCCATTGGTATTTGTCCATGGCTAATCCATGCTGCTTCTTGTTGTGGTACCAACATGGGGGTGTGGTTATCCTTGACATTTATTGCTAGTCACCCTCCTTTTGTAGCTTGTTCCATGTTTTGCGGCTGTACAGCACAGTATGAGGTGTGACCTGGTAGTATTAGGGTGCTGATGTGAGCCTTGACCCAGTTCTCTATTACAGGACTGATATCTACATTCTCCATACTGTGTGCGTTTATACTGCACACATCTTGCTGTTTAGACTTCTGAAATTGGGTAGCATTACATCTAGGTTCCTATCCCTTGTGGTACCTATGAAGGTGGGTTTGTGTTTTGAGACTTACCTATTCAGTGCATGCTGTGGGTACTGACAGCCTTTGCCAGTATCCATGGGGCATGGAATGATAGGTGCACGCCACCCCTAGCAGGTGGTGCATCATGTCATGCGCCGCATGTCTTCCCAGCCTGAACCACATTGGCTCCCCTTTGACTAACTGCATTACTTCAGCCAGTTATTGCACTTGATCATCCCATCGTCATTTTGTGGCTTCATGCTTGGTGAGGGTGGATGTTAGTCAGGGTGCTCAGGTGTGCATATAGTACATGGTGTTACATTACTTAACACATGGCATTCATGCCTCAGGTGGTGCTGCAGGGCTGCCTCTGTCGGATGCGCATATTACACTTCCCTGTACATGTTTGTGAGCAGGTCATGTCAGTTTAGGCATCCATGTTATTATTTGAGTGAGTCAGAGGGGGTATCATTCCCAGGGTTCCTACTGAGCCAGTGTATGTGCTATGCATTGCCTCTTTGCCAAGGCCAGGGCATACTGGGCACACCTCCTTCTGCCTACTGGGGCAGGCTCAGGTTGTTCCTCCTCTGAGTCACACTCTGCCTGTGATGGCCTTGGCAATGGTGGGGGGCTGTTTGGCCCAGCCCTATGCTGGTCCTGCTGCAGCTGTTTTCGCAAGATCATATTATGTAGCATAGCACATACCATGACAATTTGGGTACATGTAGTTGGTGTGTACTGCAAGGCTCCACCAGATGTGTCCAGACACCGGAACCGTGACTTGAGCAGCCCAAACACACGCTCTATTACATTACGTGCTTGTGCATGTGCCTCATTATGGCGTTCCTGTTCAGGTGTGTGTGTGTTTCTGATGGGTGTCATCAGCCACGGCTCCAGTGCATAACCTGCATCCCCCACTAGGTGACCGTGTGGGATGTCCCCATTGGCAAATGTCTGGTACAGCTGCGTCAAATGCCAGATGTGGGAATCATGGTAGCTCCCAGGGCAGCCAGCACACACATTCATTATTATGCCCTGGGCATCACACACGACCTGGCAGTTGATGGAGGGGAAGCCCTTGCGGTTAATGTAGGCCCTACCCTGCTCACCGGCTGGTGCTTTGATGCATATGTGCGTGCAGTCTATTGCACCCACTACCTCAGGGTATTCCGCTATTTGCTGGAAGAGATGCATATTGCTGGCCAATACCTCACGGGCATTGGGGAAATATACATGATCACCGACATGTGCTGACATGGCATCCAGGAACTGGTGCAGTACCCTGGAGGCTGATGCCTGTGATATCCCCATCATATCGCCAGTTGGACTCTGGAAGGTACCTGTTGCTAGTATTCTTAGGCCGACACATACCTTGGTTTCCACTGGGATGGGTTCCCCTCTGTTGGTTCTGTGTGTGAGGCGTGGCTTGCACAGCTCAACTATTTGCTGCAGGAGCTCTCTGTCCACTCTATAGCGCTCTACTATCTCCAGCTCATGTAACCTGTGGTAGGTGACCCTGGGCCTGTACACTCTTCTCTGTCTCCTCAGTGTGGGCTGTCTGTCACCATCTGCATTGTCACCACCCTCAGCAAGTCGCCTATGTCTCATTATGACAGCTATGGCAGCCCCTAACATTTCTGCTATGAGTGAAGCTTTTTCAGTTTTCACTTCTATTAGCTTACTCCTGTCTTGCAGTGTCTCTTAAGAGAAACATCCTGCACTACTGTTTGCAGAGTTTTAAGTGCTGGGCTGGGCTACTATTCTGCCTGTGTAATTGCCTGCTTCTAATTGTTTTCACCTGCTAGCTTCAGCAGTAATCCTTGCTAGCTTCCTACTAATTCTGTTGCTTCTTTTTCCTTTCTGTTTCCTCTGGGGGGAGCAACGTGCATACCAGCAGAAACACGCTCACAGTGGCTTACACGCGCGCACACGTGCTTACATGGTTTAGAATCTACTTATTCGGGTTAAAACACGCGCACACCCGCGCAAACTGTGTTACAAGTCTGCCAACAGCCTCCTACATGCTCAGCCTGCCCTACACGTGCGCACACCAGCGCAAACAGTGTTAAACATCTACCAACACGCTCCCACATGCTCAGTCTGCCTTACACGCGCCCACACTGTCCTACTCGCACTTCATGGTGTGCACACGTGCGCATGCATGCCCAGCAAGAAACTTTAGTGTAAGTAACAGTGTACACCTTCCATTTCTTGACTTTCCCACACTTATCTTATGGCACTCCTCTTTCCCTGATCTGTGTCTGTCATCTGTCATGTTACACTGACCTCCAATGAACTGCATTTCTTTCTACCATTCCCCCCTGTGATGTCACCTATCTCCTACTCTATTCCTCCCCCTTATGTATCTCTTACACTACTCAGACTGTGCTCATTTGCTATGTGACTTTGAGATTCAGTATCCTAACTCTCATTTACATGAGATTGCCTACTAATGCTTAGTTACATTTCTTACACTCAGCTTCCCCCCTTAGCAACCACTACACGGTGGTCATGTTGATTTTGGTCTGCTGGTCCCTGCATTGTCATTCCATGTATTGCATAAAACCCACATTTGTGGGTTTATAACCTTCATTTTTATGTTTTATACCGCGCAGCCTGTTTGCGCGGGGCTGCGCTGGGTTTAAACATCGCCAAAAAAAATATATATATTTTTATTATTTTTGCATTGGGTTACCTTGCCAATGGCCACATATTTGGCCATTGGCATGCAGCCTGAGACATATGCACCCTTTATTTGGAGCTGACATGGCTCTGTTGTGACATTTGCAGAAACATACTCAGTTGTCAACTGAGTACATTTCTGCAGCTAAAACGTCTCTTACACAGGCTGGTTTCTGCTTCATGGATCGCTAATATACCTCATTTGCATACCTTTCGGCTGCAAGTGAGGTATTTAGCATGTCCACGCCCAGTCCATGTAAGACACGTTTTAGCTGGTCTCTTACATGGAGTTTAGGGCTGTTCCTGGATTGCGAGGCTTGCATGGAGTGTTACACGTCTCTTACACTCAGTGCAAGCCTTTGTGAATCCTGCCCTATGTGTTTTAGGTTGATTTCCTTCCTTATGCATTTATTTATTTATTTTCAGTCATACACAACTGAGATTTTATTAGGAGCCAAGCTGTCAGAGTACACGTTGATTACTTAGTTTAATGACTAGGGTTGAAGTTTTGTTCTTATTGGTTCTTTTAACACATATGATATAAAAAGATGTTTTTTTTTAAACTTGATCGGTACGGCGGTAGCATTGTTACCTCACAGCAAGAGGTTCTCCCGTTCAATTCTCGGCTGGGCTTGGGAGTGCCTTCTGTGTGGAGTCTGCATGTCCTCCCCATGGTTGGATAGCGTTCGAAAGACATCCGTGCGTAAATGGGTGTGCCTTCGTTGAAGGTTGAGCATCGAGCTGGCACCTCGGCATTTCGTAAAAATCTATTGCCAATCATTAGCTGACCGGAGTCCCGCTGTGGCGACCCCTTACCGGGAAAAGCCGAAAGACAAACAACAATATTTATTCTGATACAGTCTAAGGATACAAGCTGACAAAAGTGCTCAATATGTTTTTTTTATTTGTGAGTCTGTGAGTTTCGATCAAATCACCAGGATCAGTTTGTTTATGACATAATCCACTTTAACTGCCAACAAAACAGCACTCAACAAAGCATTGCATTCCTGTATCCTGGTTTATCTTATCTCATGCTAAAAATACAGATGCTCAGTCTGAGCATTTGTAGTAAAGTAATCCAAGAGTCTTTAAAGTTAGTATATTTTCCTACCTCCCTAAGGAGGCAGTGGTAATCCTTCTTCTGGAAATTTGTCATGGACCCAGATTTATTTAAAAATTTAGATCACTCTCTAACCTTCAATCTTTAGATAAAGATATTAAAAAGTAATGCATGCTAATTGAAATCTGAGCTGTGACCCATATGGCATATTTCAGCCTTGCTTTAGGAAAAATTGTATTATGCAGATAGTATTGCTGTAGTTAACAAATTATCTTATTTAAATTATGAGGATTAGGCTCTGTGCTGACTTTTTTAACAGGAACATCTGGCAGTATAATCCACACTGTCTTACCTGATTCTGGAGATGCTTTTAAAAGTTATTAGTGAACATGGGGGTGCTCTTCAACTTGATTTCTAGATATCAAAATTATAGACCCCATAAGGTAACCCTGTAACTACTCTTCTTTCTTCTGTCCTATTAGATTTTGATTATGCATATCGATCGGTAGGGTCTCATTATATATTTGCTATCCTTATGCTGATAGTATGGGAAGTCTAAAGGAGCTGAGGCTTACAGCTTCATTCTTATAGTTGCAGTACTCAACTTTACTTCCTGTTTGTCACTATGACAAACTGCTTATCTTTGTGTGTTGGACAGCTGTCTTTCTGGGTCTTAGTAGCCTGAAGCTAAACTCATGTAAAATATGTAAAAATCAACTCAGCCCAGTTAGACTGCTGATTGGGGTGGAGGTAGACAGTCTGCTTGTTGACCATGCAGAGTATCTCAGAGTTGCTTGTTTTACTAGAAAGTTGTAGGATATGGGCTGTATTTATTTTTATATGTTAATTGCTGCCTGCATTAAGTGTGTGACGTGTGGCCACTTCCCTCTAACAGCAGCCTGAGTAAAGACTTCACTGAGACTGATAACACAGCTACAGTATTCGTGTTGTTTATTAAGCATCATAATGAACATTGAGATGGTGCACAGTGTCAGAAGTGAAGAAATAGGTTTGTTAAAGTGAAGAATGACTTGCTTTTGAGAGTAAATATATTTAGGTCAGACATTAAAGCTGCAGTTAGAAAGATGGTCCATATGCAGTTACCAGGAATTTTCTCATCAGGAATTCTCTTATTGCAACACAATTTACTAAAAAACTGAAGGTTTGGATCAGAAATTCAATGTCTTCCTCGGTGCAAGCAGAATAGCCAAGAAACCTAAAAGGTACATTGTGTCATATTTTTTCACCTTACCAAGAAAGAAACCTTGAAGGTATTTAATACTTTACTTTTCAGGAAGACAAGAAAGACAAAATAACTGCAGGTATAGTGGTGTTCAGGATTAATTCTGAGCCCACAAATAACTTGCCATGTGTATACCATGTCTTGGCTAATCCAAACTGACAGCATGAAGGATGCCTGGGATGAAGCTAATTTGGTTTTGTTTACACAGTGCTTTACTACTTTTGTCCACAGAGTGTGGTGTGTTTTTTTTTTACTGACTTTGATAGTCCATCAGGTTAATGGTGCTGGAAGATGAATTATGCCGTGTTCTGGGTTTATGTTATCCTCAGTTTTTACAGCATGCCAGCTCTTTTTAGTATTTCATCATTCTAGCAATTCAGTGATTTTTGACATTCTGTGGAATGTGAGATTGTTTGACTGCTTTCTACAGTTTGCATCGCTATTTATGGGGGTTTTCTGATTGCTCATCTACAAGGAGGAATTCTGCATACATTGGCTGTGTTCTCTGCTGGATAGTTTGGCAATGATGAATTCCACATATTTTGTGTTTCTTTAGTCCTTTCTTGTTTTTGGATGCTATTTATTGCTCCTTTCATTTTTTATAGCCATTCTCCACCTGGGACCATTTACTTGAGATTGTGTTACATCATGTTTTGCTTGGTCCTGAGCTGAGTATTGGGAAGTTTTTATTTTTAAGGAAACTTGCAAGATTTTGTGTTTTATTCAAAGAAAGCTTTATCAGCACCATTGATTCCCATTTTGGATCTGAACTATATGAATACCTCAGGGACTGAACTTTGTGGTTTGTTTCACTTAGGACTGTCTGATTTTCAGCAAAAATCTGGTATCAATGGCATTTGGTTGTCTTTCCTTAGAAATACTGTTGGTTCATTATAGTGGGATATTTAAGCAATAACCCATGCCTGGGTCTGGGTAATGCTGGATTTACCCATGGTTGGTGTGGTTTGGTCATGAGGGTTAAAGCATGCATATGCTTATGCAGTACATCAGAGTTGTGTGTGGAATTAATGGAGAAAGGAAGATCTCCATTCTTTTTTTAAAGCTGTCTCGCTATGTTAAACAAGTTTAATATAGCGAGATATCTTTAAAAAAAGCAACGGAGAAAGGAAGATCTCCGTTGCTTTTTTTTTTAGATATCTCGCTATGTTAAACTCATTTAACATAGCAAGATTACAGCAATGGAGCTCTTCCATTCTCCATTGCTACCAAAACCACAAAAAAATCAAGACTTATAGTAATGGAAAAAGTCCGGGTGACCGGACCTTTCCCATTAGTATAAGTTGGATTTACAATGGGCACGCCAACCAATCAGCGTGCACGTTTTGGAATATTAATGGGAGGTCATTGTATAATTTATTATAATTTTTAGAATTTGTTTGAATAATTATATATTTTCATATTTATTTTTCTCAGTTTTTGCCTTTTTACTTTGGTTTGTTCTCAGAACAAATTTGTATTAAATAACCATGCAACACTTACAGTACTTCTCCTTTTGTTATCATTGCAACATATTATATTTCTTTTTAATCATTGTAACATATTATAATTTTTTTTTTATTTTAATGTAAGAGTGCTTAGATAATAAAATGCTATAACAAAAGTTAAGTCCTTTACATTGACAAAAGGTCCTACACAGACTGAAGCTGCATATGTTGCTGACCTGAAGGATCAAGCCAAAGACTTTGAATGCAATGTTATATGATATATTAATAAGAGACATAATAGTTTGGGGTATAAGAAATCATCAAGCAAGGTGCAGGCTTTTAAAATAAACATGCCTTACCTTATCAAAACCTGTAGGTATATGCAGAGTGAGTTAGGTTTAAATACACAATTAAAATAATCACCTAAAGAAATGGATGTGTGTAAGATAAATGTATTTGAAATAAAAAACATGGGAAATAAAGTGAGAATGAACTGTAACAGAAAGAAAAATGAGAAAAATAAGTGAGGGGCACAGGGAGTATAGTGCAGCTGAAACTCAAGCCTCATAAATCTGAGAACACAAAAGGGAACGTGTTTTGGATTTAATCACTTTTGTAGACACTGTGGTAGACAATTAATACCAAGATACGTAAGTGCAAAGATTTATATTCAACGGAAGTTGCATGTTTCTGAAAAGAAATATGGAATAAATTATTTGTTGGCAACATGGCATTATTAAAGTAAGAGATGATACAGTGAAATCTTAAAATGCATCAGAAACAATTACATGAATGCAAGTCTAGCCATTGACTGTAAAATATTCTGTTTAAAACTGTAGCATTAAACATGTTGAAGCAACTAATATTCTGGGTTATTTGGGTTGTCAGAAGGTAGTAATAATAAAAAAAGCATTTTGAAAGCAAGGAGAGAATGTACTCCTTTTCTTATTCAAGAAGAACTGCAAAATTGCAAAGACATCCTAGAAAATGTTCAGCTCTACAATGATGACATCATTGATGATTTTACTGATTTATTTATAACAGTATGTTTGTCATGATAAAATAATTTACATTAAACCCTACAATGGCATTTATACATACTACAAGGAAATTGCCATTAGATAGCTTTCAGGAGTAGAAAGCAAATAGAATGCCTAAATGAAGAAGCAGTTGCAGATAACATAATGGATAGACAGTATAGTTATTGCCATAAACCAAGAAAAGATCCACACAGTATTCATATATAAGATCTGAATAAAGTGCAGAGAGAAGAGCTTTACCCACTGCTTACATCTGAAGATGTGGTCTCAACAATGCCAAATGTAGAATTATTTTCAGTACCAGGTGCAAACTAGACATTCTGGGAGATGAAACTAGATGAAGAAACATCCAAATAACACATTTATCCACTAAAAGGGTACAACGTCTTTGACAGAATTGTTCTACAGTTGGCAGGAGACTTGGAACATGTTATGAACTGAACTGATAATCCCTTATTGTGACACCAATTTCAAAAAGATCATGATACAAGTGCTGAATAGTTTAAGCACAAGTAACAAGCAAATAAAATAATGATGATAGGTCAAAAATTCATGGGTCATGTTTGAATGTCAGAATAACTGAAGTCTGATACAGAAAAACTCAGAAAGATTGTACAAATGCTAAAGCAGAGAACCAAAATATATTAACAAAGGTTTCTAGGAATGATACAGTATCTTGCAAAATGTGTATGCATTATATCAGGAATAGCCATGTGTCTAAGAAAGCTGTTAGAGCAAGATGTATCCTTGGAGTAAAGTTCACAATAGGAAAAGAGTTTTGAATTACTCAAAAATTAGTTACAGAAGCACCAATGTTGAAATACTGGGTGTGAATAAGACCTTTTTTGTTGCAAGTAGATACCAGTAAGAATGGCACAGGACTTGTGATCTTCCAAGAATAAGGTGTAGTTGCCTAAGGGTTAAAAGCATGTACTGAGCCACAAAAGAGATATACTCACACACAAGAGGAATTGTTAGGAATAGTGTACGGATAATAGAAATTCTGTGATTATCTGTGGCAAAATTGTTCATGTGGAAACAGACTACAAACCCTTGCAAAGGGTATTCAGAACATATTTGTGCAAAGCTCTTTTGAGATTGCTGAAGATTTTTTCTTATTCTACAGTATAAACTAAAAGTGGAGTACATATCAGGAAAGGAATTGCTCATAGCATTTATGTCGAGTGGATTATATTTACCTGAGATATAGGAGTAGTTTACAGAAGAAGGAAAAGTGATTCTTTTGGTAGTCCTATAGTTACAGTTGGCAGAAGGAAAACATTCAGCCATGAAATGACACTGAGTTAGAAAGACATTTACTAAAAAAGTTACAATGGGTTGTTGACCTGAGCAAAAATCATAAGTAAGTAAAATAAATTCAGTCTCATTTTTTCTTTCAGGGAAGAAATACATTGTATCTATGGCATAATGTTCAAAGCTGACAAAATAATAATTACTATTCAACTGACAAATGCTGGACAAGATACATGAATCACATCCGAGAATAAAAAAGTATAAAGAAAGAGCAAGATATATAATCTGTTAACCTCAAATGTTGAGTCAGATAGAACAGGTAGTGCAAAGATGTACCACATGCAGTTTATTCCATAAGAAACAATTAGAGGAAGAGATATTAGCATTCCCATTTCAAGGAAGACAACAGAGTCAAGTAGGCATTGAATTGTTTCAGTTTAAAGATGTTCCTAATATTCCTATTTGACAGTGGTCTGTGATAAAAAAATCAGGATTCCAGAAGATTTGTGCATGAGTCGGACAAATAGGGAGAATTATCTAAACAGTGAAGATTCGTATGAGAAAAAGCTGCAACAACACAGGTTTAAAGGTAGTTACTTGACATGCAGTCCAGGAGGCCATTAAGGAACCTAGTCCAAATTCTGAAGTGCCCCAAAGCTCTGACTAGTAAAGCACTGTGCTGAAGGTCACGAAATAAGCAAACCAAGGCTGAGAATCAAACTGCCTACCATACGAAGCAGCTCGTTAACAGCTCAAAGCCTTAATCCTGTGCTAATTGCCACTGTCACCTGTGAGAATGATCATCTTCATTCCTCGAATATAGGAATATTGCGTTGTAGGAACTCAGACTCTCACAATCTCAGTATTATTTAATGGAGAGACAAGCTCAGTATTTAATGGAGGGAAGCTTGAAAAACAAATTGCCTACTTCAGCTAATTTGTTAATGTTTGAAAATTAACATAAAGTAAGGAAATGATACAGATAGAGCTGCAGTAATGTTGCAGTATCTTGTTTCTGTAGGAAAATATTTGTCACTGCCAGCAAGTACTGAATTCAGCTGCTAATTTATTACCTAGAGCTTGCCATCTCAAAACATTTTGTTTATATTGTTGTTTCTGTACCAGTTTTCTGTGTAGTGTCACATATCCAGTAAGGCTGCCTTCTTAACATATAAAAGACCTAACAGTGCTAAAGGTAGATTATCATAGGCAGTAGTTCTCTAAACTGGCACTCCCCTCAACCCAAAAGTGAAAATAAAAAAAAACTGTGCTTACTAATGCACTAGACTCCACAAATGCATTATTGGCAGTTGTGAAGGAAACCACTATAACACCCATGGCTTATTATATGAATGCTGATTCGGAAGTAGCAACTGAAGATCATGTCCCTTAACAGTCTGTGCCCCACCATACTGTTTAGAATTCTTTATATTTCTAAAGAAGAGATTCTAAGGGTGATGTAAATAATGGGTGATATTTTTTCAGGATTGTCCCTCGTTGTCTGTCAGCCATCAGCTCCTTCCAAGCCAGTTGACCCATCCCCTTCACCAGGGTGAGGGTCAACCAGGAGGGGCTGTCATTTAGACAGCCATCAAGGGTGGCTTACATTTTGTCCCCTTATTTTTCCCCCAACCCTAACTGCACACATTTGGGTATGTACGTAGGAGAGGTGTGCACTGGGCCATCTGTGGAGATTGTTCCCTAATTACCATAAATGGCATTTCCACCAAATGGCCCTGCTAGTCCCCTCGGAGCATGAGCAATAATTTCTCTGGTCATCACCAGGGAAATCATACTGTCTAGTGTACCCTGAGTGCACACTAACTCCTCCCACCCCCAAGGAGAGTTGAGCAGCCCACATCCCTTCTCCCTTCCACCTCCCTTCCTGGCTCCTTCAGTCCCATGGCCTCTAATATAACCAGTTTCAACTGGATCACAATAAAAGCTGTGTGCCATGCAGCCAGACTGATTTTATTTGCTGTTGAAATCAGTAGCTTGACTTATAGACTGGTTCCACAGATCCTGAGGTTAGTAGGGGAAGCCAAAAGTATGTAAAAAAAGAGAAATGCAAAAGTATGAAACAATGTTTATTTTGAAAATTAAGTCACATAACGTTCGCATTGTTCAATAATTTGTACCCATATTTGGAATGCAGACAAATACCGCTCTACTGTCCCTGATTTTCAGGGACATCTCTCACTTTTGACTCATAATTTTGTTCTCTCCCTCCTAAAATTATTAATACATTTTTGTAAGCTTTATAATCAGCAAATAATGACATTCACTGTATTTACACTTCTTTTACATCAGAAAATGCTTGTTAGGTCATGTACTCTTATTTTGCAAGTTTGTAAATCAGCTGCACCGATGTTTAAAAAGTGTCCCTAATTTAGTTGGCTTTGACCCAGATTCTAGTGCTGAGAGGTTGAGAGGTATGCAGAGACATTTTTCAGAGCACATCAAATGTGGCACCTGAAATTTCTCAATATGAAGACAGTTTTTGCACTCCTTATGACATCTACTTTTAAGTTACACTTGGATGGCTACCAAGTGATATAGTGAAACATATTTCATCTGTGGTACTGATGTCTGAGTACCTAATATCAGCCTGTGTACTGAAGAGTCACTCAGAATGGGCAGGGCAGTATTTAAGGCCCTTTTTTCTTGTTGTCCAGGTTGGAAGGGAGAGGCTGTGTTGGTTGGAACCCTAGTGATTGCATCCTAAGAGCTGTTTTTATTTTTATATTATTCTATTAAATTTTTTAGAGTTTTGGTTCTGCCTTATATCCCACTGTGATGCCAATATATTAAGCATGGTAATCAACACAGATGCATAGTGGCCAAGGCGTTTACCAAATAACTCCAGGGTCAAGAATTTAGTCCTGACCGCTACTTTATGTAAAGTCTGCATGTTTTCACTCTGTTTTCATTCTTTTTTAATTGTGAATAACTAAACACAAGCCAGATGACTTGACTATTTACTAACAGTCCATAAACATTTAATTTACCCTCAGCTCGATGGTAAAGGTAATGGCTAAAATGATTGCAGTGGACCATCTCACTTATCCAGTTAACAGATCAGCTCCCTCCCTAAACTTACGTATGGAATGGTGCAGGCATCACTCTGCTACAGTGACATGAAAGGACTTAGTGTACTTGCATGCATGCACCTGTGAATGGCATCCTTTGCCTCTGTTTCCTAAGAAGAAGGATGGAGTGGCATCACCTCACAGACTCCAGCAAAGGTAATTTGCACAAAAGCACCTATCATCTCCCTACACCTTACAGCAGAAATCACATTCCCGGTCTCTCAGTCTATACTTCCCCTGGACAACACTACAATAACTGGACTAGTATTTGAACCGTATTCCTCTAGCAGTACAAATGGATTCCCTTCACGGCTAATTCAATAAATTAGTATCACTTCAATGATATTGTATAATATGGTGCTTCAAAATGAATCGGCATTGCTCTTAGGCCCCATTATATTCTGAGTTATTTAGAAGACCTCTGATTAGAAGTACGTGAAAAGATTATTATTCTCTATAATTTTCCCAGAATCTCATATTTCAGTAATTTTAGTGTTTTGTGGTTTCATTCGTAGGGCATGGCTTAATAATCATAACCCCAGTATTCCATCTTTGAAGTAGACATCTTAAGTTGATTTGTGATCTTAAATTTTGATAGATACAGAATTAGTTTTGTGTACAGTCCACGTGTTGTTTACCTGCTTTGTGTCATTCATTATCATCATAATGGTGGAACATCTTTATATACTCTGTGCTCTCCTGTTGTATTTCCTTATAAGGATTTCCCATTGTTAGCCTTTCTAAAGCTCAGTGAAGCAATTGCAAAGATGTAATTAAATGCATAAAAGCAAACCATGCTGTTTTCAGACAATAAGTTTAATTCTATTACAACTGTGTGCAGTATGGTAATTATGCAGGAAAACAATTGGAGTGTCCTGTCAGCTGCTAGTTCTGATGACTGTAGTCTGAGCTACTTTACTCAGAAAAGCTTATTTTAAATGAAAATCTTATTAGTGTGTAGGATTCTTGTTTCTTTTTGAACTGCCAGGAGGTCGTACAGATTAACCAAAGCAACCCAGAAGTAAACATTATCTATAACTACGCTACACTCTATCCTTCAAACTATGAGACTCCATAACAAAAATATTTTCCTATTTCAAACAGACCATAATTTAACAGTTAACACACTAGAGCTACATTTTGCCAACCACACTATGCTCAGTGCTCTCAAAATTATAATGCCATTTCACTTAAAGATCTTTCATTCACATAAGCAAAGTGTGCCTTTTCTAACATAATAACACAAACCTAGAATCAGACATCAGTACAGATAAAACCCAGCAGAGCAATACATCTTTCAGAAAACACAACGTGACTTTCAATTTAAATACAACATTGCAGATTTTGAATGCTGGTTAAACTACCACCTAAACACACACACACACAGACACAGACACACACACACACACACACACACACACACACACACACACACACACACACACACACACACACACACACACAAACACAAACTGACGTAGATGAAGACCAGACTCAGATGTCAGACTTATAATGTACCAATAGTCAGTTATCTTGCTGTGTTGATTTGTACTTATGTGTATTGCTCATCTGTTGTATATATTCTCTATAGTGTATTTACTTAGTGTTTTACAAATGTGCATATTTAATTGTGTGAACATTTTTGCTTTATTTACCAGGTAGACTGTATCTGAAAGGTTCAGTAGAATAGTCCACTTGTCCTAGTAACAATATATAATACTTAACCGAAGAGTATTTTATTCATTCTGCAGAGCATAGTTAGGCTGTTTGTTGCTTGCAGTTGTGAACCCAAGGGTAATGTTAGGCTAAAAGAATAGCAGTTGTGAAGCCAGAGGTAATAGCGGGGTAAATGAAACAGTAAAAATATTAAGTGTTCCTTTTTCTTTTCTTTCTCTCTCAGAGTCTTCTGCAGAGTGTTGTTCTCATGGCTAGCAATGTGGGACTTTGTCTTTCTGAATGTCAAAGGAGAGGTAATGTCTTTTAGATGTGCATACCCTTCAAATATGATGGCTTATCTTGTTAATATAACAAACAACGAAGAAAGACAAGTATGTAAATTGCTATATTGACTTATCACTATAATATCAGTGGAATTCATGATTCAAGTAAAGCAAATGTACACGCATATTGTCTATGGTTGCTAAGATGAATAAAAGAACTGGTTGTGCTGCTTGTTTTCTCCAGCAACAGGAAGATAATGTCATGGACACTGTGGGATGTGGGAAAATGCTATATAACAGTATACTGTAGAGTAGTTGCAAAAGAAAGAAAAAGAAAGTTGATGTTGTCTTGTTTCCGTGGAGCCATCTGTGAGTACTAATTATCAATTTATCTAGAGTCAGTATTTCTAGTAAGCTATCCAGTGAGCTTAGATATGTGGAGCTTAGTTTTTTTCTGTATGCATCTTGTCTATTTCTATTGCCTTTTATTTGGCTTCCTCTGTGTGTGCCAATCTACATTTTACTTTGTATTTGTACTATTTTTCTTTATTATTTAAGTAAACTACATTTATTTACCTCTAAGATCTTGTGGTTCATATTTATTTATTATGAGTATATTTATGCACTGTTGCTTATCTGAGAGGAGGTTAATCATTATTTAAATGTATTTTTATTTATTATTAAATTTTAAAGTGTTGGGTAATAAGCTGTATGGTAAGCATTATCCATTAGACTGCTTAAGACCCACTACCAGAGAAAGTAATATTAGTTGTTCAGTTCATATCTGGCTTGATTTAAGAGCAGCAGGTAACTGGAAGTCTTTCTCTTCCTCCAGTAGGGTAGCAGTAGTACCATGACAGGAAGAAAACTGTGGGGAATCAGAGAATTCTGTGAGCCTTCCCTAGTAAATATATGTGTATGTGTGTGTCTAAATAACACTTTGTGTGAGAAGCTGTTACCATAGATAGAACTCTCTCCCTTCTTCTCTTAGAACAACATCTAACACTGAAGCCGTCAAAATCCAACTTTTCTCTTACTTATCCTCTAAACATAAGTGCACCTGCTTACATCCTACATAAATCTACATAAATTCCCCTTGAACCCTCTACATCCTTTCTCTTTACTCTACCCTAATACTATCTTCTTTTCTTCTCTTTTTCTCTCTCGATCACTGCTTGATCAAACTATATTCTACTCTCAGTTTATGTACTTTCTCTCTCTCTACTCCTCATATGTAAATATTGTAAATAGCATGTAACCTTACACCTTCTTTTCATACAGCCAAACCTGCTACTTGAAGGAAACTACTAAATCTATTGTATCTACCTTCCTGAATGATGTTTTTTGAAGTATACTGCGTGTATTTGCTTTTTTACTAACTGTATTCAATGTAATGTTATTCCAAATGTATATATTTTATTACTATCTTTTACACTATGTAACTTAGATTGTATTTGCTTTGCTTTTGGAGCTTTTCTCCCCGGGCCTCCACTGAAAATGGGTACGTTCTGGCCCAGTGGACTTCCCCGGTAATCAAACTGGAAATAAATAAATAAATAAATAAATAAATAAATAAATAAATGGACATTAGAAGGCATCTGATCATAAAGAGACCTGTGAAACAGGGGCCCAGTGGAGTGCTGGGCCAAAGACTCAGCTATTTAATTGTCCCTTGTACAGGCTGGAAGACCATACCCAGGACAGCAGTTCATATTACGCATATGCTCTTGGAGACATGTTGTACTTTGTAAAGTGGTTACTGAAACAAACTTGTGTGTACTTTCCTTCAATTATTTTTCCCTTTGGTGGCAATGGTGGGATTCAAACCCTATCAGTGCAAGCTACAATGATCTCAGTGAGTTGCATCCTGACATCTTGGCAGCATATTTAGGGGCAGTGGTTACAGCTAACCTTCACATTTTTCTAAAATCATATTTGATGGTAGTTGTAAGAAGCCAAGATGTCACTGGAGGAAACATATCCTTAGCCTTTCTTTTGACTTTTGCAATGAATATTGATCTGCATTACATCATACTACAACTGCTGAGACAGTTGCTAACTACAAAAAAGGAAACTAAACATGCCAGTGGTGAACTGCTGCACATACATTCCTTGTTGACAGGGATGTCTTTTATTGGTGGAGTAAAACTCCTCTATAGCAGTTAGTGAACAAAGGAGACAGGAATGGCAATGTTAATCTTATGAGTTAGTAGACCTCTTTTTCATCAGCTTTAATGTAGTTTGATCTGCTGCTTGGTACTTCACATTTATTTCTTGATTATTTTTGGAAATGTTTTAAGCCTCCATATCCCTGACTCATGTGCAGCAATCACATGTAATTTTGGCATTAAATATATACGAAAGTGTTATAAATTATTCATATGTTTAGCTAAATGTATTTGTTATGACTATGAATTCCTTAGATTTTCTTTTGTAATATACTATCTTACTGTGCTATAGTTAGGCAATACTTGACATAAATAACATTAATATTCTGTATTTTTACAGAATTTTGGAGGTACTTATAAAAGAATGTATTGCTTTTCTTTCACGTACATTTAAAACCTCTGTATATACATTTATTTAACTTTAATTAATCTTTGTTGGCATGCCTGACTTGTGCCATTTAGTGCTGCCTCAGCTTCATGCCACAAACACCCAGCAACTATATGAAAGATATTACATAAATCAAGAAAAACATTATGGAATGTTCTTATAATAAATGTAATTTAATGTGATTAACATCATTTGTAACACAAGTCCCCTGTGGGTCATTATCTGCAGGATGTCCCAAGTTTGTTTGTTTGTCTTTCAGCTTTTTCCCGGTAAGGGGTCGCCACAGCGGAACTTCAGACTAAGAAATCTGCAAGTTATTAGACAATAATTCTGATTACCACCATTTTAACTTAAGTATCTTTCTCTCATTTGTGTTTAATCCAGTGAAATTCTGCATTTTATTAGAGTCATTCTTTTGGAGGAAAAAGCATATAAACTGATTTGTCACTAATTTGTTTCATACATTAGCATGGTATTGTTGTAATGACCACTAATACACATTCTACCTGCTGTTGCCATGCAGGTTATACAGCAGCTCTTTAAATATTTAAAGCAAGTACCAATATTGCTTGTGCAATTGATTACTGTAATGTATGTACATATTAAATATTTCACAAGTACAGTTACAGGATCTTTACCAGCAAACCCATTTTAATGTCTGGCTTGATGCACTTGTTGAGGTGGCAAAACTTTTCTTACAGTAAACATTAACAAAATCAACAAAAATTAAATGGAGTAATGTAAATCTAGTAACATGACCCTCCCCCCAAAAAAAGATCATCTTGTTTCCTAGATAAACATTTCTCTAATGCAAGCAATAACACAAGAAACAGGAAAATATGAGTGTTGTTTATCTCACTGTGCTGACAATTTACCCTATTAAAAAAAAAAAATATATATATATATATATATATATATATATATATATATATATATATATATATATATATATATATATATATATATATATATATATATATATATATATATATATATATATCCCCTTGGGACCATATTAAAGAATAGTGAAGAGCAGGAATTAAAGTAAACTATCTCAATAGTTTTCTCATAGCATCCTTTAAATTTATGTAAGCAGCATTATTTACATTCCCATTCTGACATATATAAAAATATGTACCCTGACTGTGTATTTATGCATACATTCAACAGTATTGATATGTCCACATAGTGCCTGAGTACAAAGGCAAACACACACACACACACACACACACACACTCACAAACATAGACACCCACACACACACACACACACACACACACACACACACACACACACACACACACCCTCACAAACATAGACACACACACACACAAACACACCCTCACAAACATAGACACACACACACACACACACACACACACAAACACACACACACACACACACTCACTCTGCAGCTTCATAGGACCATTTTACGACAGACACAGAAAGGGGATTCTGCAAGCGACAATCAGTCTTTTCTTCCCTCAACTGAGCAAAATTTCCCTGACCTGGAAGGGTGAACATAACAGACGAAAGAAGATCTTAATCAGTTCATGCCACATCATGCAGGACCTGAATCAGTGTGTATCACATCATGTAGGACCTGAATCAGTGTGTATCACATCATGTAGGATCTGAGTCAGTGCATACCACATCAAGTAGTACCTGAACTGCTCCATTCCACATCATGCAGGACCTAAGTCAGTGCATGCCACATCATGCAAGACCTGAATCAGTGTGTATCACATCATGTAGGATCTGAGTCAGTGCATACCACATCAAGTAGTACCTGAACTGCTCCATTCCACATCATGCAGGACCTGAGTCAGTGCATGCCACATCATGCAAGACCTGAATCAGTGTGTATCACATCATGTAGGATCTGAGTCAGTGCATACCACATCAAGTAGTACCTGAATTGCTCCATTCCACATCATGCAGGACCTGAATCAGTGCATGCCACATCATGCAGGACCTAAATTAGTGCATAACACATCATACAGAACCTGAATCAATGCATGCCACATCATACAGGACCTGACTCAGTGCATACCACACCATGGCATCTGGCAATGCAGACTGAATTTCTGCATGTAATGACAGTGACTTGGATTCAGAATTGGCATTTTGGTCAATGAAAAATAGGCTTGAGAAGATCAGATACATCGTGGCAGTCCCCCTTTCTGCTAAGAAGGGTGGTAACAACTACTGCTGTAATAAGGATCTCTGTTAGGGTCTCATGAGAGGAGTTTCATCAGTTCATTGAGGCAAACTTGCAAAAGATATTGCACAATCTGCCAGTGTCATAAAGGAAGAAAGACCATAGGAACACCATGGCTCCAGTGACATATTGGTCTTACCTATATATATCTGTTAACTACCAGTCTGAACTATGGAGGATAATTCATAACCCAGCCCTGGGGAGATATCACTACATTGAAATGAAGAGCACTCTTACCCATACATTCAATAACTGTTTGATGAGTACACTTTGAGCTCCGGCTCCTAAGTAAGCAATATCATTGACTGGTAGATGGGGTTCAGGTCATACTGCCATCTTTAATGGTGACTATAATCTATGATAGGAAGCAATTACTGAGGCAATAGCTAAACAAATGTAGGTTGTTAAGTAATGAATTTATTTACAGCCACCTGACTACGTCAGTCTCTTATTATTTTTTTTATTTTTATTTTTTGGAGTAATACTGAATTTATTTCTTTGATCATGGTTTTTTTTTTATTTTCAAATAACACTTTATTTATTTCACAAAAAAAAAGAGTGAATGCACAATATATAAAGACATGAGAATACTGGTATGACTAGCACAAACAAAGGCTCTAAAACATAACTAAGTATGTACAATATATACAAAAACTAAACTAACTTAAACTAAATTAGACTCAATTAAGGTATAGTGCTACCAGCTAAGGAAGTAATTAAAAGTGGGATATTAAAAATGTTATGGATAACAGTGGATCACACACATAACCACACCAGAGAATATTAGTTCAGTTACATGCATAAGATTAAGTCAAATAAACCTTTCCAAACTTTATCAAAAAAGATTTTTTTCTTAGGTTCTTTAATGATAAGTTTCTGTGATATATAATTAAGGGCCATCTCCTTGAAGTTGTTCCAACTAAGTTTAGTGCGATCTAACCAGTTTTTAGTGATATATAATTTCATGAGAGAGCAGATAATAACTATGACATGCATTTCCGACCTAGAAAGTTTTAGAGTGGGTATATGAAGGATCATTAATTCCCAAGAAAAAGTGGATTTGTGATAGCCCATTTTCTCGAGACGGACTTTTAGGGAAGTCCAAAGCTTATGTGAGTATTTACAGAACGAAAGGATATGTAAGAGATCGGCATTTGGGAAGTAACAGCAGTTGCATGAAGGAGAGTTCTTGGGGTCAAGCTTATTAAGCACAGAAGGAGTAAAGTACGCATTGTTATTCACCATTAATTGTGTGTAGATAAGTTTTTTTAAATGGGGAAAGTTCTAAGGTGGCTTTTATAGCAGAAATCTTTTGTTTCTCTGTAAAAGGGGAACCATGTTTGTCCCAGATTGGAGAATAGGCATCCCGAGTTATGAATTATGGAAATTAGAAGATTATATGATTTGGAGAGCATTTTCTCTGAGCTTGAGAAGGCATGTAAGATATCATAAAGTTTAGTGATATCATGAGTATTAATCTGAATATGAGCAAATTTTGATGCTATTAGTTCTATTACTTGACATAGAATAGTCGTGTATTTATTGTTAACCTTGAGGATTAAGCGAAGTTCAGGAAGTGTTAAATCCTTATATTGAAGTATGTCCCATACTACCACATGTTTAATGAGAGGAAAGTCTGAAAGATTAATCATCAGGTTATTGATCTTAATGTTAGGATTCAAATGGAGGGGTTGAATTAAAGAAAAGGCATTATCAAGATTGATGGATTTTACCAGAGTTTGAAGAATCTTAATTTTATGTTTTAAAACATTAAATAATTTGGAGTTATTAAGAGCTTCTGAAGAAAGAAATGGAAGAGCTTTGGGATTCATTTTTATAGCTGAAACGTGCTGGAACCATAATTTCATCCAAGAAGGAGAAGAGTTAAAGTCTTTCTGATCAATATTGCAGATGGACAAAATTCTATTTGCACAAATGATCATATAGTACAACTGGAAGTTAGGAAGACCCAAACCACCCCTGCTTTTTGGGTAGGCTAATTTCGCGTATGAAATTCTAACTGATTTAGGGAACCAGATGAACTTGGCTAGTACTTTATTAATCTTAGAAAAAAGAGTATTGGAAATCATGAGGTTTGAGGCTCTAAATTGGTAAAGCAGTCTGGGTAGGACATTCATCTTTACTACCGCAGCTTTGGATAAAAAAGGTAGGTTCAGTTGTTCCCACCTACCAAGATCTTGCCTGATTTTAGACCATGTTCTATTTAGATTATTTTCGTTCATGGAGGTTTGGTTATGATCAAAGTGTATACCAAGATATGTAATATTGAAAGATGTCTGAAAGGGAGAATCCGGGAAATAATGAGATTTATGACTTACTGGATTAATAGGGAAGATTTGGGATTTCTTATGATTTATCTGGTATCCTGAAGCCTTCGAGAATTTGTTAATGGTACTAGTTATTTTACCTAGGTCTGTATTGGGAAATTGAAAATATAGATTGAGGTTGTCTGCAAAAGCCGAAAACATTATCTTGGTATTCATGACTTTAGGTATCGAATGGAAAGTGTTTTGAGCCAGGTAAAGGAAGAGCGCTTCAATGAATATATTGAAAAGAAAGGGGGGAAGAGGGCAACCTTGCCTAGTACCATTTGTGATCCTAATTGTATTAGATGTGGTTTTATTTATGTAAAGATAAGTAGATGAGTTTTTATAAAGAATTTTAATCATATCAGTGAATATACTGGGAATATTAAAATGTGATAAAGTTAGAAACAGAAAATTCCAGTTAACTCTGTCAAATGCTTTAGAAGCATCCAGAGTTAATGCATATAGTGGGTTTTTATCATTTTTTGTAAAGTGAATTAAGGAATCAAGGGTAAGTGTATTATCCCATGTGTGTCTATGAGGCATAAAGCCAGCCTGGTCAGAGGAGATTATATAGGGCAAAATATTTTTAAGTCTGTTAGCCAGAATAGTAGATAAAATATTTATGTCAACATTTATTAAAGAGATGGGTCGATAGTTGTGGGGGTCCGTTTTGTCTTGCTTGTTTTTCAAAATCAGTATAGTTTTCGAGGTGTTCCAATGTAGATCGGAAATTCCATGTTTCATAATGTAGTTGAATACCTTTAGAAGGAGAGGTGAAATTATTATATTGAAGATTTTAAAGAAATCAGGGGTGAATCCATCAGGTCCAGGGGATTTGGCTGGTTTAAGGTTAGAGATAGTGTCATGGACTTCTTTAAGAGTCAGTGGGGCAGAAAGTTTAGATCTCTGAAGTTCATTTGGAGATGGGAACTTTATGCTATTCAGGAAATTCTCCATATGTGAGTTATTGAAAGTATCTGCTTTCCTGCAGTAAATATCTGAGAACAAGGAAAAGAATAAATGTAAAATTTCTGAGTCAGTATTATAGATTTTGTCTTGATAATGTAACATAGGTATCCTAGGGGTATTTTGGTTGTTTTTTATTATTGTAGCCAGAGTTTTCGAAGGAATCTGTGCCCATTCTGAATATGTTGCAATGAGTTTCTGTTCAGATAGGGAGTGATTTCATTGATGGAGTTCTGTTAATTCTTTTTGCGTATTACTTCTTTATCCACATCAGGGTTTGGGCATAATATATGTTTTTTTTCTAGATCTGATAGTTTCGAGATCAGGTTAGATTCCTTAGTTTTATAAAGTTTTTTGTAATAGGAGGCCTTGCTAATTAACATGCCTCTCATATTAGCT
Source organism: Protopterus annectens (assembly GCF_019279795.1). Classification (NCBI taxonomy): domain Eukaryota; kingdom Metazoa; phylum Chordata; order Ceratodontiformes; family Protopteridae; genus Protopterus; species Protopterus annectens. The sequence continues at coordinate 54,079,273 of NC_056733.1, forward strand.
TTGCAAGCCGCCCATTGGATATCCAGGGGAATTTGTGAGAGATCAAGATTAGAACCAAGATCAACTAACATATCTTTAACTTCTTGTATTATGTCTTTGTTTCTAAGCAGGTTATTATTCAGAGACCAGTTGGCATAAAAGGATGTTAAGTGTATCTTTGATGTGTAGGAAATCTTGAGAGAGATTCTCGCATGATCAGAAAGAAATCTGGGTTCACTAGTATAGTTTAATTTGAAAGAAGAAAGGAAATCAGAAACTAGGAAAAAATCTAAACGCGGCCAGGTCTTATAGCATTTTGAATAGTACGTGTAAATTTTTTCCTTGGTCGAAGATTCACTGAATGAGATTGGATCGATAAGATTGAAGTCAGAGATAAGATCCTCTAAGGCATGAGAGGCTTGAAGATTATACGAGAGGGATTTACTAGTACGATCTATATTAGGATCTATAACTGCATTCCAATCTCCCCCCAGGACAAGTAGGTGGTCTTGAAATGTGGAAATAATATTATATATCTCTAAAATAAAGACATGTTGCTGCGAACACGGGCCATATATGTTGAGGAAGAGAATTGGTTTGCCAGAGTTAGGAAGTTGAGATGTGAAGTAGCACCATCTACCATTTTTATCAGATTTAGAAACTGTGATTATACCCTGGAAGTCCCTTTTAATTATAATAGCCACGCCCTTTGAATTAGAACTATCCCCTGCAGCAACTATAGATCTTATCCATTTTCTCTTAGTTTCTTTAGACCATTCTTCCTTACGCATATGCGTTTCTTGTAAGAAACAAATATTAGCCTGTGACTTAAATAACAAGTGAAGTAAAAGAGATTTTTTAGATTTATTCTGTAAGCCTCTTATATTCCATGAGTCAATGAACCAAGCCATGTTAGCTACCTACACCTAATATATATAGATTAAGGAATGGCTAATTCTTTTTCTCTGGGGTGATTTCGGGGTACATTGAGAGGAGAATGTAATTAGTGAAAGTAAGTAAATAGTAATAGTGAGGATCCACATCCATCTTGCACTTAATGAATATAAAGTAAAGACAACAATGGTAGCATAATACTTCTTCAAAGATATCCCGGTGCCTAACCACCCCCACCCCTTGAATGAAGAAGTAATAAAATAAAAGTAAAAGTCAAAAACAGACATTTGAAGTTCGCCATAATAACCTGGCATATATGTTAGTCTATAAAGCAACCATAAAACAAATAATAGCACTGTACATATATACATATCAATCATATCCCAAAGATAGATCAAGCTAGATAATCAACACCATGCATCTGTGAGCCACCATTCTTCGTAGTGGAAAAAAAAAAAATATATATATATATATATAAAACTAACGAAATGAACTAATCACTCATGTTATTAGGTAAAAAGTTCCAGTGAGTAAGTACCACATTCAAAATAAAAAGCATCTGACATATATACCCTGCAATTTGAGAGTACATACCTATATAATGATCAAATGACACAGAACAAGTTGCTAAGCTTTGCTAACAATTGTCGGTAAAGAAAGTATACAACAAATTAAATCTGCTTCACGCAGATAAATGTAGAGCGCTTACATATGTTTTAAGCGACTTACATGCCCCAAGTAAAGCACATGTAAGATATCTAGAGTCTCACATATAAAAAACTAAATATGGTCTTATTAGTAAAGAACATGTGTTGTTCCTTATAAGACAGTCTCCATATTTGCCAAAAAAAAAAATACCAGGAAAATAATCCAGAGACAGTAGCTACTTTGGTCAGCACATTCCATTTCCCTTATTCGACAAATAACACAGAATAAGCGAGATGAGTGCTGTAACACCTGAAGATCATATGACCAAGGGTATGTTGAACAAGGAAAGATTTAGAGCCTTTTGGCAGAGCTGCAAGATTATATTCTTTATCTTGTTGACAATTCATGAAGTTGTTGACTTCTACCTGTAATTCTGATAAATGTTTAAAAATGCTTGAGGTATAGATGTAAAATATTCAAGTAACTAACCCAATACTCAAGCGACAGCAATAGGCACACTTTGGTAGAAGCAAAAAGAGAGTAACCACCAAAGGGGAACCACCGGAAATTGCAGAAGCGAAACGGTTCCCTGCAGCACTGAGGCTAATGTAAGCATCGTTCCTCACCACTCAGGTGTTCCACAGCACAACCAAAAAGAAAAAAACCCAAAGTAGAGATATCGTACAATAAATCACACAGGGGAGCAAGAATGCACTCTAAAGAATAGTCAAGGATATCACTCTACTGTCTGGTGAGTTAATCCCATGAAATGAAACTAGTACTGCTATGCATTTTGGTGTGCCTTATATTATAGAGTTGGGGCTTTATTGAAAGCTTTAATAAATGCATCCTTAGCCTCCTTTATGTTACTGGCGGTAAATTTATTGTCTTTATAAGTGAAGGATAGAACGTTTGGATAGCGCATTTGAAATTTAATGTTCCTCTTAATGAGATCAGTGCAAAACGGAGCCACCTTTTGTCTGTTTAACTTGATTGTTAGAGGCAGTTCTTGTGAAAACGTAAGCTTGTGGTTTTTCCACATGAAAGATTTTTGTTTTTTAGCTGCTGTTAAAATTTTTTGAGTGTCTTGGAAATTTAATAGCCTGGTATAGACTTGGCGAGGCGCAGAGGGATCTTGCCGCTTATGCATGGCACGATGCACTCTTTCAACAATTATATCGGCAGGATAGCCTTCTGAACTCGCAAGGAGTTCAAAGAACTGTTTAGATGTTGCTAAAAGGACCTGATTATCATAGGACTCAGGAAGACCTCTAATTAAGATATTATTGCGACGACTTCTTGCTTCGAGGTCAGTTAATTTATCTTGAAGTTCAGTTATTGTTGCATTCTTGGTGCGTAATTCTTCAGACAAGGACTGTAGAGAGGTTTTGTTTGCTTGAGTTTTGTGCTCTAAAATGTCCATTCTGTCTACTATATGATTTATGGTGTTCCCAAGCTTAGCGAGCTGGTCAGAAAAATCTTGTATGGCCACCTGAATAGGTTAAAGCACTGATTTCAGTTCATCTAAATGAAAGTTGGATTCATTTTTATTTTTAGCGCTTGTTTTGCTAGTCTTCATTATTGGCTTGTTGGTTTTCTGTCTTTTAGATACAACTTCCTTTTCTGGAGAAAGGATTGTAGATGCTTTAGCTTTAGTGGTTTGCAGTTCAATCGCTTCTGGTAGATTTGCCATAGTTGAAACACGAAGCAAACAGCTTGGGTATACCGAAAATACCTCAGGCCCCTTTGGATACACGTGGCTGGTAACTCTATTCAAAAAGAAACAGATAAAAAGTATGCCCTTTGCTCCACTAGAGATATTTGCAACACCAAGTCAGAAGATATCTTATGTATTGTTTGCTCTTCTCCCTTAGATCACAAAACTTCGTGATTAATAGCTGTAAAATCCAATACTTTGGTAGCTGAGGTAGGGAGCTCTGTGCAGAGGGTGTACACTAGACGACCACCATTTTGGAATCACATCAGTCTCTTATTTTGTTCTTTGCAATGCAGTGTCACTTCAGAAATGGACAGCACTTATTGGTACAACTGCTTTTTAGACAGACATGAGTAATGTAATAAATTAATCTTTCTATTCTAAAATCTGGTAATCATTTTATGGATTAATAACAACTGATCTTATTGGCAGCCCAACAGAAAGTTACCTTCAAATCATGCATAACAAAGTGTTCTTCTGGTCCTCAGTAATCTTGCCTTCCCATCAGTCTGCTTTTTGGCATACCTTGTACTGAGAGGCCACATTAAAAACATAGTCATACATAGTATTGTGCTGCAATAGTGTTTTAAAATGAACATTAAAGGTGAATTTCATTACAAATCTTGCACTAGAACAGAAAGGAATTTATATTTCTTGCACAAAATCAGTTTTATAGAAATGCACCTGGTCAAATGCACCTTACCAAAACTGAATTTTACCAAAGGAGTTCCACAAACCCTACACCTGATCGAATGTAGTCCTGTGAATAACATTGCATGCTTCACTCACCTGCATGTAGGACATGGATTTGGTGAACATGGTTCGCCATTTATTAAGCAGTTACAGTGTTAACAGCTGTTTATACTAGCAATATAGAGTATTATGATTGGGCCGCCAATCATAACCTGCTTAGTATGTATTCAAGACATGGATGACAAGATATTCACCTCAAGAATGATGCTTGGAAGGTGTATCTTGGCATCCATGTGGAGAACACATAAGTAAAGGTTATGATCGTTGACCCAATAATAATTCTTTGTAGTGCATGGAACTTTTTTGCTACATGTACTACCGTTACAGAAAAAAGAGATAAGTATTTTACTGACTTTCAAAGCTGTAAAGCACTTAGTGAGCGCTGTCAGAAAAATAGTGTATCATAATTTCTTATGTTTACATTTACCTTTCCATGCCTCTTAAATGTCCAGATTTTTACCTCATATGTTTGGTCTGTTCTCATAAAACCTTTGGGTTTTGGACAAATCATTAAGGATCTGAGTCACTAAATAATGACATACATTTGAAATTCGGACTTTGTATTTTTCAGAAAATGCAGGCAAACACACATCCTGTTACACAGCTACAATTTAAGTTTATAACAGGCAGGCAGGGGGCATGTTACCAGTACAGACGGCAGGCAGAAACAAATCTGTTTTTTTTTTTTTTTACTTTGCCACTGTCTTTGCTGATCAGTACTGGTAGGTTTGACTGCTTAGTGTGAGAAGTGACCTTAACAAGTTAAACAGGGCTTAACATTCATGATACAAAAGCACTTAACTGATTTGTCTTTTTCCTGAATATCAGAGCATAATCACTGCGATCCATGTATTACAGTACTTTTATGTTTACAAGACATAGTACTTAGTCATTGAAGAACTGTTTTAAACTGTCAAGCAAATCTTGTTTTTGAAGAAGGAAAGTTCTCCAGCATCCCCACACCTTTATTACTTAAGTATACTATTCCATAGTTGTACAAACTTGTGACACATTACTTGCTTGCACACACAAACAAAGCATGCCCCTTTACTCTGATATTGTGTGATCTCAAAAGTTGGAATAATTGCAAGGATCCTTAAAAGCTGAGTGGTTTGCAGCTGCCTTTTTCGTTTATGTTTTACAATTACTGAGATGGCAAAACTGTAAACTCCAGGGCATGAGGCTTTATTCCATTCTTAACAAGCTATTGTCGTCTTTTTATTTGGTGTATTATTCCTTTTGTTCTGTGAGACAAGCTAAAGACATTTGGACTGCAACTGAATCTTAGCTTGGGAAATCAGGAATAGAACTGTTCTTGTATCTATGTATATGTGTTTAGAAAACATATCTAATCAGCAAGCATTCCAACTAGAGAATGTGTATCTGTACAGCAAATACACATGCATACAAACTTGCAAAGCCCAGTGAAAATCTGGTTCCTGTGCAGTCTACCCTTCCCATTTCCAGCTATCTGGTGTCGAGTATTCAGCCCCATCATCCTGCCTATAAAAATTATTTCCAAACTAGAACCTTCACTGCTTCTATCTCAGCTGTATCCCATGCTCCCCATCCCAGGCCTTCCTCTGTATGACTCCAACCATCACAGCTACTTTCCTTTACTCCAAGTGTACGTGCCCTAGGCCTGCAGCCTTTCTGCATGCACCAGCTGTCCCACCTCTCCCTGTAACCATCTGCTGTGCACTCTTCACCAGTCAGATGTTCTTTCCTCTATAAATCCTCTATAACTGTATGAACCACTATTAGTGAGACCCTACTGGTATCCTGTACAGTGTAAGAATCTTACCAGAGCATGAGCCTTCCTGCATGCCTTGCACTCTCACCTCCTCCTCCTCCTACTGGTATTTGCTGCATCTCCATCTCGCTGCCCCCCCCAACACTTCTCTCACATACATTTGTGCATGTGCATGCAGACACACTGTATAATTTAGCTACTAGCAATCTTATCTTTAACACAACTCATCAAAGGCTCCCCAAGCCTTAGCTTTTGATCCTGGCTCATATCCATCCATCACATTGCATACAAATATACTGTGAGTAAGCAGAGTTTTTTTTGTAATTTTTTTATAAATACTCATTTATAATTATTTGGCGTTTAGACTATGCTGTCTTTAAATGTACTGTTGTTTTGGAATGGATCTCACAGTACTGTTTTGCACATGGTTTCTGTATTGTACATTGCACTGTTTTGCAAGTAAATAAACAGATAAATCAATACTAGAGAGGTTCAGCTTTAATACAAAACCTTACACTACTATTTTAATTTCTCAATTTTTCAACAGACAACTCCCTCTAACCAATGTCCTCAGCTTCTTATCTCTCATGGTCCTGTCCCCATATATATTAGTTTCTCCACCTGTTGTCTTTATAGTATTAGTCAAAGAACTTGGTAAAATATGATTGTTCCACAACCACTGCCTTTCTTTTCTCCATATCAGTTGTGACCCATGTAGACTGGCATATCTTTTGTTATATGAGGTGACGTTGCTACCCAATTGAAGAGTGAAGTCCAGTAACATGCCATGTCTGTCTGTACCTTCCAAGAATGAACATGAAATGCATCAGTCTCTACTCGCCCTGCATCTTTCTGGGTTTCTTCTATGAACAGCTGATTTGAAAAACATTGCTTAGATGAAACTGATGATGATCAAGGTTCTCTTAGAAAGCACCTACACCCATCAAATAAAAGTGTTTCCAAGGGAGCAAGAACTCCAGTGTCCCTATGTGGAAACCAAGCCCCCACTCAACTGGACACGTATATATTAACTCTGTGCACACAGAGTACTGCAGAGAGGAGAAACTCTCTGTTAAAGTACAAAGCGTTTTCATGCAAACGACTGTTTCACTGTGCCTCAGAAAATGATCTTCATTCTCTGCTGACAAGTGAATTTAAACAATTGTGTTCTGGTAGTCAGAATTTGATCAACTGGTCCTTAGCCACTTGTAGGGAAATGTCCTTCTGGACACCAACCCACTAATAATTCTTCTGATGGCATCTCAAGTCTAAGGAGAGGTTTTCAGAATTGCGAGTAGTCCCCCAAACCATTCATGCATGCTGTTGAAGTACATAGGGCAACAACCCATCTGGATATTCACCTTCTTACCTTTCTGCAATCTCTTTTCCATGTCTCCCATGAATACTATTGTGTCTGTCTTCAAGTTTCTCATTTCTTTGTACTCCTCCCTTCCATGTTAGTACCTGCTCTTTCTTTTTTTATAAATGAAGCTGAAAAACATATTTAATATATTTGCCTGTTCTCTGGCTTCTTCATGCCTCTTTGAATCCTCTTCCAATATTATTTGTGTGCATTTATTACACTTTACAAATTTCATTATTGGGGTAAGCCATGTTCATTTACAGTAAAGACAGATGGAACATAACTCCAAAGTGAAATAAAAGATTATAAAATAAAGTTACTGGATAATGAACACTAATATCCCAGTTTCTATGTGTTTCTGTTTGTATTCTTTAATACAAACATTCACATGCCTATTTTCTGCTCTTGTCTTTTTTTAAATCCACTCTGCAGTACTGAATAATCCTATGTGCCTTCATTTTAGCATCCTACTAGGCTTTTAACTTGTTGAAGTCCATTCCTTATTACTCCCCTTACTCTTCACTTATAACCTCCTTTACTTTCTTCTTATGCTTCACCCTACTTATGACCACCCACTCAGTTTAACTTATCCATAGTCCCCAGGACCATTAGTTGCTTTATAATAAATATTTTTTTCTTATGCCTCGGCTCCTCTCAGCTTACTTCAATAAAAGAAGAAAGGCCGTGGCTCCTTTAGGAAAAGATGAAATAATTTATATGCTACAGTGATATTATAACACCACTGCAGTACTGACTTGGTAGGTACAGCTCAAGAGGCTTCTTGTGACAAATCGGGAAAACTGATAGCAAGCTGTTAATGAAATGAAGGCTTGGAGAATGCAGAAGTTGCAAAGGTACATTGGACATAAGGATTTAGTTTCACTTAAAGAAAACATATGAAGTTAGGTGTACTGAAAGTACAAAGTGACACTTTAACATTGCTGTATTGTAACTTAAGGAGCACATATGAAGTTGGGTACACTGAAAAATACAAAGTGATGCTTTAACATTGCTGTATCATAACTTAAGGAGCACATATGAAGTTAGGTACCCTGAAAATACAAAGTAATGCTTTAACATTGCTTTATCATACCATCACCTTTCATACTTTATACATCAGTCATCTGTCCTGTTTGCATTATGCATTGTGACACTTCTCTCATACGCTTTGTCCTGTGACATGGACTTCAGCTGATCCAGTCCTTTACCTCTCTTGCTATACAGTTACTGGCTGGCTGTTAATGACATACCACTCAGCTGTCCATATTTTTGCAGAATGTCCAGATTTTTGCCTCATATTTTTGGTCTGTTCCTCATAAAATTTGTGGTTTTCAGGCAAATCACTGAAGACTGAAGTCACTAAATAATGACATACATTTCAGTTTCAGACTTCATATCCTTATGAAAATCCATGCTAACACAAATCTTTTATTCTAGCAACTTTTTAAGTTTAGAAATTTAAAATATGTCCCCATTGTTTGTCCTTTGCCCCACCCCTATCCTATTATTTTAGGATTTCTCCACATCTCTTGCACTGAGGTTGAGAGGTATGGTTAACAAGTTAATATAATTTTAATGTCAGACTTGCATTTGCCTGTTTTGTAACATGAAAGTCTTTAAAAATAAAAGCATATGCACATGCGCTTAATCATGTGTTCACATACACACAGACACACACACACACACATAGCAGACTTGTCCCTGTAAAAGATCCTCTATTTTAATATATAGTTAAACAGATATTAGAATAAACAAGACATCGGTTAGCACTTTCATTCATCAAAGTGAACTTAATCTAGCTGGTGAAACTACGGATGGATATTGATATAAGCTTTTGAAGTCAAAAAGATGGACCAGAACAGCCAGACATTCAGCATCAAAAAGGTAAATCTTGACAGAGGTTTCAAGTGCTGCTGAAGCATGTGGAGACAGTGTTGGTTTGGGGCAATTCTCTTCTTGTTTCATACCACAGTAAATTCAAGATCCAGAACTTAGTAGGACCTTGAAGAGGGAGATACAGAGCAATAGAAACTGTGCCTAATGAGAAAGCAAACTGAAAACCATACTGGATATCATAATCTGCCAAGATATAAGAATGAAGTACAGAAAATTCTCAAACCTGAGGTGATGGTGGAATCCCAAAGTGAGTTGAATAGTCCATTATTACTGTTCCCCAAGCCTGATGACTCTAGAATATTTTTGTTGTGACTTTGGAATACTAAATATGTTAATTTGATTCATATCCCATGCCCTGAGTGTAGGAACTGATTGAAATACTAGGCCAAGCTACATTTGTGTTGACTTTAGCCCTAACCCTAGGCTATTGGTAAATTCTACTAAACCTAGAATCTAAGGAAAATTTAACTTTCTACACCAGATTGACTCCTCCACTACAGTGTCCTGCTTTTTGATGTATGTAAAGTACCTGCGACACTCTAGACACTGATAGACAAAATTCGTAAACCCCATACCAGACATGCATCAGCCTCCCTAGCTAATATAATATTTTTGAAGACTGGAAAAGCCATCTCACTAAAGCTCAAGCCATTTATATTCCCTATATCAAGCTGGATTAACCACTAACCAAGATAAGTGCAAGTTAGACTAAGTGGAAGTCTGGTATTTGCATTATGTAATAGGCTAAGAGAGAGATATCACAGCCGGCAAAAACTGAGGCAGTACAAAACTGGCCTATTGCAAACGTTAAACAAGATAAGACTTTTTTTAGGCCTGGTTAGTTGTTATTGTAAATTCATTCCTAGTTTTGCTACCATTGCTTGCCGCCTAACTGACCTGACCACGCATGTCTCCCTTAAAGGTTAATTGAATAGCTGAAGCAACAGGCATCATGCAGCTAAATGATATGGTGTGTACAGAAACCAGTACTACTGGATCCAGACTCTTCCACGGCAATTCTTAGTGCAAACAGATGTCACTGAAGAGGCATTGGACAGTCATAACTCATACTATAGACAGGAGTGAGCATACTGTCTGTTATATAAGTAGAAAACTCAGCAGTGCTGGGAGATGTAATCAGCTATAGAAAGAGAATGACTTGCCAAAAACTGGGCCTATACACACACAGACATGCACGCGCACGCGCACACACATACACACACACACACACACACACACACACACACACACACACACACACACACACACACTCTCCCTCTCTCACACACACACACACACACACACACACACACACACACTCTCTCTCTCTCTCTCGCACACACAATTGTTTCCAAATGTTCCATACTTTATGGAATTTTGTGTTACTGATATAATCCAGTTTTGACCACACTGAGGGAAGTGTTCTGCAATCTAGTCTAGAAGAGATAATTGGATCTTTTATGTCAAGTTGAGTGGATAGGTACAGTTGAGGGTCTCCAGCTTACACTTCCCCAAAGGTCCTTAGTTCTTTGCCGTGATGGTTAAAGACAGGAGGCTGGAAACTACTTCTAGTATATTTGAAAGATTTTATTCAGAGAGTACAGAGCCTCCGTTTGAAAGAACAGAATGCTCATATCCCGCCTTCTAAAGATAATTAACATTAAGAAGACACTGTAAAAATCATAGAGGCTTCGATTAAACTTAACTTTTATTAGAAATTTGTAGCCAAGACACTAGTTCCTTTTAGACATCTAATAAAAGTTAAGCCTCTTAAGACTTCTCCAGTGTCTGCTTCTAGTACAGAGCCTCCGATATGAATAAAGATGTGGTGCAACATTCTGCAGAGATCCTCCCATATTTGTATGTTATGCAACATGCCAACTCACCTTAGTTAAACATAACTAATATGCTGATTTACTTCACTTTACAGTAAAAAAGCAGATCAAAACAAAAATTTCTCACTAGCAATAAACCCCAAATGCTGTTTATTCTTCCTCGTCAGCTGGCACACAAGGACAAGTTGCAGATGTTTTGCATAAGCAAGAACTGAGTGCTTGTGATTATTTGTTTTATTTATTTAATTAGTTAGTTATTTTGAGTTTGCTAATTGGTTAAGTCCTTAGAGGAAGGGACAGTTCATAGGTGACATCCAGATTCAGAAAATCCAACAGGCAACAAAACAATACATTATAATTACAATGAAGCAGTACATTTATAATTACATTTTCATCATTAAATAAAATTACACTAGATATACGTTAAAAATTTATAACTGCACATTCTTACAGCAATTGAATTCATAGCAAGTAAAAACATTTGCATGTTATGGTTCCTGACTAGATCTTGATTCTGTTGCAAGAAATACATCAGATTTAAATTGTAAATGAGGTCAACAGAGCCTAAAATCCAAGCTTGGGGATTAATGTCCTGAGCTACTTTCTAATGAAACCTTTGCTCATACATTAGCTTAAATTGTGAGGGATAAGAGCTGGAATAAGCAGAAGGAAATTCATTGTTACAGGATAAAAGTAGGAGACACAGGTGTTGCCAGTGGATTGGGTGATAAGCAGATAATAAGAGAGCAGCGTTTCAGCTAACTGCTGTTGAACTGGAAGAACTATCATTTATCCTTTAAAGGACAGTACTACTCAGAAACAGATACAAAGCAGATTATTTTCATTATATGTTGATTGTCTCTGCAGCGTTAATGTTAAGTAATTAGTAACATTTTATAATTTATTATACCCTACAATATCCTGATAGAAACTGCCATACAGACAGGATTTTCTTTTGCAGTCAATCTGTTTGATTCTCATAGCACAGTATGTCTGTGTTACATGACACAAGCACGTAACTGTTACCTCGTCCATCCATTTACTTACAGGTGAACTCTCTAAATTTCTATTTTCTTTGAGTGTCTTTTAGTAATGTTATTATATCTTCTGGCATGACTTCATCAATATTTTCAGTGACAACCTACTTAACAGATTTTCCCATGAATTTTAAATCTTGTACAAATTTCCATATAATGTGTTTTGTCAACTGGCCTTTCATTTACTTCATTGTTTTAGGCAATCAGCTACGATTTGCATTTCACATTATGAAGCTTAGCTGGATCACTGCACATTGTTTATTTACAGATCCCGTTTGAGCTTGAAAGAAGTGACCTAACCAGTTTAGTTAAAGTTGTGTCAGGTGTAGCTTTTCCTCCCCAGTCCCTACTCACTAAATTCCAGGGCAACTGTGAGGGTAATGGTTTATGCAACAGATGCATAGGCAGCATGCCGCCACAATCAGTAGGTAGTTCATATTTTACTGACAGTGGGAGCATTTTTGGTCACAAGGTTCTAGCCTCAGTGACAAAACTAGTGCCCCCACTGTGGTTAAAACTAGGAATTACCCATAAACATACCTCTCAACCTCTTAGCACAAGAAATCTGGACAAAGCCAAAAATAATGAAGAGACAAAGGCCCAAAAATAGGGACAGATTTTAAATATTGCTCTTACAAACTTAGAAAGTTGCTACAAAAACAGGTATTGCATAACACCTGTTTTTTAAGGATATGAAACCTGAAACTTAAATATCTGTCATTATATAGTGACTTCAATACTCAGCAATTTACCAGAAAACCCAAAATTTTATGCAAAACAGACCAAAAATATGAGGCAAAAATCTGGACATTCTGCAAATATCTGTAGAGTTGAGAAACATACTGCCTTGATCTATTGCTTTTATACAATTACATTATTTCTAAAATCAGTAAAAACCAAAGAAAAAATCTAGCAAGGCTAGACTTTCCACATTGTTTTGGCCTTCTTATAGCATCATCAGCACAGCATAAGTAGATTGTTTGGTTAACCTTTAGAAACCCAGGGTTGTCGTACCCAGCTGATATCTATAACCATTAGGGTATCTGCAAAATATCCCAACCAACAAACTAAAACAGTGAGCAAAAAGGTCACACAGAAAAAACAAAAAGTAAAAACCAAAATAGAAGATCTAGCAAGGCTAGACTTTCCACTGTGTGATTCCTTAAACCTCTTGTATTAGAGGCAACATGGGATATATGCAAATGACCCTTTAAGGACATCAGGTGTTTCAGCTATATAGTAATTCTGGATGTCCATGACTATTTTTTCCTTCTTCACATCTATTAATGGACAAAGTCAGGCCAAACTAAACCCCATTAGCTGTGGACATGCATGCTTTGGCCTTCTTATAGCATCACTAGCACAGCATAAGTAGAATGTTTGGCTAACATTTAGAAACACAGGTTGTCATACCCAGTTAATGCCCATAACCATTAGGGTGTCAGCAAAATATCCCAACCAGCAAACTAAAACAATGAGTAAAAAGGTCACACAAAAAAAAAAAAATCAGTAAAGAACAAAATAAAAAATCTAGCAAGGCTATACTTTCCACTGCGTAATTCTTAAACCTCTTGTATTAGAGGCAACATGGGATATATGCAAATTACCGTTTAATGACATCAGGTGTTTCAGCTATATGGCTATATGAGAAATTCTGAATTTTCCATTAATAGACTTGAAGAAGAAAAAGAAAAGATGACCAAGACTTCATAGTCCTTGCAATTATTTGCTCACTGTTTCACATACCATTAACCAAAATCTACCCTAATGCTTATCTTTCTAAGTACCATCCTTCAGGCTTAATCCTGTTAACATAATGGATGTAAGTATGTGGTTAAGGATACTAGCCCACAGTGATGCTACAGCCTCAGGTAATTTAATCTCCACATTTCTGAGGGCTGTTTCTATATTAATATACATACCTGCCCAGTACATCATTAACACAGCCTTATCTGCTGCCCTTCCCTTGACTTGTGGAAGTCACCTACATTTATTTCTGTCCCTAAATGAGGACTTTTTCAGCTTCTGACTTCCTACTCCTCCAATGCTTCCTCTGTCTTCAGTCCCTGTGGCTCTTGAAAAGGAATGTTCCTCCTAACTTTCATCTATCTCAGCATTTGTTGGTTCTTCAGCAATAATCAGCATCACTTCAAGAAGAGCCATAGCACATTTTAACTGCAAGTCTTCTAAAAAACATGGATGAAGGTAAGTTAACTGATAGCACTCTTTAACTGATAGTCTTCTAAAAAACATGGAGAAAGGTGCTGCTTTCGTGTTGGTACATGAATAAACGAGTCTTTGTGGGTTCAGTTTAAGCGGATTTATTCTATACAAGCACATCACTGTAAAGGCTTATTGACTATGACTAAGTAACGTATATACAAACTAACTTCTGCAATCACACATGTTCATTCACTGGCTGCTTCTACAAAATGGCACTAGGGATTGCACGTGTCTGTAACTTATACATGCACGCACGGCCTCGCATGCATCTTAAAGACATAGCACATGCACATTACACTCTGTACATCATCCAAAATAGATCAGACAATTTGACATGAGATTATTTAACATGCAGAAATCACAGGTAATCTAAAGACATGCATTATACAATACTAAGTACATAAATATATACAATCAAGTCCATGTTGCTGTGTATTTCACACTAGGCTTAGAAACTTGTCCATATCATGTGACATAAAACTGGGAATTAGATTTAGCAACTGGGACAGTTTCTGCAAAATGGTTGGCCTGTGAAATGTTCAAATTACTTTCTGGAACAGCATCAGACTTTTGAACACATTCTGGTCTGGAAACAATGTCTGACTCATTCTTTGATTTAGAGTTTGCATCACAGATACAGTGTTGTGATTGCAATGATGATGATTCTGGTACAGGAAGAAGATGTCTGTGATTCCTCCTATACTCCACACCCTTGGAGCTTACCAGATAGAATCTCAGCTCGGCACAGATACCTGTAATCAGTCCTATTTGATCAAAACCTTTCGTTGTCTGGATTCATACTGCCTCACCTTCTCTCAACGAATGAAGTAAACTGCTTGATATGTCATAACTAGATTTATGGATATTATGCTTCTTCAACAACTGAGCCTTGATGGTTTTATTGTTCTTAGAATGAGGCTTCAACAAACTTGATGAAATAGGTAACGTAGCTCTAGTTTGTCTGGAAAGTAGTCTTTGAGCAGGTGAGCCAAGAATATCATCATGAGGTATGTTTCTGAGATTAAGTAGATTCAAGTATACATCTGTATTGTCATGCTTTGACTGTTCAAGTAATTGCTCTACACACTGTACAGCTAATACAGCTAGTCCATTGGACTGTGGATGTTCAGGACTACTAGTGACGTACAAAGTCCCATTCTCTCACACATTTCTGAAACAAATGGCTAGTAAATTGAGTACCATTGTCAGAATCAAGTTTGTGTGGACTGCCATGAAATGATATTTCAACTTAGTGATAGCAGCTGTTGAAGTTAAGTTTGGTAGCAGATCAATTTCAGATCAATTTGTGTAAGAGTCTACCAAAACTAAATAGTGTTGATCATTGCACTCAAAGATATCAGTTGCTACAGTAGACCAAGATAGTTCGGGTATTGGATTTAGCTGAAGTGATTCTCTTTGCAATGTGCTCTGGTACTACTACACACTGAACAAGAAGAAAGAACTCCATCAATGTCTTTTAATAATGAAGATCAAAATACTAGTTCTCTTGCTCTTCTTTTAGTGGATAACAAACCTGGGGGACTACGATGCAAAATTTGAACATATTCTTGCTGTAAGGAAGCAGGAAGAACAATTTTAGGACCTTTGTAAATAATACCATGTTCCATCAACAATTTATCTCTGCAAGGAAAATACAATTGCACTTTAGATGATACACTAGATTGCTTTGACGGCCACCTGACATTGATGTAGTGATTAAGCTTTTGTGAAATTGGATCAGTCGTCATGTGATCTCTCAACTCATCAAGTCTAGTGGTGGAAAAATTATGCACCGACATTATATCAAAGTCAAAAGTTTCAGCATCAAGCTGTTCTGTTGTACTTCTAGGTGATCTGGATAAGGTATCATCCATATAGAGCAATTTGCCTTTAGTGTAGACCATTTTGAAATTGTACTTTTGCAACTTGAGCATCGTTCTTTGTAATCTCCCAGGAGCAGAATGCATAGGCTTCTTTAGAATGGTAACAAGAGGTTGATTATCTGTTTCAATCTGAATGCCTCGACCATTCATGTAATCATGAAACTTGGAACATGCGAAAACTATCACCAAAAGCTCTTTCTCAATTTGTGCACAATGCATCTCAGTCTGAGTAAGTGTCCTAGATGCATAGGCTACTGGTCTGACCTCTTGAAGAATAACTGTGCCTAGACCAAATTTTGAAGCATTACAGGAAAGAACTGGTTTATTGACACATTGTAGTACCTTAATGTAGGTGTGGGTGGCAGTTTTCTGCTTAAGATCATCACACGCCTTCTGATGATGTTCTAACCATGACCATACAACCTTTTTGTGTGTTAGCTCTCTCAAAAGTGCTAACTCACTGAAATCTGGTATAAACTTGCCTAAATAGTTGAACACGCCCAGAAAACGCTGTAAACTTTGCACATTGTCCTGTGCTGACATCTCTAGAATTGTAGTTTATTTGGTAGGGTCAGGTCTTAAGCTTGTACTTGTGAACAAATGTCCAACATAGGTTGCTTCTGGACGTCTGAATTTGCACTTCAAAGGATTGAGTTTCAAATTTACTTCACGTGCTCAGTCTAGATCTTTCATGATGTTTCTGTCATGCTCTGCTTCACCACTGCCTCCAACTAATAGATCGTCTACTATTATGGCACAAGGATGTCCTGAAAAAATTTGTTCCATTGCACGGTGAAAGACTTCACTTGCAAAATTTTTTCCAAATGGCATCCTTAGGAATCTGTATCTGCCAAATAGAGTAACAAAAATAGTTAGAAATGAAGATTTGCTATCAAGCATCACTTGCCAAAATGAACTCTTTGCATACAAAACAGAAAAATACAGTGGCATTCAATATTAGAGCTACAACTTCCTCTACTGTGTGCATTGGATGATATGGTCTTTTTAATGCTCTGTTCAAATCTCTAGGATCAATGCATATTCTGATGTCATCTGAGCCTTTCTTATGAGTGGCTACCATGGACGACACTTATTCAGTTGGTTCGGTGACTGGACAAATCACACCTTGCTGCACCATCTTATCCAGCCGAGCTTTGCCTTTATTTTGCATTGCTATTGGAATTCTTCTTGCAGGTTTGACTACTGGAGTGAACTCTGCATCTAACTTCAAGGAATACATAACTAGAAGTTTGCCCAACTTGTCATTGAAAACATCAGTATATTCTGAGAAAATGGCTTCTGAAAAATTAGGACTCTGAAATGAACTCACATGATGAACTTCTTTAGCAAAAGAAAGTAGATTCATTCTCAAACTGTCTTTGAGACCTAGTAAAGACTGCACTGGTCATTGGACTATGTAGAATAATAGGTTGTAACAGTTCTCAGCCAAATAACAGGTAAGTATTACTGAACCTTCAGTTTGAATTTCTTCACTTCCATAAGCAACAAGTCTCGCACTGCTGGTCACATTGAGTTTTTGCTTAGTTCTCACTTTTGCAAATGTGTCTGCTGATATAACATTACACTTTGATCCAGTGTCTACCTTGATCTCTGTGGATATTCCATTGATCCAGACCATACAAACCACTTCACTCCTTGTTAACAAGTACTGATTCACCATCCACATAGAATGCTGACTGTTTTGGCTCTACTTGAGCAACTTGTTTTTTTGTGTTACCTTTTTTTACAACTGAATGAGGCTTACTTGAATTGCAAAACGTCTAGAAATGGTTCCATTTTAACACTTGTGGCATTGCTGACCAAAGCACTTCTGTCTTTTGGATTTATGATTTGCAGCACAATTGCGACAGTTAACAATAAAGCTAGACTTGGGTTTTGCCAATTCACGTTTGTGTTGCACTGAGCTGGCAGTGGAGCTTGCACTTTTTCTAGAACTTTCTGGAAAGCTTGGAACCGTCTTTGGAAACCCTGTGGCTTCCCCTTCCTTAGGCCTGTTTCTGTTTGCCACGTGTTGCATACTATTTACGTTTGCTCTGGAGCTCATCAAAACCATGCTTTTGTCACTTGTAAGCATACTACTATGTCTTTCTGTCACCTCATGGATCTGACAAATATCTATTGCCTTACTTAATGTCAAATCACTGTCATGAAGTAAAATCTTTCTCACTGCAGCATTATTAATACCAGACACAAGTCTGTCATTTATCAGCTCATCTTTTAAATCACAAAACTGACACATTTTAGCTTTGTTTCTCAAGTCAGTTACATAAGCTACAAACATTTCCACTGGTTTCTTATCTGCTGTGTAAAGCAAATGCCTCTCTAATGTAATGTTTGTCTGGGGGCTACACATCTCTCTGAACCTGCACTTCAGACACTCGGGATCTTCCCTTGATTCAGCTTGCACAACAATATGGTGGTCTGAACCTTCACTTTCATACAGTGTTGGCACATATACAAATGAGCGTTCTCTTTCTATATTCTCAGATCCTGCTAGATTTAACAAAATGAATGCCCTGGTATGTCCAACTCTATCTGCATAAGCTGCTTGTATGAAAATATCATACTCTTGTTCAAATATTCTCCTAGTTCTCTGCAATATTCTGATCAAATGCAAGTGGTTGAGTTTTTTGAAATCCATCTGCCATATTAACACATACCAGCGAAAGGTCTTGCAAATATGTACAAATATACACACACGTGCATAAGTAATTGGCATAAACACAATTTCTTCAATGCTTTTGTACTTTGTAGTTGTACTTTCTCTCTAGCTTATCAGAATTATGAGAATGAACAACCTCATAGTACTTTCAAATAACTCGATTTTGCAAAATAAACTTCTCAGACTTCTTGATGCTCTATTGCAGTTTGCAAAATAGCTTTTTAGATTTCTTGATGCTGTATTGTACTTTGTGAAATAACTTTTTAGATTTATCAATACTTTGCGAAATTTTACAGAATAACTTTTTTAACTTTTCAATACTTTATGGAGCTTTGCGGAATAGTTTCTCGAAATTTTGTGAGGCTTTCTGAAATCTTTAATTGATAAAAGCGGAAATGCTGAAATCATTTACTTTTGGAATTGATAAAGGCAAAAATGCTAAAGTAGTTGCTTGGAACTTTATCATGCTACAGTCTTCATTTGTCAAAGTCATAACTTTAGGAAACATTCGAGAACTTTACGATCACGACCACTGTAATACTCTTGTAATCTTTTGAAAGAAACACTTTTTTTTATAAATTAAGAAACATATCAAGCAACTGTAAAATGTGAATAAATTAAATTTCTGTTGCCCAAATTCAATATCTTTTGAAGTATCTGGACTTTGCAAGCAATCACATGCAGTACACTGAAATGTCCCCAAAATGGCGGGACCTTGCTAGGCAATTCCTTACAGTTCCAGAAGCAATCTGTAATGGTGGCACTTTGCAAATAGACACACCCAGCACAAGAACTTTTCTTCGAATAACTATGTTCTGACTGGATTACACGAGATAGTTGCACTTTGCACACAGTGAACTCTTTGAAATACATGCACAATAATAAGCACACACTTTAAGCACTTTTACACACTCTGAGATACTTGGAATAACTTTAATTATGCCCTTGATGCAGTACAAAGTCATAGTTATGCCCAAATACAGCACTTTGCCAAAACACAAGCAGTCACCTTGCTTTATTTTTTCTTACTGTGCTCTTTTCTTTTCTTATTATATTCTTCTTGCTCGTTTAAGCTCTTTTTTTATGATCAACATGCTTCTGATGTGCTCATTTTACTCTAAACATACTTGTTTCATACTTTAAAGTCAATTGCCTTTTCAAATATTTTATCTTAAACATTTTCTTTAGTTAACAAACTTTTTTGTACTTTCCACTTGCCTGATAATGCGGTTTGTGCCCTTGTAATGCCCTTTCTTGCCTCTTAGCATCACATAAATAATTCATGTTATTTTTCATTTCATTTGATTCTTTCTGGTTGTGTTTGCGCTGTTTTCTCTTAGTTTTACCTTCACTGTCGTCTTTACATCTCATAGCTCTGAATGTTCTTCTCTTTTCCATCCCAGTTCTGACACCATGTCGTTTTCGTGTTGGTACATGAATAAACGAGTTTTCATGGGTTCAGTTTAAGCAGGTTTATTCTATACAAACACATCATTGTAAAGGCTTATTGACTATGACTAAATAACTTATATACAAATTAACTACTGCAATCACACATGTTCACTCACTGGCTGCTTCTACAAGATGGCACTAGGGATTGCACATGTTTGGAATTTATACGTGCACTCACAGCCTCGCATGCTTCTTAAAGACATAGCGCACACACACACACACACACACACACACACACACACACACACACACACACACACACACATGTTACACTCAGATCTACATAAGGTAAGTTAACTGATAGCACTGTATAACTACCAGAGTCTTCTAAGAAACATGGAAAACGGTAAGTTAACTGACTGCCAGTCTTCTAGGAAACATGGAGAAAGGTAAGTTAACTGACAGCACTCTATAACTGCCACAGTCTTATAGGAAACATGGAGAACGGTAAGTTAACTGATAGGATTCTATAACTGCCAGTGTTCTAGGAAACATGGAGAAAAATAAGTTAACTGATAGCACTCTATAACTGCCATTCTTCTAAGAAACATGGAGAAAGGTAAGGTAACTGATAGCACTATGTATCTTCCACAGTCTTCTAGGAATCATGGAGAAGGGTAAGTTAACTGATAGCACTCTATAACTGCCACAGTCTCCTAAGAAGCATGGAGAAAGGTAAGTTAACTGGAGTAGTTTTTAGTTATTTATCAATAGCCTATGAATCCATCTGGCATAACCAACTACTTACTAAGATGCTTTATTATGGCCTTACCAAAATTTTAGTCACAAATTCTATCTAGGTGCAGTTGAAGCCTATGAAAAAGGGAGATGAACTAATAACACACAAATAAACACACACACACACACACACACACACACACACACACACACACACACACACACACACACACACACACACACACACACACATTTTTCTCTCATGTAGCCAAAACAGTGCTCAAGTATGGATAATCGTGGTCTTATACATTTGATATTTATACATTTTTATTAGAATATGCTCATCCCTTCCTCCTCCTTTAAGATGTACAGTGATTACAATATATTATTTTTTGTATTTTGCTCAAATTCCAGTTCAGAATGACAATTTCAAAATCTAAATATTTCTAAAATGTGCACATTGAAGTGTGCCTTGTGTACAATAAGCCAAAAATGCCTTTTTAATGCTTAAACTAGAACCATTTCTCCTGCTGTGAAAATATGAACAGTGAGCTCAGAGATTAAGAAAGACGCCTGAAATATATGTTTCATGATTATCTTAAAACAGCTTCTCCTATTGTGAGAATGTGAGTATTGAGCTCAGAGATAAAGGGACATATATAAATAATTACTTAACAAGTCACGAGCTGAGTTACAACCATGTCATCTCAATCTCACATTCTAATTTACAAAAATAGAGAATCTTATTTACAGTTCTATTCTTGCATTATAATATATTTGATGACTACATCAATATATCCAGTCTGTTTTCAAAGCCTAATTTTGTGAATTAAAAGTGGTGAAAGGGATAACTAAATCCTCACAACAGACCTGTGCAGAACAACAGGGTCCGGAATATTAAGGTGTTAACTACTTTACATAAGCCATCTGCTGCAGGGATGTAGCCAGAAAATTCTGTTTTGTACTCACAGTCTCTTATTTTTCTGACTCCAACCCATTTGGCACTTAGAAAGATGAATACATCTCTCAAATTGTTGCCCCCACGTAATTAAAATGTATGCATTATTTTCAGCTGTTCCCTCTATTAAATATACTGTTATCAAGCTATTTACCTGTTGTTTGGAGCACTAATTTAGACATTTGCTGACATATTGGGTCAGATTGCAAAAAAAAGTTGCAAACAAAGCAGCACTCCGAAAGTAGATGTAAGCTCATCAGCAGTGGATGCAATTTCATAACAGTAAAACAGGAGCAAGTAATTATTTATTCAGCATAGGCTAATTGTGCACTGCGTGCATGCCTGCCAGATCCGAAAATATAACGGGTGCACCCAACACAAATAAAGTGTGACACATTAATGTGCCAACAATTTCACAAAAGCACTCACTAGAGGCCATATATGCTTACTCTTAATGTTATGTTATTCTACAGATTACTTAGCAATCCTGCTGAATCTACAAAATATAGCTAAAAAATATGCAAGTGGCATTTAATGCCCTAGAACAGGCTGGGGTACTACAACCATAATAGAGGATGATCTGCAAATGCATCCTAGAAGGCAGCCAGCAAGGTACCCAGCCAGTCTGCAGTTAAGCCAAGTCTCTGAATAGGAAATAACAGAGATGGATTAGATATAGAGCTGATACAAGATGTGTGCAGAAAATGTGCACCCCACATATATGCTTGTAGTTTGCGGGGTAACCCAGTATGTTTAAGACATTCCAGTGTCATATGGGTGATGCTGTAAGAGTGTCCCAGACAGCTGCCCATGCATTCTAGCACAGTTCCTGGCAATAATTTGTTCAAAGTAGATAAATGCATCCATGGAGCACAGAACTGTCATGCAACAGTTCTATGCCATTACCAACTCCCCCATGTCCTTGGTGCAATTGACTGCAGCTATATCCCAATCAAAACCCCAACAGTACCCGATGCCAAAAAGTACATCAATAGAAAATGGTGGCCATCACTCAATTGTCAGGTTATGTGACCTGCAGATTGCCTCATTATCAATAAAATGGCAACATACCCTGGCAGTGTGCATGATGTAGCAATTTGGATGGAAAGTACTCTGAGGGCTGCTTTTCTACATGCTGAAATACTGGAGGGCCTTCTACTAAGTGAAGACATGGCCACCGCTATACTGTAAGCAGTATGCAAACATTGCAACAGGAAGTATGATGAACAAATATTCTTTCTCATTCCTTAAAAACAGGTGACTGAGGTTATCCACTGGAGCCTTGGTTTATAATGCCTTACAGAGCCCCATCAACACCTTCTGAGAATGCATACAATAGAGCATGCACTGTAACATGGAACAGCATCAAACATGCGTTTGGCATGCTGAAATCAAGATTCAGATGTCTGGACACACTGCAGCACACACCAGAAAAGGCATCACAGATGATCTCTATGTGTGCCATGCTGCACAACATGATAACATTAAAATACTATGGCTTACCAGCCACAGATGTGGGTGACCTATCCCCAAGAACCCCAGATGTCAGACATGGAGCTATCAGAGCTGTCACAGAATGATCAGTAGACACAAGGGTGAGAAGAAATAGATGTGGCCGACAAAGGCTTTGACCATATGTCCTAGCTCAAGCAACATGGCAGTGTCTGATCCACACCTTTGAGTTATGAAAAGTCACACATACAAAATTACATAATTAAAGCAATGATACAGTGTTCCCCCACAACAACAGCACAGAACATGACAAATGGAAACAGCCCATTAGTTGTCCACATTGAACATCATACATAACATAAGCATGTGATTCACCTGTAATACCTTACACATATATGTATGACATAACAAGGAACATATTTGGATGTCTACAGAGGAAACATCACCACAGGAATACTCTCTACAAGGTACAGCGCTAAAGAAGACCACATTGGCATATGTGTCATGGTTGAGTTGTGCACATCAGAAGGTATGTTTGTCCAGGTAGGATAAAAACACACAGAAAGGTAGCATGTGCAGCCAGTACCATAACAAATCTAGGCTCATGCATTGTATGGGAATTTATCTGCACAAACATAACCTAATTCCAGAGATTGTACACTAACAGTGATGCATCACACATAGCATAGTGATGTGTAACAGTGTCAGACAGCACACTGTGCAGCATACAGCAGCACAAGTAATGGCAATATGTCAAGGGTGGCCAAAATGAAACATACCTATGTCACAAACAAGTTTCATGTTACATGCCTAAAGTGGAATGTCACACATAAGGCAACATTGCAATGTGCAGATTATTGCTGCAACAGTCATGTAGAGCATCAAAGACAGGCAGTATACACCAGGCATGGGACATGCAAATTGTCTGGGCTACAGCAGTATAGGTATATATATATCTGTGTATGTAAGCAGGTAGATATAGGAAGGTACACATGGGAAGTACATGTCAGCAAGAGGATAACAAGGGGAAACATGTCAACATAAGTACATGTAGTTCTGAGGATATGGCATGTGTAGTACTTAATCAAAATGCTATATGTTACATTGGTATGCATACAGAGACATACCTGTGTATGCAAGAATAGCAGACAAGAATGAAATGTGTAATGTAGCAATTAGTGCTGGAAGAACAAGCTAACATGCTGATGATCATGGGAAATGCTTGGATCCAAGTTCAAACCCCAGTCCAGAAGAATAGTACAGTTGTAACTACACCATAATGGTAAATGCTCAAATGACCACTCCTGCAGTAGCCTAAGCCATATGAGTTATATCCTGCATAGGATATAACAGCTTTCAAAGCTTCAGGGTACCTTTCACATGCCTAAACCATTAGTCAGCTTTAGCTGAGCTAACTGAAAAGATAGGTTTGGGTGCCAGATCCTTCAGAGCTTCATGCCAACTGATACATGGAGGCTGAGCCCTGAAAGGACAGTGCTAGATAAAGAAAAATACAGTGCACACCCTGGCATGCAAAAAAAAAAACCCCAAAAAACAAGGGGGATAGAGGGAGGGAGGGTCTACTGTAGTAGTGATCATTCAAACAAATAATTGTACTATGTTCTTCATATTGATCATTGCTGCTGCTGTAACCTAAGCTATATGGGTAGATTACTATAACTTAGAACAACTGGGAGGTGGAAGGGGAATGGTCCAGAAGCCCCTGTACAATATTTCTAGTATAACCTGTCCTAGACCTGTAAAAAGGAATATAGTTTATATTGCTTTGTAACAGTATGTACAAAGGACAAAGTTGCTGCTTTTAGGATACTTGTAGAGTCCGACCCCTTTCCCAGAAGGTACAGACATATCTATCAAAGTTTTATTGTAAGAAATCTGGACAAAGCCATAAATAATGGGGGAACAAAGGCAGAAAACTGCTATTATAAGTTTACTTAAATAATTGTACTATGTTCTTCATATTAATCATTGCTGCTGCTGTAACCTAAGCTATATGGGTAGATTACTATAACTTAGAACAACTGGGAGGTGGAACGGGAATGGACCAGGGGCCCCTGGACAATATTTTCTAGTATAACCTATCCTAGACCTGTAAAAGGAATATAATTTATACTGCTTTTTAACAGTATGTACAAAGGACCAAGTTGCTGCTTTTAAAATACTTTTACAGTCCAACCCCTTTCCCAAAAAGCCACAGACATATCTCTCAAACTCTTAGAGTATGAAATCTGGACAAAGCCATAAATAATGGGGGAATAAAGTCCCAAAACTAGGTACAATTTTTAAATATTGCTATTACAAACTTAGAAAGTTGACGGAATAATAGGTTTTACATTAACATGGATTTTCAGAAGGGTATGAAGTCTGAAACTGAAATGTCTGTCATTATTTTCTGACGTCAGTCCTCAATGATTTGCCAGAAAACCTAAATTTTATGAAGAACATGCCAAAAATAAGTGTCCTCTGCAGGTGAACAAGACCACAATAGTCATGAAGGTCACAAATGTAGTTAAAAATATTGCACTGTAGCAACTATATATACTGCTTTACTATGTCTGTACTCCCTGGTTTGGTGCCAAACGTCCAGTGCAAAGCATTACCTGTAGGTTAAAGTGGAACACAAACAACAAGTGAGTACACACTATAGTTTCATAACAGGAGGCAGAGTCACACAAAGGCTACCGATCATACAAGCAGACTATGGAGACACGTGTGATAACTTATAAGCAACTCCCTGATTGAATGGTGCAATAACAACAATTTGGACCTGAGTGTCAATAAAACCAAAAGAAATCATTATTGACTTCAGAAAAAGTTCTGCCATACACCTCCCCCTCAAGATCAATGGTGAAGAAGTGGAGGGAGTCCAAACTACAAAGTTCCTGGTGGTACATATATCAAAGGATCTTTCTTGAAGTACAAACCGAGAGGCCAGCTAATTAAAAAAGCCCATCAGTGACTACACTTCCTAAGAAGGCTGAGAAAAGCAAAGCTCTCTATGAATGCTCTAATTACCTTCTACAGAGGAGCCATCGAGAGCATTATCACCAGCAACTGCACTGTATGTTTCGGTAACAGCACAATGGCCAAAAGGAAGATGTTGCAAAGAATAATAAGAACAGCAGAAAATATCGTGGGCACTAGTCTTCCTACCTTATGGGAGCTCTTTGAACTGAGATGTAAAAAGAGGTCCCGCAAAATACTGAGTGACCTTCTCATCCAGTGTATGGCTGGTTCACTAAACTTGCTTCTGGTAGAAGGTTACGGGGTATCCACTGCAGGACCGCCAGATTCATGAACAGTTTTTATCCAGCTGCAGTAAGACTCATTAATGCAGACATAAATCTGTATGTATCAAACTATAATAGGTTGTTACGCTCTCATTCTTTTCCTTTTTTCCATACAGTAATTCTATTTATTTATTGCATATTAAAATTAATATATTCTCATTCAAGTGCAATTGCAGTCACTTCCTTATGTGCAATATCACCCACTCTCACCTCTGTGTATAGGGTGCTTTGCTTTTCATGTGTTAATTATCTAGTAGTCAGCATATCCAGTGTATATAAATAGTGTACAAGCATGTGCGGCAGCTACCTAGACATTTACTTTTGTACTGCAGTTATTGTTTATTCTGTAATACCTGTCATGCCTGTCTTTTGTGTTTGTTTTTTCCTGTAAAAGAGCTGACACTCAAAATTTCGTTTAGGCAGCACTTGCGTTTCCTAAATGACAACAAAGTTTCTTTTGAATCTTTGAATCAGTGCTGGTGCCCAGGTCAGATGCCTGTGAAAGGAAAGAAGCAGAGGTCATTCTGTGCTTGTTGGCAAATGCACCATCTGACAGAAGGATGTACCTGTTGGTTAAAATGGAACACAAACAACAGGTAAGTCTACATCTCAACCATAACAGTAGACAGAGGCACATAGATGCTACTGATCACACTAACAGACTAACAGAGACACTTACGTGAAAAGCAGAGCTGTTGTCCTGATGTTGATGGGCCTCTGCATCTGAAGCATACAACAGTACACATGGCGCTGACAATGTTATCTGTGCATTGCTTAGGTAATATAACATGCTATAACACTTGTTTCTGCATCTGGAATGTTTTGCAGTACATGATGTAGTTCTTCTGCTGTAAGAATAATAAAAAAGAAGGGATGATGTGTAAATGAATTACCATGAAAGAAAACTGGATTATGTGTCAGTATTTGTGAACATCAGACATACCTGTACATCCTGGAATCCCTGGCTCAATACATCCCCTGGGTATAGGATGATCCTGGCAGTTGTTATGGTAAGAATCCAGGAACATCATTATATCATCCAGGGGAAACAAACATGGATCACCTCCAGTGGCATTCCTCTCCCTCTCATAGCGGTGGAGTCTGTTGGCTGTACCACAGAAGATCATGTCAGTGCAATGTCAGTGGCAGGCCTGCCTGGAGTGGTTGCATCCACCCAGAGCATTGATCATGTTGGTAATATCCCTGCACATTTGCTGTCTCCACACAGTATCGCTCATAGGCCTCTATAATAATTTAATTTTCCCTGTTACAGCTAGACATCTGAAGGAAAGGGTGATATGCACACACAGTACTAATCTATGAACCTATGAACATATGAATCACATTTTATTCAGGGATTCACTTAATGACATGCCAACATTCTAAGCATATGTCAATTGTATGCCTGCCTCTCATATACAGTACACTGCTATGCAAAACAATGTGTGTCATCTGTATTACAGTCTTGTACAGATAAGCAGAAAGAACATAGAAAACATGGCTGAGTAGTTGGTCTATATGTCTCAACATCATAAGCATACATGTGCACCACCATTTATCCATTCCACATCTCAGATGATATCATATATGCACGAGTGGGATTTGAGCCCATGTCGAGGGATATTTTGACAAGTATGAGAAAAACACATGATCACTGCATCACAACTACAGTAGTACAAAATGATGCTGCCACTGTTACAAGCATGTCCAGCTACACCTACCAATTCCATATCAAGCATGGGGTGATACATCACAGATGTAATTGCAGACAGTGACAAAGATCAGCACAAATATGACCTTCATGATATGTTGTGACATATATGAATGTGTTAAACATCAAGGCAGAATAAGATCAGCTTATTAAAAATGAACACGTATGTGGTCATCGCTGGATGTGACAACAACAACCAAGTTAAATGCTAAGCCATCTTGAGGTTCCCCCAATCCCACTGCATGGTATAAGCTACCACTCTATGAGTAAGCATCAGTGAATATCTATAAATCAGATCTTGGACATACAGTTTGTAGACAGCCCCATAAATTGTCATTATCCACAATCCTAGTGCAGACGCATGCAGGAAGTGAGCATGCATTACCAACAGATTCCTTCAGTATCCTTGGTTGACAAGGTGTTTTTATGAGAGCCGTTCCCAATGTTGGCCAACTATGGCCATTTGATGGTATTATTTTTGAAGATAAGCTTCTTCGGTAAGTTCCACGTTTGGTGTTTAACGTTCAATGATTAGTCGTTCACTGAAATTTCAGTTTGATGGCCAAACATAGAAGTATCCACATGCAGTACTTATTGGCTAAATCAGGGAATTGTAGCATTAATGTGGGTCACCATGCATTTTATATCATTGAATGTAGTAATAAGACTGGTTATTCATCTAATGTGTGGATGCAATCACTACACTGTTTTTGTACTTTTCGCTTCTGTCATTAACTGCACTCCTAACTACTATTTTATTTTGGGTTTGAACCTCACTGTTATCTTTTAATTTCTGTCATGGACATTCTTTTATCATTGAGACATGTTTTACTAATAACTTTTGCGAGGTAATTTTTGTGTTGCAGTACAAGATTGTTTTATGCCACGGATGCCTACACATTCCTTCATTATCGACAATATTTAAAGACATACCTCTCAACATCTTAGCACAAGAAATCTGGACAAAAAACATAAATAATGGGGGGACAAAGGCCCAAAAATAGGGACAATTTTTAAATATCGCTCTTACAAACTTAGAACGTTCATAGAATAACAGATTTTGCATTAGCATGAATTTTCTGAAGGGTATGAAGTCTGAATCTTAAATGTGTGCCATTATTTTCTGACTTTCCTCTTCCAAAATTAGGCAATCATTTGCAAAAAAAAAAAAATCACAATTTTATGAGTAACAAGCCAAAAATTTGGACATTCTGGAAAAATCTGTACAGTTGAGAAGTATGTTTCTAGCTACTTCTGTGCCATTTATGTATTTACCACATATACCCTAGTGTTCCTATTGCAACTAGTACTGAACATCCAAAAACTATGTATGTTCAGCAGTGGCGGCTGGTGACTTCAAATCACAGGGGGGCTGCAGGAGACAGCTGAATGGATGGGGTCAAGGGGAGGGGGTGTGGTCAACCAGAAAGGGGAGGAGTTATGCACAAAACCACAAAAAACTAACTTTAATTAAATACGCTGCCCTGGGTGGCAAACCATCATTATAAAAGTCCAATCAAGACAAAAATAAGTGTAGAAGAATAAAAATATTTCAATGCATTGGCTGCATGACAGCTTACTTAATATCTAGATGGAAACAAAAGGTTGTGAGGCATGAAAAAATAAATTACTTTTTAAATACATTACTGGAATGCCAGTCAAAATCAAGTATAAGAAAAACCAGAAGCACTCAACTCAAACCACTTCTCCTTGCACTGCAGTCCTAATTATAATATATTCAGATTTATTAAAGTACCAAGTAACATGCTGAAAGTAGAAATCTATGTGATGCCCCCACTTATAGGTTCATAGGTTCATAGGTTCATACTAGGCTATCTGCCTGAGGGCATTTACAAGCCTAGCCCATCGTTTTGTGGCTTACGCCACCCCTTTAGTATGGGGAACTATACCCATTATTTTGCTGTGCCTCTGTCGAGCAGTGACACTGAGGTAATCCCTGGGGTATACCTGCGATCTCCCATCCATTGGTCAAGATTTCTCTTGAACAAGGCCAGCGAGGTGCTCTGCCTCACATGTACCGGGATTTTGTTCCACAGCATAGGGAGTCTTTGGGTGATGAATCTATCCCTCCAGCACATCCTATTAATAGCCGTGTCAAGGTTTAAGTCTCCGCCCTTGTGGCTCTGATGGATCTAGATTTTTGAGGTGAAGCATATTCATCAAATCTGGGTTTGACATGGCCTTGTATGTTAGGCAAAGGTCACCTCTGAGCAAGCGGTGGCGACTGAATAGAGCTGGAGTTCTTTCAGTCGGGCAGCATAGGACAGATTTTGAGACCCTTTATCCTTTTGGTGAGGAACTTTTGTGGCCTCTCCAGCTGCTGCAAGTGTCGGGTCAGATACATTCGAATGGGGCATTGTACTCAATCATTGGTCTGATGAGTGATGAGTAAAGGGAGACTATGACCTCCCTTGATCTAGATGAGAATCCCTTCATGATAAGGTGGGCAATGTAGAAGGTCTTCCTAACTACTTTAGCTACATGGGTGTCGAATGACAGACTACTATCAACCTGGGTCCCCAGGTCCCTGATAACTTCTTCTGTGCTCAGTGGATTGCCACCTATTTGGTAGCTAGGGGTAACCTTGTTTTTCCCGAAGGGTATGACTATGCATTTTTGGCATTTAACTTTAGGCCGTGGCTCTGGCACCAGTTATCCGTTTCTGTGAGACCCTTCTGAAGGATATCTGTGTCAGATGTGTTTTCTACTATGGCGCCCAGTTTGCAGTCATCTGCAAACTTTGTCAGCCATAACCCTCCTGTGTTTGCTTGTACTTCGGAAAAGTAGATGCCAAACAAGAGTGGGCCCAGGACTGAGCCCTGTGGGACACCACTTGTGACAGGCTTTGAGTCTGACATGGCGCCAGCAGCTCTGACCCTGTGGGTTCTGTCACTCAGCCAGTTTGCAACCCATCTTGTGATGTATGGGTTGACATTTAAGCTGATGAGTTTTTCAATGATACCCGAATGGGGTATTGTATCGAAGGCCTTAGCCAGATCGAGGTAGGCTGTATGGACTGCCTTTCCCTCATCAATGGCTTTGGTGACTATTTGAAAAAGTCAACCAAGTTTAAAAGGCATGATCTGCCTTTGACAAAGCCAAACTGGGTTGGATCCAAAGTCTGCAAATTCCTATGTCTTTATTTATGAGGTCCATTATGATCCTCTCCATGGCTTTGCAGATAAGGCTTGTCAAGCTAATGGGCGGTAATTTCCAGGGTCGGTGGAGGCACCGCCTTTGTGAAGTGGTACCACAGTTGCAGTGCGCCACTCCTGGAGTGCGTATCCAGAGGTAAGACTTTGATTAAACAGCTGTCCTAGCTGTGGGTTTAATTCCTCATTGAGTTCATGGAGCACACAGCCGGGGACACCATCAGGTCCCATGGATGCTGTGTTTTTGCTTTGGAGAGAGCAGTTCTCAATTGGGCGCTGGAGATGTTTGGGGGCTGCAATCGTTTGGTATAGATATCTCTCCTTTTGGGGGAGGGGGAGAAGTTTGCACTGAACCTGTCAGCCAGTATGTTGGCAATGTCAGTAGGATCAGTAATCTTCACATCATTTTGAACTAGCTCTGAGCATATCTGGGAGTTTCCTCCCAGGTTTCTAACATAGCTAAAGAAGGCCTTATGATTGTCTTTTGAGTCTTTAGCTATTTTTCTCTCGAAATTTGCTTTGGATGATTTTATGAGAGCTCTTAGTTTTTACTTATAGTGATCAAGGGTGTCTTACCTTTTAAGGATTGTGCTCTATCTTGTAGTAGCTTCCTCCTTTTGTTGTAGAGTTTGTTTATGGCTGGGGTCCACCAGACTGGACGCTTGCCTTTGGTACAAAGAGTCTTTGTTTTGCTTGGGATTGCCTTATCCATGCAGTCCTGCAGGTGCTGGTAGAAGGCATTTGTAAGTGATTCAGCGGCTTGAGTACTGTTTTCCGCCTCGGGGCCTTAAAGGAGACCACACTAGTCTTTAGAAGTGTGAAGTCGGCTTTTGAGAAGTTCTTTACTGTGGTCTTTTTTATTTCAGGTGGGGGTGGGATGAGGACCACCAGCGAGATTAGTTTGTGGTCTGATCTCACCAGTGAGGGGTACACCTCCGGTGTTGAACATTGTGCTCCCATGTTCGTGATGATGAGATCAAGTATGTTATCTCCTCTTGTGGGGATGGTGACTAGTTGTTCCATGGCATTTGAGTTTATGAATTCCAGGAACTTTTGGGCTAGGGTGTTAGGGCTTGAGTAGTGTTCCCAGTCTATATTAGGGTAATTGAAGTCACCTAGTATGATGGTGTTTGGTGATACATTTATCCCCTCTAGTGTTTTCAGGAAGGCCATGTGAGGTTCCTGAGTTTGTGAGGGTGACCTGTAACATGCTACAATTTGCAGAGCAGTCTTGCCTATGGTTAATTGCACCTGGATGGTCTCCGATGCATCGTGCGTTGCCACCAGTCTTGAGGTGTGGGTGTCCTTGATGAATATGGATACCCCCCCCCTCCTTTCTTGGTATTGTCCAGATTTTGGGGCGGAGCATGATATGAGGTAAAACCTGATAGCGCTGGGGTGCTCTCAGGAGCCTTGAACCAGGTTTCTGTCACAGCACAGACATCGATGTTCTCCATACTGAGAAGGGCCTCGAGTGCGTGCATTTTGAGATTTAGACTTCTGGCATTGAGCAGCATTACCCTTAGTTTTTTCCTTTTTGTGTTCTAGGGTGGTAGGTTTAGAATTTGAGCCTTGCCTAAAAAGGCACTATGGGGTGGCAAGAGCCTTTGCCAATATCCGGAATCCCAGGGTGACAGGTGCAAGCCGTCCCTTGCGGCAAGCGTGGCTTGTCCAGCATGTCATCCCAGGCAGACAGACACTGGATCCCCTTTGAATGACACCAGTGTTTAAGCCAATTGTTAAAGCTGATCATCTTATCTCTATATTGTGGCATCATTCTTGGTGAAGGTAGGATACTGCTCAAGGTCAGGGTCATACCTGTCTGGGCTACATAATCAGAGAGCTCCTCAATGTCTCTTTTCATGTAGTCCAAGGAGGTACGTCTCAGGTCGTTTACACCAGCGTGGACAATGACTGAATCATATTTGTACCTGCTGTTGAGAGACCTGAGTGCTTGCGTTATGTGGCGGATTCTAGCGCCCGACAGGCAGCTTACTGTGACCTTCTCCTTACTCAGTCTGGTGGCGGGGCGTCAGTGTCTCTGACTATGGAGTCACCAATGACTAGTGTGTCTGGCATTGTGTTTGGCCTTAAGGGCTGTGACTGTTTGACACTCTGACTGTGAGGTCTATGTGTTGCAGGTGTTGTGTTCTGAGGTGGTGGTTGTTTGGGTGTCTGCTTTGGTGGCCTCTGCTGTTTTGGTAGATTTTTGATCAGAGCCTCGAGTATGTCTTTGTGTGTTTATGTGTATGATTTGAGGTTGTAATGGTAATATGTGAGACTGGGTCTATAGTGTGTGTGGTAACCTTCTCCTCCTGACTGGTCTTGCCAGTCCTATGTTGAGAGAGCTCAGCCTCCAGTTTGGCCGTATAGTTGCATCTCTCGCATGTATTTGTGTTTTGTGGGAGGAGGGGTTGTCTGTGTACATGAGGCAATTGTAACATTGCCTCAATATTCCCAGGTTCACCAGCTGAGCAGGAGAGGACACTAGCAACTGATCCCTCGACATGCTAGAAGGAATAGACAAAAAAACTTTAAAAAGATTCCGGGGACGTGGGTGACCGAGAAATGGGGGTTGCCGTGTTGGGGTACTATCTATGACAAGAGTGCCGTATAAAGGTAATAAGTACTGTAGGAGCAAGTGCTACGTTTAACAGATAGAGAATAGTCTACTTGGAGTCAAGTAGAGATGATCTTTTAATTATAGGATACGCTGATTAGATCAGTAGTATAGTTCGAGGAAGGTAGTTTTAAGGGAAAATTTGAAGAGTGGACTTTAGGTAGCCGAATAGTTTAAACCTGCTTAACGGGCGCTGCCCTAGTGTGCAACAGTAGCAACTCCGCGCTAAATCGGGCTAAATCGCGCTAAAGCGTGCTTTATAGCAGTGGGCTGGAAAAGACAGGAAATGACCCAAATTGGCCAACAAACCACAAGTCACTGCCCTAAACCACTCCTCTGAGGACAAATGAAGGAGTTATGGAAATGACCCCTAGTGGCCAATAAAACTACACTTTCAAGTCAGTAACCACCTCTCCGGGGGGCAGGGAAGCTGCTCAGTGTTAGTCACTGCCACTGATAAACACAGAGACCTTCCTTCAGCCCAAGCAAAAATGGCCTCACAGAAACTTTCAAACAGTTCAGGAACAGCAAGCCTGTAACTGAACAATTTTAACTCTCAGAAAAGTGGGAAAAAAGCAAGATTTTTTTTTTGTTTTTGTGTTTTTACAGAGATAGCAGAGGTTCACAAGTAATATCAAGTTATAACAGTGCAGTAAATGACCCCACACAAGAGTGCTAGGTCAAGGACAGAAAATATGCAAGTTTTAAGAAAAAACGATTTAAAATTAAGTGCAAACAGGAAATTCAGCAAACAGCTTTTGGTTGTGCTCTAAATACAGCTACTAATACAGAAATCAAGTTTAACAAGCCAGAAAATGCTCAAGCTAGGCAGCTATGCAGAAAAACTTAGCAAATAAACAGAGGAAAAAATACTTAAAATCTCAAAAGTGGCTCCTTCTTCTCTCAGCGTTTTTCCTCTTGGAGGGTGCTTCACCAACAGCCAACAAGCCTGAAAAGACGCTCAAACCACGAGGCAACTAGGTTTTAAGAGAGGAAGATGAAGGAGTTATGGAAATGACCCCTAGTGGCCAATAAAACTACAGTTTCAAGTCAGTAACCACCTCTCCGCGGGGCAGGCAAGCTGCTCAATGTTAGTCACTGCCACTGATAAACACAGAGACCTTCCTTCAGCCCAAGCAAAAATGGCCTCACAGAAACTTTCAAACAGTTCAGGAACAGCAAGCCTGTAACTGAACTTTTTTAACTCTCAGAAAAGTGGGAAAAAAGCAAGATTTTTTTTTTTTTGTTTTTGTTTTCTACAGAGATAGCAGAGGTTCACAAGTAATATCAAGTTATAACAGTGCAGTAAATGACCCCACACAAGAGTGCTAGGTCAAGGACAGAAAATATGCAAGTTTTAAGAAAAAACGATCTAAAATTAAGTGCAAACAGGAAATTCAGCAAACAGCTTTTGGTTGTGCTCTAAATACAGCTACTAATACAGAAATCAAGTTTAACAAGCCAGAAAATGCTCAAGCTAGGCAGCTATGCAGAAAAACTTAGCAAATAAACAGAGAAAAATACTTAAAATCTCAAAAGTGGCTCCTTCTTCTCTCAGCGTTTTTCCTCTTGGAGGTGCTTCACCAACAGCCAACAAGCCTGAAAAGACGCTCAAACCACGAGGCAACTAGGTTTTAAGAGAGGAAGATGAAGGAGTTATGGAAATGACCCTAGTGGCCAATAAAACTACAGTTTCAAGTCAGTAACCACCTCTCCGGGGGCAGGAAGCTGCTCAATGTTAGTCACTGCCACTGATAAACACAGAGACCCTCCTTCAGCCCAAGCAAAAATGGCCTCACAGAAACTTTCAAACAGTTCAGGAACAGCAAGCCTGTAACTGAACTTTTTTAACTCTCAGAAAAGTGGGAAAAAAGCAAGATTTTTTTGTTTTGTTTTTACAGAGATAGCAGAGGTTCACAAGTAATATCAAGTTATAACAGTGCAGTAAATGACCCACACAAGAGTGCTAGGTCAAGGACAGAAAATATGCAAGTTTTAAGAAAAAAACGATTTAAAATTAAGTGCAAACAGGAAATTCAGCAAACAGCTTTTGGTTGTGCTCTAAATACAGCTACTAATACAGAAATCAAGTTTAACAAGCCAGAAAATGCTCAAGCTAGGCAGCTATGCAGAAAAACTTAGCAAATAAACAGAGAAAAAAATACTTAAAATCTCAAAAGTGGCTCCCTTCTTCTCTCAGCGTTTTTCCTCTTGGAGGGTGCTTCACCAACAGCCAACAAGCCTGAAAAGACGCTCAAACCACGAGGCAACTAGGTTTTAAGAGAGGAAGATGAAGGAGTTATGGAAATGACCCCTAGTGGCCAATAAAACTACAGTTTCAAGTCAGTAACCACCTCTCCGGGGGGCAGGGAAGCTGCTCAGTGTTAGTCACTGCCACTGATAAACACAGAGACCTTCCTTCAGCCCAAGCAAAAATGGCCTCACAGAAACTTTCAAACAGTTCAGGAACAGCAAGCCTGTAACTGAACTTTTTTAACTCTCAGAAAAGTGGGAAAAAAGCAAGATTTTTTTTTTTTTTTTTTACAGAGATAGCAGAGGTTCACAAGTAATATCAAGTTATAACAGTGCAGTAAATGACCCCACACAAGAGTGCTAGGTCAAGGACAGAAAATATGCAAGTTTTAAGAAAAAAACGATTTAAAATTAAGTGCAAACAGGAAATTCAGCAAACAGCTTTTGGTTGTGCTCTAAATACAGCTACTAATACAGAAATCAAGTTTAACAAGCCAGAAAATGCTCAAGCTAGGCAGCTATGCAGAAAAACTTAGCAAATAAACAGAGGAAAAATACTTAAAATCTCAAAAGTGGCTCCCTTCTTCTCTCAGCGTTTTTTCCTCTTGGAGGGTGCTTCACCAACAGCCAACAAGCCTGAAAAGACGCTCAAACCACGAGGCAACTAGGTTTTAAGAGAGGAAGATGAAGGAGTTATGGAAATGACCCCTAGTGGCCAATAAAACTACAGTTTCAAGTCAGTAACCACCTCTCCGGGGGCAGGGAAGCTGCTCAATGTTAGTCACTGCCACTGATAAACACAGAGACCTTCCTTCAGCCCAAGCAAAAATGGCCTCACAGAAACTTTCAAACAGTTCAGGAACAGCAAGCCTGTAACTGAACTTTTGTAACTCTCAGAAAAGTGGGAAAAAAGCAAGATTTTTTTTTTTTTTTTTTTTTACAGAGATAGCAGAGGTTCACAAGTAATATCAAGTTATAACAGTGCAGTAAATGACCCCACACAAGAGTGCTAGGTCAAGGACAGAAAATATGCAAGTTTTAAGAAAAAAAGATTTAAAATTAAGTGCAAACAGGAAATTCAGCAAACAGCTTTTGGTTGTGCTCTAAATACAGCTACTAATACAGAAATCAAGTTTAACAAGCCAGAAAATGCTCAAGCTAGGCAGCTATGCAGAAAAACTTAGCAAATAAACAGAGAAAAAATACTTAAAATCTCAAAAGTGGCTCCCTTCTTCTCTCAGCGTTTTTCCTCTTGGAGGTGCTTCCCCAAATGCCAACAAGCCTGAAAAGGCGCGCAAACCACCAGGCAACTAGGATTTGTGAGAGGAAGATGAAGGAGTTATGGAAATGACCCTAGTGGCCAATAAAACTACAGTTTCAAGTCAGTAACCACCTCTCCGGGGCAGGGAAGCTGCTCAATGTTAGTCACTGCCACTGATAAACACAGAGACCCTCCTTCAGCCCAAGCAAAAATGGCCTCACAGAAACTTTCAAACAGTTCAGGAACAGCAAGCCTGTAACTGAACTTTTAACTCTCAGAAAAGTGGGAAAAAAGCAAGATTTTTTTGTTTTTGTTTTTACAGAGATAGCAGAGGTTCACAAGTAATATCAAGTTATAACAGTGCAGTAAATGACCCCACACAAGAGTGCTAGGTCAAGGACAGAAAATATGCAAGTTTTAAGAAAAAACGATTTAAAATTAAGTGCAAACAGGAAATTCAGCAAACAGCTTTTGGTTGTGCTCTAAATACAGCTACTAATACAGAAATCAAGTTTAACAAGCCAGAAAATGCTCAAGCTAGGCAGCTATGCAGAAAAACTTAGCAAATAAACAGAGTAAAAATAGTTAAAATCTCAAAAGTGGCTCCTTCTTCTCTCAGCGTTTTTCCTCTTGGAGGGTGCTTCACCAACAGCCAACAAGCCTGAAAAGACGCTCAAACCACGAGGCAACTAGGTTTTAAGAGAGGAAGATGAAGGAGTTATGGAAATGGCCCCTACTGGCCAATAAAACTACAGTTTCAAGTCAGTAACCACCTCTCCAGGGCAGGGAAGCTGCTCAATGTTAGTCACTGCCACTGATAAACACAGAGACCCTCCTTCAGCCCAAGCAAAAATGGCCTCACAGAAACTTTCAAACAGTTCAGGAACAGCAAGCCTGTAACTGAACCTTTTTAACGCGCAGAAAAGTGGGAAAAAAGCAAGATTTTTTTTTTTTTGTTTTACAGAGATAGCAGAGGTTCACAAGTAATATCAAGTTATAACAGTGCAGTAAATGACCCCACACAAGAGTGCTAGGTCAAGGACAGAAAATATGCAAGTTTTAAGAAAAAACGATTTAAAATTAAGTGCAAACAGGAAATTCAGCAAACAGCTTTTGGTTGTGCTCTAAATACAGCTACTAATACAGAAATCAAGTTTAACAAGCCAGAAAATGCTCAAGCTAGGCAGCTATGCAAAAAACTTAGCAAATAAACAGAGAAAAATACTTAAAATCTCAAAAGTGGCTCCTTCTTCTCTCAGCGTTTTTTCCTCTTGGAGGGTGCTTCACCAACAGCCAACAAGCCTGAAAAGACGCTCAAACCACGAGGCAACTAGGTTTTAAGAGAGGAAGATGAAGGAGTTATGGAAATGACCCCTAGTGGCCAATAAAACTACAGTTTCAAGTCAGTAACCACCTCTCCGGGGGCAGGAAGCTGCTCAATGTTAGTCACTGCCACTGATAAACACAGAGACCCTCCTTCAGCCCAAGCAAAATGGCCTCACAGAAACTTTCAAACAGTTCAGGAACAGCAAGCCTGTAACTGAACTTTTTAACTCTCAGAAAAGTGGGAAAAAAGCAAGATTTTTTTTTTGTTTTGTTTTACAGAGATAGCAGAGGTTCACAAGTAATATCAAGTTATAACAGTGCAGTAAATGACCCCACACAAGAGTGCTAGGTCAAGGACAGAAAATATGCAAGTTTTAAGAAAAAACGATTTAAAATTAAGTGCAAACAGGAAATTCAGCAAACAGCTTTTGGTTGTGCTCTAAATACAGCTACTAATACAGAAATCAAGTTTAACAAGCCAGAAAATGCTCAAGCTAGGCAGCTATGCAGAAAAACTTAGCAAATAAACAGAGAAAAATACTTAAAATCTCAAAAGTGGCTCCTTCTTCTCTCAGCGTTTTTCCTCTTGGAGGGTGCTTCACCAACAGCCAACAAGCCTGAAAAGACGCTCAAACCACGAGGCAACTAGGTTTTAAGAGAGGAAGATGAAGGAGTTATGGAAATGACCCCTAGTGGCCAATAAAACTACAGTTTCAAGTCAGTAACCACCTCTCCGGGGGCAGGAAGCTGCTCAATGTTAGTCACTGCCACTGATAAACACAGAGACCCTCCTTCAGCCCAAGCAAAAATGGCCTCACAGAAACTTTCAAACAGTTCAGGAACAGCAAGCCTGTAACTGAACTTTTTTAACTCTCAGAAAAGTGGGAAAAAAGCAAGATTTTTTTTTTGTTTTTTGTTTTTACAGACATAGCAGAGGTTCACAAGTAATATCAAGTTATAACAGTGCAGTAAATGACCCCACACAAGAGTGCTAGGTCAAGGACAGAAAATATGCAAGTTTTAAGAAAAAAACGATTTAAAATTAAGTGCAAACAGGAAATTCAGCAAACAGCTTTTGGTTGTGCTCTAAATACAGCTACTAATACAGAAATCAAGTTTAACAAGCCAGAAAATGCTCAAGCTAGGCAGCTATGCAGAAAAACTTAGCAAATAAACAGAGAAAAATACTTAAAATCTCAAAAGTGGCTCCCTTCTTCTCTCAGCGTTTTTGGTGCTTCACCAACAGCCAACAAGCCTGAAAAGACGCTCAAACCATGAGGCAACTAGGTTTTAAGAGAGGAAGATGAAGGAGTTATGGAAATGACCCTAGTGGCCAATAAAACTACAGTTTCAAGTCAGTAACCACCTCTCCGGGGCAGGAAGCTGCTCAATGTTAGTCACTGCCACTGATGAACACAGAGACCCTCCTTCAGCCCAAGCAAAAATGGCCTCACAGAAACTTTCAAACAGTTCAGGAACAGCAAGCGTGTAACTGGACTTTTTTAACTCTCAGAAAAGTGGGGAAAAAGCAAGATTTTGTTTGTTTTGTTTTTGGTTTCTACAGAGATAGCAGAGGTTCACAAGTAATATCAAGTTATAACAGTGCAGTAAATGACCCCACACAAGAGTGCTAGGTCAAGGACAGAAAATATGCAAGTTTTAAGAAAAAAACGATTTAAAATTAAGTGCAAACAGGAAATTCAGCAAACAGCTTTTGGTTGTGCTCTAAATACAGCTACTAATACAGAAATCAAGTTTAACAAGCCAGAAAATGCTCAAGCTAGGCAGCTATGCAGAAAAACTTAGCAAATAAACAGAGAAAAAATACTTAAAATCTCAAAAGTGGCTCCCTTCTTCTCTCAGCGTTTTTTCCTCTTGGAGGGTGCTTCACCAACAGCCAACAAGCCTGAAAAGACTTGTAAAAATGTTTCTTATCCAAAAAAGACCTGCTGCCTGACAACTTGTTTCATGGGGAAAACATGATAAAAGTAAAAAATGAAAAGCAAACAAGAAACAAGCTCAAGATACATTGCTTAAAGGATTACTGTACAGGTTATGGACCACACATGATTGGCATTCTGTTTAGTTTACGGGTAAAGTCTGTAGAGATGACTGGAAGTCTCCAACAAGTGTAATGAGCTTTTTAAAATAATGGAATCCTGTCCTTTAATACCCAAGGCTTATACATTATCTAGTCAAGTATTCTCTGCATGGCAACAACAGAAAGGCTTTCAATGTTGGCAATTCTTTAACAGTATGCTTATTAAAGCTTACTTGCATCTTATGATCTCAGACAAGCTTACTTATGGTCATTAAAGCATTGCTACTT
Organism: Protopterus annectens; assembly: GCF_019279795.1. Classification (NCBI taxonomy): domain Eukaryota; kingdom Metazoa; phylum Chordata; order Ceratodontiformes; family Protopteridae; genus Protopterus; species Protopterus annectens. Next base: position 54,120,461 of record NC_056733.1, read on the forward strand.
AAAAACACAGAGCAACAGGCACTTTGAGTAATAAGCATAAATCAACAGTACAAAAATATGACAGAAACCAGGCCATTCTGCAAAATCAAGGACAGATGAAAAGCCACTGTAGTACTTATGCAGTGTGTCCTCCCCATCCAAGGTAGATACAACTACTCCTTGCCTTGCTTGGACACATCCAGAGTCACTACATGGGGAGGGGTGCAACAAGCATGTCACAATTTGAAATCTCTCTGGCTGACTGTGATGGCCCTGACACATTTGTCATACTTCTCAACCTCAAGAGCAAGAAATCTGGACAAAGCCATACACAGAAGTGGGACAAAGGCCCAACAATAAGGACAATTTTTAAATATTGCTCTAATAAACTTAGAAAGATAATAGAATAGGTCTTGCATTAGTATGAATTTTCTGAAGGGTATAAAATCTGAAACTCAAATGTCTGTCATTTTCTAACTTCAGTCTTTAGTGATTTGTCACTAATTTGCCAAAAAACATAATTTTATGAAAAATGGACAAAAATGTGATGCAAAAATATAAAATAGACACACAATACAGCTGCTACCTGTCAAAGAAGGGACACTTTAATATTAGTACTGCTACCTTGAGCAGCTGACAAAATATAAAAGAATCTATATGCATTTCAAGTAATCTATAACTTTGATTATTACAGTTATTTCTTAATTGTAAACCCTCCATGTTTTCTTCCAAAATTGCTATTTTGCGGAGGGATTATAAGGGGGAAGAGCAACATTTTGAGCCAAAAATTGGGGACAGTTGAGAGGTTGGCTATGCCTAATTCTATAAAGCAATTTATTTGCATGTACCTCTCAACCTGTTAATGCAGTAAATCTGAACAAGGCCAAATATATTGGGGGTACATATAAACAGTACTAAAATTGCTCTTGTATAAATTGAGACAGTTGATAGAACAGCTCTTACTTTAACATGCATTTTTCTGAAGGTTATGAAGTCTGAAACTTATTGAGTGACTTCTGGCAAATCATTTAGGAATTAAAACTACAAATTTTATGAACAAACCAAAAATAAGAAGCAAAAATCTATTCATTCTTTGAAAATCTGGACAGTTGGGAGGTATAGTTCAGCTGGGCCTGTCTGAGTTTGCTGCCCTCCCCCCCCCCGACAAAATAATGGTTGAATGGAGCCTCTGCAGCCATTCCAATGAACCATTATACTTGGCTATTTCACTCCATTTACCATAAACACTAATGTGCATACTGCTTTACTTCTATGATGAGTTGGACTTCATTTGAAAGTTTTATTTTGTATTTTACAGCACAAACACTAAGTCATCTGTTAAACAAAGCAATGCAGTCTCACAATGAAAACTTAGCATTAAAACTTCTCTGCCCTTGAAACTCACATTCATTGAAACAGCATTGAAACCCACATTCAAAGAAAATACATTTTGCCAGTGGCAGATAAAGATTAATTTTGGGCTGTTTTGAATCATAGGCTCCTTGCATATGAAACATACATGTGCTCTTTGATACACCTTCCTCATTGTACTAAAATTATATTCCTTGTACAATACAGTACACTTGTTACAGGGTGTTTTAAATTTGTTTTGAACATTTTTTCCAGTAAGCAATGAAACAAACCATATGCACCCATAATGGCAAAACTGCCCAGTTGAGAACATTTATCATAACAGTCTACTCAGACTTCCACAGTCCACCATTATTAGTAAATATACACAATTCTGCAGTCCACCATTATTAGTAAATATGCACAATTCCACAGTCCACCATTGTCAGTAAATATGCACAATTCTACAGTCCACCTTTATCAGTAAATATGCACAATTCTACAGTCCATTATCAGTAAATATGCACAATCTCTGAAGTCAGTCATCTAAATAATTCCACATTAAAGAAATCTGTAACTAATGAAGCGGTTGCTGCTAGCAATCACCTTTATATTTCATGGTTTCATCGAAAAATAAAGTGTCTGTTGCCCCTCAGGAATAAATTGCCTATATTACATTAAAAAAATGATAAGCTAGTAATAATATTGCAAGAGGAAATGGATGGCAAACTGATAACGAACGCATAGTTAGTATCTTCACCAAGGAGAACATTCTCAGTACGGTAGCATCCACCCTTTGTGGGAGTAGAACCCACAACCTTCTGCATCAAAAGCAAGTACATAACCTGCTGTGCTATAGTATTAACTTGGCAAAGCACTAAACTTCTATTCCCCTGCAGCTCTCAGTTCCTTGTAAAATCTACTCAATACTCAACTGCATCTCAACTTCGCAGCTCAAGAAAACTGGAAAAAGCCAAAATGTATTGGGGGGGGGTCAAAAGCCCCAAAACAGGGACACATTAAACATTGCTTGTATAATCTTGGAAAGTTGCTAGAATAAAATGTTGTGTTGCCACCATATATTTTACTGCCAAGGTCCCTGAGCAAAAACAGTCAGAGTAAAATACCACTCGCCACATCAGCTGCTTTGTAAAGAGAGGAAGACTGAAACTTAAATGGCTATCATTTAGTGAATTCAGTTCTCACCATAGCTGTCAACCTCTTAGTACAAAACACCTGGACAAACCCAGTAATGAGGGAATACAGCCCTCAAACATATTCAGTGAATTCAGTTCTTGCCATAGCTGTCAACCTTAGCACAAAAACCTGGACGAAGCCAATAATGGGGGAATACAGTCCCAAAAATAGGGACAAATTTAAAATATTCATCTTATAAACTTAGAAAATTGCTAAAAAAAAGGTTGTGCTACTATGTATTCTGAAGAACATGAAGTTGGAAATTCAAATGCCGGTCAATTTTACTGTGGACAGAACAAAAACAATTTTCAGCAGAGACGCAGGGATTAAAACTGCAGACACGTCTTTGTAAAATGGCAGGGCACCAGAGCAGATCTACACAAACACGGGGAGGAGATACAGACTCCACACAGAAGCCACCCCAACCAAGAATCAACCCAGAAAACCTATAGCTGTGAGGCAACAATACTACCACTGCACCATCAATTAAGCAAGGGATTAAGCATTCAGAAACCTGAAGTCTGAAATTCAAATGCCTGTCAATTTTACTGCGGACAGAACAAAAACAATTTTCAGCAGAGACGCAGGGATTAATACTGCAGACACGTCTTTGTAAAATGGCAGGGCACCAGAGCAAATCCACACAAATACAGGGAGGAGATGCAGACAGAAGCCACCCCAACCAAGAATCAAACCAGAAAACCTACAGCTGTGAGGCAACAATACTATCACTACACCATCAATTATGCAAGGAATTAAACATTCAGAAACCTGAAGTCTGAAATTTAGATGCCTGTCTTTTACTGCGGACAGAACAAAAACAATTTTCAGCAGAGACGCAGGGATTAAAACTGCAGACACATCTTTGTAAAATGGCAGGGCACCAGAGCAAATCCACACAAACACAGGTAGGAGATGCAGACTCCACACCGAAGCCACCCCAACCAAGAATCAAACCAGAAAACCTGTAGTTGTGAGGCAACAATACTACCACCGCACCATCAATTATGCAAAGAGTTAAACATTCAGAAACCTGAAGTCTGAAATTCAAATGCCTGTCAATTTTACTGCGGACAGAACAAAACCAATTTTCAGCAGGGATTAAAACTGCAGACACGTCTTTGTAAAATGGCAGGGCACCAGAGCAAATCCACACAAACACATGGAGGAGATGCAGACTCCACACAGAAGCCACCCCAACCAAGAATCAAACCAGAAAACCTATAGCTGTGAGGCAACAATACTACCACTGCACCATCAAATTTGCAAGTAATTAAACATTCAGAAACCCTTAAGTCTGAAATTCAAATGCCTGTCAATTTTATTTAACATTTTTTAATCAGGACAGTCTGACTTGGAACAAATAAACAATTTTCAGCAGAGGCCCAGGAAGAAATAATGCAGACATGTCTTTGTAACATGGGAGGACACAAAAGCAAACCCACACAAACACAGGGAGAAGATACAGACCCCACAAAGAAGAAACCCCAGCCAAGAATCAAACCCAAGAACCTGTAGCTGTGAGGCAACAATGCTATTACTACACCATCAAATATCAAGAATTGCAGTATTTACAAACCACAGATATTATGAGGAACAGATCAGATCGAATATGAGGCAAAAATCTGCAATTTTTTTTACAAATGGTGGTGGGAAGGGAACTTAAGTCTTTAACACCTGCATACAGGGTACAGGGTTCAAGCCTGAGGTATTCCCTACCACACCACCATAAGCACCTGGGGCATTTTCACACACTCTCTCTCTCTCTCTCTCTCTCCAGTAAAGCATAAGCACCATACACACACAAATAAACATTGTAAACTAAAGGTAAAAAGCACCATACACGTACCTGAATATATCCAGCTAACGTACATCCTTCCCACGAGATCCCAATGTGCCTTCCCGAGTCCTGCTGCTGCTCTTGCAGTCCGGACGCGACCCATAATCCTAGTGAGTCTGTGCACTTTAAAAGTGCACAGACATCTCCTTGTGTCCCCCTATGGGGACTGCCGGACTGCCTTGAGCATGCACATAGACCGACAGTAGTCGGGACTACTGTGCATGCGCGAAGTCCATGAAATTTTAAAAAATAATTTATTTTTTTTTTTATTTTCCTTTCTATTTTTTATGTTGAGGGGGCTGCAGTCCGGCAGCCTGATGCCACGAGCCGCCCCTGATGTTCAGCCTTATATGCTGCTTAAGTAAGAGTCACATACATTGATATTTGCCCAAGCTTGGTAATTTTGGGAACATTGCAGTGGACTATGCATTCCACTTCAGTGTTTGTTGTAATCACATTTCGTTTATAGCAAATCTCAACATGTATTCCCTTGATTGTGGCACAGCTGAAGGGTTTTCAGGATGGGTCACATAAATGACAGCAGTCCATATTACCTTTTTTTATGGGTTTGACTCTCCCACCAGACATAAGTCTTGTAATGCACAGCTATGGGCGTGCTAGAGAGATTACTTGTTTCTTCAATTGCAACTTCTGTAGGTTTGTGTTCATTATTGACTTACCTTATCCCCTTATTATGGGGATTTGTATGTTTTTGTCCATGTCCATACTTTGTAGGATAATGTGTATGTTTATATAAGATATAGACCATCTATTTGTAAATCTGTCAAAACATCCTAATTTGTAAACAGTTTACATATGCCATTGCATTATTTTTATGTGTGTATACTATTGTCCAGTTATGCATTGTTTGTCCTTTATGTGCTGTGCCCTATAAATCAGTATCTGAACACTGCATGTATTCATACCTCTCAACCTCTTAATGCTAGAAATCTGGACAAAGCCTGACAAAATAGGGAAACAAAGGCCCAAAAATAGGGACAGATTTTAAATATTGCTGTTATAAACTTAGACAATTGCTAGAATAACAGGTTTTGTATTAACATGCATTTTCTGAAGGATTTGAACTCTGAAACTCAAATGTATGTCATTACTTAGTGACTTCAGTCCTCAGATCATTCCAGTGATTTGCCAGAAAACCACAACTTTTATGAGGAACAGACCAAAAATATGAGGTGAAAATATGGACATTCTGTGAAAATATGGACAGTTGAGAGGTATGCATCTATTTCTGGGGCTATATGCTAAAATTGTAAAGCTTATCTCCTAACATTACTGTGCATATAGTGCTACCCTGGTTTAGTATCATTACAAAAAGTGCCCAGTGCAGATCAAATCATTCTTTGGATTGTACATTGTGACTGTATCACACATTAACATTGGGACTGTATCACATGTTATCCAATGTCACCTTCTATATCATTATTAATGTGTAGGTAGGGACGCATTGCATGTCATGTTTCAAAGGCATAGTCATATATCACTGGTATTAGATTTCCATCATCCGCTCCCATCATAAAGAACAAGTAGGTAGGCAGGTAAGATAGTGAATTTAGGTGTGAACATAGGTAAATATTATAGGTTTGAATCCAGCTTGCAGTTGCATCTAGTCAGTTCTCCTGGTGTGTGTAATACTGTTCCACTGTGATATAAATGTCTCTCTATGCAAACTATGACCTAGGATTGTATTTCACTGCCGGATAATGTGATTACTTTAATAAGAGTAAATTCTGAACTGATTTATCTTAATGTTAAATGCCATTTAACCTCATAGTGCACAATCAATTTCAGAACTTTATTTTTCTTCTCTTTTTATTTCCGTAGGGAAGACCATGCCTGCAACAGATCTTTGTGCACTGAGTGTAAGTACAGGCTTGAGAAGCAATGAAGGGAGAGAGGTATGTGCTATTATCTTCAGCCTATTTTCTGCCCTGTAGGACCATTAGCATGTGTCCATCTCCTATATGTGAATGTTATTCAGAGGGTATCCATGCATGCAAATTTGGTGGCAAGATTCCCATTATGCATCCAGAAAGTTTATATTGTAATTGTTAAAGTACCATGTATACCTTTAGATAAGCAATTATTTATGTGAAAACTGCAAGTGAACAAGTTCTTCTAATGTTAATAGCTTTTTTGAGATTATAGGATGTTCACTGACACAACCAAAATGATAATCCTCTTTATAATACTTGCACAGAATTTTTGATGTCAATATCTTGTATGTAAGTTATGTGTGTTTGTTGTATTGGTGATTACTGCTGACAGCATACAGCACAGCTTTTACTGCTTCTGCTGTGTAAACATCATACAGTGAGCAACTTGCATGTATTGTAATGGTTCCCAGCTTAATACATGGTGTGTATACCTTGTCTATTCATGTACTGAATGGGTGTTTGCTGCCTCACAATATCAGTGATGTTGGTAGGGTTGTACTGCTGTGTATTACTTCAGTTACTCTCTGTTAGCACCAATGAGTGATGTTGGCAGGGTTGTACTGCTGTGTATTACTTCAGTTACTATCTGTTAGCACCAATCAGTGATGTTGGTAGGGTTGTATTGCTGTGTATTACTTCAGATACTCTCTGTTTGCACCAATGAGTGATGTTGGTAGGGTTCTACTACTGTGTATTACTTCAGTTACTCTCTGTTAGGACCAGTGAGTGATGTTGGTAGGGTTGTACTGCTATGCATTACTTCAGTTACTGTCTGTTAGCACCAATGAGGGATGTTAGGGTTGTACTGCTGTTTACTACTTCAGTTCCTGTCTGTTAGCACCAATGAGTGATGGCGGTAGGGTTGTACTGCTGTGTATTGCTTCACTTCCTGTCTGTTAGCACCAATGAGTGATGGTGGTAGGGTTGTACTGCTGTGTATTACTTCAGTTCTTGTCTGTTAGCATCAATCTGTAGGTGCACAAGTCTATTGCAACATTATCTTTCATAAATAATTTTTCTTTACTAGTTTACATGGAAATATCCATTGTGATTTGTTACTGAGGCTACAGTGCTCATTACTTTATATTTAACTATGTATTTATATCAGTAATGATGCATGTATTTTCGAAGAAATACCACCTGTCGCTGGGACTACCACAGACAATTGCAAGGACTCTGTGGATGTTATTCATATTGTACATCCCAGTACATGTACTAGAAACAACTTATATCCTGAAGTACATGTGGTTAAGAATAGACCTGTTTCTACAAAAGAAGGATCAGAGCCTGTTGTTAAACCTAAGAAAACTACTACTTTGACTGATTCCAGCAAGCTCTCAAGTTTGGATTTGACTTTTCCTCTGCCAGTGCGCATGGAGAAAGGTCCTCGCAGACCTCGCTCCATGAGCAGGGGCAGACAGAAGAGGAAATTATCAGGGGATTTTATGCCCCATCAGACTTTAAAGAGAATGTGGAACAACAAGTGTTAATTTATAATTTGTCCCACATTACTCTAACAGATGATGATACCAGTTTATTAAACAAAGATTTGAATTTTATTCCTAAAAGCCAGAGCAAATTGACTGATACAATGGTGGACTTAAAACTTTTTTGTAGGAATGTAATGCTTAGATTCATTTATAATGATCAAAACCAAAACCAAACCAAAACAAGAGACAAAAAAATCCACCAGCAATAGTGTACTTTAATTTTAATGTCCGCTTTCATCACAAGACTTCCTCAGAATGCAAGGAAAATTACTCCAAACAACTCTTAAATAAGCAAATTAATTGCATGAATGCAATTAACAATTAATTAAAATTGATTAGTTTAATGAAACACAAACACTTTCAAATAATATTAAAAATGTTCTTGCTTTTTAAATAAGCAAAGCCCTAGTATCACTGTCCTTGTCAACATACAACTTCCTATGTTTTAAAAAACATTTAATATTTATGGCATCATTTAGCCCTGGAAATTTGTCTGAGTTTAAACGGACTTGCCAAATTGTCTCACGCTGTTCCAATGGCTTAAGGCCGGGATAAGGGAGCACATTTACAGCATACACAGTAAAGATGAAAATAATGCTCTCTTTAAGCATTCTGTTGTTTGTTCTTCTTTCAAAAAATTTTTATTTTCTGTTTTAGAAGTCTTACATTCAGATTTAAGAGGAGGAGATTATAAAAATTATTTGGAACAGCGTGAGACAATTTGGCAAGTCCGTTTAAACTCAGACAAATTTCCAGGGCTAAATGATGCCATAAATATTAAATGTTTTTTAAAACATAGGAAGTTGTATGTTGACAAGGACAGTGATACTAGGGCTTTGCTTATTTAAAAAGCAAGAACATTTTTAATATTATTTGAAAGTGTTTGTGTTTCATTAAACTAATCAATTTTAATTAATTGTTAATTGCATTCATGCAATTAATTTGCTTATTTAAGAGTTGTTTGGAGTAATTTTCCTTGCATTCTGAGGAAGTCTTGTGATGAAAGCGGACATTAAAATTGAAGTACACTATTGCTGGTGGATTTTTTTGTCTCTTGCTTTGGTTTGGTTTTGGTTTTGCTGGTTACTTTTGCTTTATTTCATTTATAATGATTCTGAGAAAGAATCAGCACAGAGCAGGAAGTTTGCTTTTAAGAATTTAAGTGATTTTGTACCAACTCACCACCCATTAGTTGAAGCATTCCTTAAGTTAACAGAGGAGGAATTGTATAGTTACTATAATACTCAACTGGGACCCCAAAAACAGAAGAGGCGGGATAACTTGAGCTTTCGGGAACGTCAGTGTCTGAGGAAATTGCAGAATGATCCTACCATTATAATTAGACCAGCTGATAAAGGTAGGAAAGTTGTAGTATTGAATATGTCATTTTATATGGAGGCTATGTCCTCCGTGTTACAGGACAGGTTCTATGAACCTACTTCCATGGAACAGGTTCACTCTGTAGTCAGATATATTCATGACACGCTTTATGACATTCTTAGAAGTAATTTAATAAATAAGGAGCTATATGGATACCTTATGATTTATACACCCACTATACCGATTATACAAGGTCTCCCCAAGGTACACAAAAATATGAAGAACCCACCCATGAGACCCATAGTTTCTGGCCATGGTTGGGTAACTGAACACCTTTCAGTTTTTGTGAAGAAACATCTGAGATGTGTATTGAATGACAATGTTACAGTCTTGAAGGATTCCAAACAATTTTTGATTGATCTTTATGAATGTATTGGACACCATGATAGAATCTCTAGTTGTACTTTTGTGACTTTTGACATTCAATCCCTATTTACTGTAATACCTAATGATATAGGACTTGATTATGTGTTAAATTATCTGAAAGCACACAGTACTTACACTGCAGTATAGTTCATTTTCTAGAACTGGTCTTGGAGAACAACTTATTCATGTTCCAAGACCGGATCTATAAACAGCGTGATGGCGTAGCTATGGGCACTCCATGTGCAAATAGCTATGCCAACATGTTCCTTGCATATTGGGAGGAACATGTTTTATTTAAGAATGCACTTTTCTGTGAACATGTGGTGTTCTACAGAAGGTTTGTTGATGACCTTTTTGTTCTTTGGAATGGAACATCAGAACAGCTGGAATCAATGCTATCCATTATGAATGATTTAACTACATTCCTTACTTTTACCATGAACTATTCCACACATAGAATTGATTTTTTAGACCTATATATTGAGAGATTAACAGATGATATGATAAATACGGGGGTCTATCGCAAGGCATGTTACTGCAATTCCTTGTTATTAAGGTCTAATATGCATCCACAATTTGTTTTTAAGAATATAATGAAAGGACAGGCCATTAGAGTCTCGAGATTGAACCCCACTGAACAGGGATTTATCTCAGAATTAGACAATCTGAGAACTAGATTACTGACCCAGGGATACAAGGATAATGAGATTATACCATATATGGAGGAAGCATACATGTCACGCACCACTTCAGGTGCACCATACTTTGGACCCAGGGTCCAAGATCAAACCATTGGAGATCATATGTTAAATAGATCTATTAAATTTTCTACTCTGTATACTTCTGATCAATATCAGTTAAAGGAAATTATTAGCAAACATTGGGATATTCTCCTGGTTGATGATGACTTGAAACGCATAGTGGGGGAGACACCAAGTTTCCTATTTTGGAATAAGAGCAACCTAAAGCGATTGCTTTGTCACCCCAGACATGATAGGATTATGAAGAACACTGGTCACACTAAACCCTGTTGTCACTGCAACTTCTGTTCATTTATTGATAGCAGTGAGGTGTTTATACACCCGGATTTACACACCATTTTCTCCATCAAGGCAGATGCAGATTGTATGACACCTAATGTGGTGTATTTAGCTACTTGTCAGGCATGCCTGTGTTTCTGTGTTGGTAAAACTAACCGTCTGTTAAGGGATAGAATGAGAGAGCATATTTACCACATGAGAAAGGGCACTTTACACAATGCCTTATCAAAACATATAATCACCAATGACAATGATCATACTTTCTTGTTCTGGGTCCTAGAGATAATTGTTGTGAATAAGAGGGGTGGTAATACTATGAATCTTACTGAATCTAAGGAGACTGACTGGATCATTCATTTGAAAGCTGATAGGGGGCATGGGTTGAATGATAGAGCTTCTATAAAACCTAAGCTGAGACAACGCAGGCACATAAAATGAACTATCATTTATTTGTATATGTTCTTGATTATGTATTTTATCAATATTAACTTATCAGAATGTTTATTTATATGTTTTTAGGTCACTATACAAGTTTTATATATTTTTGTCTTACTTTACATTAACGTGTTTATATATGGGAGAGTTCTTTAAATTCTCCAGTATTGCTTTTAATTGTTTAAATTGTTTTAATTGATTAATTGAGCTGCTTATATAAGGGGAGGTTTACTGTGACTTTTATACAAGGATCTGAAGAAGCTGTAATGGTGAAAGCGCTCATCCGTATGTTATAAGTGCACATTCTTGGAATTAAATTTGGAGTTTTGTTCTTACTTCTGCTGTACTCCGCTTCCTTTGTGACTTACACTATGTATTTATATTGTTCAATGGGTTACTGCACTGGTGTTAATGGACTAATTGTAGGTACAGAGAGAAACTGAACTTAGGAGAGATATGAGCTTTTATTTCTCAATATTGCTTTTTCACGTCAGTGTGATATTCCTTGGTTCATTGAAACACATATGAACTGACAACAAAATGTTGATATGTCTGTTATGTACATACAGCATGGCCTAGATAAGACCATGCTGCTGTCTGACATGGCATGCTGTACAGATGTGACCCATACATTTGATTCCATTTTGGATACAAGTATGTTGTGGTGTTCTCTATTACTCATGACACACTGCACAAATCTTTTGCCTTTGATTTTCAACTACAGGCTTGCATATATCACATATCTGACCCATGTGATCTCCACCTGTATTAGACATTGTACATATTACAGTTTTGTGATTGCCTATTACTGTTGTAGTGACACCTCAACCTATCTGTGTGTGGTAATCATTGTGGTGGGATAATCTGTACTTGTCTACGTTTAACTGTGCTGTTACTCACAACCTACACAGAGTGACATGCCAAATTAGTAAAGGTATATTTATGCTTTAGATGTGTGCAAGGCCCGTTTATGTGTGTTTTGCAGATGTTTGATATGCTGATACTGCCATACATGCACTTACATCAATGGGTATCATCCTGATCCCTCATGGACTTTCTTGTAAATGGAGATCCCGTGTGTTGTGGTTTAACATATTACAAGCATGCACGAGTTGATGTGCATCCATAGATTATTAAGTACATGTGTAGTGACTGTGTCAGTGCTTTTATGCCCTCAGTTCAGCATGTGATACATTTCTAGGATTGCTTCTGCATTTTTACATTTTCTTACTGTCCAGTAATGTGACCTTTACACTTGCGTTACATCCTTACATGGCATAATATTTGGTAAGCAATGATTACATCAGTAATGTATAGTGCATGTTGATGTTTTCAGTTGGATGTCTATACTATTATTCTCTGCCATTATTGTAACATGCACTGTTATTATACTCATTATAAAGTGCACTGTCATGTACATTTATTTGTTAATGCAGTATTTACACCTTGGGCTATGATGTTCCTTGCCATGTGGATTACATACTGATAGATTAAGGTGTGTGTGTGTGTGTGTGTGTGTGTGTGTGTGTGTGTGTGTGTGTGTGTGTGTGTGTGTGTGTGTGTGTGTCCGTCCGTCCTCCTTTACAGGCAATTTTAAGTGCTTCTCTGACACGTAAGCAGATGTCTCATACCTCTCTTCTGTTACATTTCTATTATTACTGGCATGGTTTATTATCTAACTTTGATATTGGCAGATAATACACCAGCATGTGAGTTACATGATGCCTGCATGTACTTAAATGCTATGGGTATATTGGTTGGCATCTTCAGCCCATGATGTGAATGCATTACATATGACATGGATCTATTCCAAATGTGCTGCCCATTGTATTTTGTCTTCCGTAACAGATGTGTTTGAAAGTGTAAGGGTTTGAACTGTTGCAGATTTGCACAAATATGTAACTGATTGATTAATTCTCACATGAGTAATAAATCGCATACATAACACTTGGCAAATATACAAGGTGTATGACTCATGTACACTGTTGTACGTATTGCTATTTTTCTTTTACTATTAATGTTCTTTTAGAAATATTCAAGGATGTGCAATTATTGTCATGTTGAGTATGGACCACATGCCAGCCCACCCAGCCATAGATGATGCACATGACCATTTCCTGCAGAGTCAGACTCCGAGTCCCAGGGTGGGAACCAGGATGATGAGGGACTGGGACCAGCACATGCCATTGTTCTAGTGGAACAACAACAAGGATGTCCTCCCCATGTCAACCAGATGACCTGAGGGACCATATCCATGATGTCATCACCAATGTGTTCTAGACCCAAATGAGAGATATGCTGGAAAATGTCTTCCAGGATATGGCATGGGCCATGTCAGACTCCTTTTGGGAGACTGTGCATGAGATCATTCAGGATATTCGGCCCCATCAGGGAGGGCCCTCAGGACTGTAAGTATTGCCTATGTGATCCAGTCATCTAATCCTACCACCTTTATGTGCTCCTATTTAGCTGTTTGAATTAATAGGCAAATATTTGTGACCAAATCCCATACTACAGTCATGCTTGTAGGATGTACCTCATGATGCATGCTTCAGAATTCTGTTCACATTGGCCAATATATTACTAATGACTTCTGACAGGTGTTAAATATGCAACTGCCAATATCACAATGGTGTCATGTGCTCATAAGATGCTGACATACCTGCAGACAATGTTACACATGTCAGGACAGATATTCCTGCACTGTATCACTTCAGATCTAGTCTGCCCTTTTATGTGACAGATATATCTGACATAAGGGGCATTCTGACAGTGTGACACACTTATCTTGCTGGCAGTGTTCTCATGCATACATTACACATGTTATGCTCAATAACTTACATGTTATGCTTAATAACTTTCCACACATACCACTGCATGTCCATTCAAATAGAAGATATATGTGTGCATATTTTGCACATGCTTGGTTACTTTTTCATTTTGATCTGCCTGTTTACGTACTTGGCCTATTACTGTCTTTACTCCAGTAGTGACCTTGGTGTGTCAGGTGGTCCTATTTGTATTATGCACTTGTGTATGATGGTTAAATTCTAACTTGTGTGCCAGGTAGTGTACTATTTTATTCTACTGAGGTAATAATATATGTTTCTGGCAGTAACATTTCCATAACCTGTCACATTGCCAGATGGTGTTACTGTCATGCATTGACATTCCCCATTGTCTTTGGAAATTTCATGTTATTGTTTTATGAATGGTACAAGTACTGAGTAACCATATCATGTGGCCTACTTATTTTGCCAAACAAAGCTGTAGTGTGCATATAGCTTATATTCTAACGTGTGCACCTTGGCTGTGTATTACACATGTTAACATATCTGTTGAATTGTCATTATATATAATAAGGCAGACTACCTTTCTATGGCTGTACAACTGGATGCCCCTAACATCACAAACACATTAGTCAACCATTGTAAGGTAACAGTGTGTATGTGTCATTCACCCGTAGATGGCATGCCATAGTTACACATATTCAACTGCCCTTTGATAAGTCATACACATTTTATACATTCCGTTCATATCATTTTTCCACCTGTCATCTTAGGTTAGTGTGGCAGTATAAATGGGCATGTGATAGAAAACCCTGCATTCATTATGTACTTATGCTAATTGCTGTTTAACTCTTGCGCATTACTGTGTTGGTTGTGTCATCTGTATGTAAAAATGTTTATAGCCATCACCAAGGCATACTGCATGTGTCAGATGTTGGCCATTTACTTCAATGTAACTTGCAGGGGACTTGCAGTTCTTCTTGTGTTACAGACAAGTGCATGGGCAATTTATTTACTTAGCTATGATTATCCTGCTTTTTTCTATGCCAGCTGTGGACACATGTTGTCCATTTCTCTTCCCCCTTATAGCTATGGCTTTGCCAAGTTTTCAACCCTCTTTATTCATCTTCGCTAATGGTCAGGCTCACTCCACTCCCCTATCTTACCCCAATTCCCATCCATCTCCTCTTACTCTACATTTGTAATTCTATAGCACCACCCACATATCCCTCAAACCAGTACCATTGGTTCCCTCCAGAAAAAAAAAACAATCAGTGGAATTACACCCACTGTAGTTTACCACCCAAGACTCACTCTCAAACTGTCCTACTTCTTGCCCAATATAACTATCACATTACATCTCTACAACCAAAGGAGTACCCTCCTAACATTTTTTAATTCTAATTTACAGCAAAGATAAAACCCAAGTTAAATAAAATGCCCCTTACTCAGATTATTTTACTATTCCTTCTAAGCCTACTAGTCTTCATCACCAATTATCAAATTCACCTCCTTCAAATACTTAGGACTTCAACCAATCCACACAAAGTATATCAACATCTACCCAACCTGTCTTTCTCCATAACACCCTATCTCTACAAACAAACCACATCTGGTTTGTTTATCTATAAATATCGTAAAACTAAATAACTTTTACAATCAAATACCAAACCAAGACCAAAATATAACTGGCCACATTCTTCCCTCTGTAAAATATCAGTGCAAGATATTAGTGGAGATATTCATCCCAACCCAGGTCTCACTGTTCATAAAACAATCCCTTCCAACCCCAAAAATAAAAAGTCACCTAATGTCTTTCAACAAAAGACAGAACACAAACTCACCTAACTAAATATGAACCTAAGAACTATGTGCAATAAAATCCATGGCATACATGCCTACCTTGCCACATACAATCCTGATGGAGTCATAGCTACCAAAACCTTGTTAAGAAAAGAAATAAAGGGTAATTAGATCAGCCCCACATGATATAATATACTCAGGCATGACAAACAAAGCAAGCGTGCAGGTGATGTAGCAATCATCTATAAAATCCCTAACCATCAACTTACACCTATAGGAATACTGAAATTTAACAATGCTGAACTACTAATAACATTCCTAAAAATCAACAATAATGTTTAACAGCAATTTATATACCCCCAGGGAATAGCATTGATATTGTTGAAATCATCTTTTATTGGATATCTCAACAAATTAACTTAAATATAGACTGGTAAGTCATAAATTCCACTCCCCCCACTTGAATCCATAAACTTGTACAACTTCAAACAATTAATAACCACACCTACTAGAATCAGTAAAACTTCAAGAGAGACACTCAATATTAGACTGGATTCTTATAAACAAACCAGACAAACTGTCAAAAGTAGGCTGCCTCTCAGACAGCATAAGTGCCCACATACCAACATATGCCATTAAAACTCACCATAACCTAGATAACCATATCTATAATCAAATATAAAATACAAACAATTTCAGCAAAGATATTGTCAATGAAACACAAAAACAATATAACAGGAATGTATTTAGAACAATGACACTATATACTACTGTAGAACACTTTAATAATATATTCTTACAGACCTTAAATAATTTAGCACCAGTATGTAATAAAAGAGCAAAGTCCAATCCCGCAAAAAACTCATGATAAAGAGGGATAAAACCTGGAAAAATTGTTATAAAAATAGAACTCAAAATGCCTTCCAACAATTTAGATATCTTAGAAACCTTACAAAACTCTATGTCAAACAGGGCAAGCAAACATACAATACCAGCCTATAAGACAGACATCAAAACAACCCAAAACGTTTTTGGTCGTCACTAAATACACTACTCCACCCTGGCAAGACCACCATTCCCTCTCCAAAAGCAGATAATATGACAGACTCTATCCCCACACAGTTTAATTCCTAATTTATGCAATCAATAGCATCTCTCTTAGACGCTAATACATCTGCCCCCTCTCTCTCTACCCTGTCCAATCAAAACCATCCACAGCTCTTCAGTTTTAGTCCAGTACCTACCTCTCTCATAATGAAGTTGCTCCTTAAACTAAAACGTACCTCCATAGCTGCAGACCAGCTACCATCACACTAACAAAAATGGCCACAGAAGTCATAGCCTTCCCTGAGTCCATAGCAATTAATAGGTCCATAGTGGTAAGATACATCCCATCACTTTTGAAAAAAAATCCTACATCATAGCACTGCACAAAAATGACACATCTACAGAGTTTAATAACTACAGACCAATAGCAATTCTCTCCTGCCTCTCCAAAATATTAGAGAAATGCATCCATATGCAGCTGATGCAATACCTAATCTCAAATAACCTGTTCTCAGAAACACAACATGGCTTTAGACCGTAGCACAGCACCACTTCAGATTTATTACATTTTATCAATATAATAAACCAACATAGAAACAATGGTTTGCTTGCGTCCACCATGTTTTTAGACTTGTCAAAGGCAGTTGATACTGTCTTGCACCAGCAACTGCTAGTTCAACTCTCCTCAATAGGACTTTCACAAAACTCCTGTAATGGTTACTTAGTTACCTATCTGGACGGCAACAAGCCATTAAATGACAACAAACCTACTCATCCTTTCAACCAGTTACTACAAGTGTCCATCAGGGCTGTATCCTAGGTCCTCTCATATTTAATATATTTATCAATAACTTCCATGCCTCCACTCACCATGCTAGTTTAGTTCTGTAGTTCAGTATGCAGATGACTCAATATTAATATGTGTGGCCTCAACAATAAATAAGCTCCAAGACATTACGCAAAAATCTTTCTCTTCTGTAGAAACTTGGCTTAAAGAATCAAACCTCCTAAAACTAAGTTAATGCTTTTTACCTCAAAATGTTGCCAAATTCAAAAGCAATATTTCACCATAAAGTCAGCAAATAATATTGTCATTCAAACTGTAACTCACAATAAACTTCTAGGTGTTATAATAGATGACAATCTCAATTATGACCAGCATATACTGCACACCATTAAAGCTACTCACCAGAAACTAGGCGTGTTTTATAGGCTCAGCGGATATTCTAGCCACCACTTTTTTACTGCCAACTCGTTTATACACTGCTCCTTTTCTAACAAACTTAATACTCAAAGAAAGAAACTTGCCTCCTTCTGCAATAAAATAGCCAAGTGTCATCAATCTCCCTCACACACCATTGTCATAGGTTAAAGTGATTAAACTGGCTTGAACTGCACAACTACCTAATATAGTCACAACTAACTACAGCATACATTCATCGTCCATAAAAATGCCCTGCACTACAAAACTTACTACTGCTCTACTGTCCATCAAGGGACCTCCTTTCTATTAACAAATTCTTACTAGTCACAATAAGGCAAATAATATTGCACTACAAAGCTTACTACTGCTCTACTGTCCATCAAGGGACCTCCTTTCTATTAACAAATTCTTACTACTCACAATAAGTCAGATAATGTTGCAGGAGACTTGCTCTACTTCCAAAACATTTCTCAACTCATGAATAGTATCCCCACACAAATAAAACTCTCCAAAAAACTCAAGTTTTAAACCACTGCTATAACAACATCTTAACCAGTTCTGGTCCTGCACATGCTCTCATCAGGTTAAGACTTTGTGCTCATCATACAATGTTCTCCAAATACTCTCCTTAAACAAAATATGCTAAACCTCTCATTGAAGTGACAAAAATGTTCATACATAACCACTGTCTGTACAATCCATTAAGTTGCACATGAGCTTTCTGGTTAGTAACTTCTACCTCTGTAAAATCTTAGAATGTATAAATGTAACTACTGTATGTTTATAAATGTAAATAGAAATATAACTACTCTGTGTTTATCTGAAACTGGGTATAATGCTATGTAAACAATTGGAGCTTTTCTCTCCAGAAATCTGCTGAAAATGGATAATACCCAGACTTTCCCGGTAAACAAAGACAAATAAATAAATAAATAAATCTACTTTTCTGAAGTAAAAGCAAATACCAAAGGGCTCAGCCTAAGTTTGCACGTGACTGCAAGCTGGGAGCAAGTCACTGAATCCCCCAATGACTTTGCCATCCTACAGGAAGGTTTGACTCAAGTAAGTAATTGGTGCCAAAATCATGGACTGAAACTAAATGTCAAAAATGTATTATTGTATCCTTTGGGAAGTCATCTATCCCAGTGAACTACCACATTAACAATATGCATATACTTACTGCATAGCTATGAATGCACAGGCTAACATTCCTTATTTTTTTATTATTCATATGCTGTTTCATAATGTATATTTATCACCATGCGCGTCACATTTCATATCATTGATCTGGGTATGTATGGTTAACCTTCTACATGTTTGGCTTGTATGATGTCATTGCATGTCACACATCTTTGTTGCATATCTGAATTATAATTTGTGTTTCCTCTGGCATCGAATGCCTTCTTTGAATCTGGTTTAGAATTTTGTCGATTATGAAGGATTCCGCAAATGATAATAGCTATAAATATGTCCGGCTGTGATTTACATCAGTATCTATAACATACTGCGGATATTTGTAATTTTTCTGGACTATTTCTGAAGCACATTTGTCTTAAGCCAGTGTTTTGCACATATTAGTGACATGTTCCATTGCTTTTGTATACCTTCTACACATACATTCTGCTCATCTTCCGAGTGGTTGGCTGCTGAGATTCACTTGCATAAATCAACTGACAAAAGCTGATTTAAGTATACTTTTCTCTGCACTTATTTAAGATTAGAAATTTGTAGATAATTGTTTCACTTGAATACTGTACTGCTGCAGTTAGTCCCCCCCCGTTCTTGTTGTGGTATTAATCTTGGTGGCTTTGGAATTACCCGCCCCTGCTGTAAATCTGTTTCTGGACACTCCTACTGGGCCCATCTCATTTGCTCACTCAACTGAGTACAGTGAGATCGTAGTTTGATTTCAGACACTCCTACCAGTCCCATCACCTCTAATGTGTACAGAGAGAGCACTTGGGAAGGACATCCCCTATAGCATTTTAATCTGCTCTGTTCCCTCCCTCCCTCACCACAAAAAAAAAAAAATTACTTATAGTTTCTTGAGCTGCTCTTACATAACTGTCTTCTACCTTAATACCCTAATTTGCTGTTTTGTGTGCTTTATGTGTTCAAGTGCTCTTATTTGATTTTTCATAAACTTGTTTTTGTAATTTTTAACTTATCTGCATTTATTTAAACTGTATTTGCCTTAATATTGCTACACACTCAAGTGTGCTAGCTTGTACTGCATTTAAACTGTTTTTGCTACTGTCATTAGCTCATTCTTTCTAATACAGAGAGAACCTTTTGAGAAAGCCAACCCATTTAACTTAAAAAAAAAAAATATATATATATATATATATATATATGGTTCTACCTGACTTCGTCGACAGCGCAGAAGACCGACATCGAATGAGCTCCAGAAGATCGAAATCGAAGAAGACCGACGCGAATCGCGAGAGTGGCAGAACATCGACAATGCAGAAGACCGACACGACGGATGACAACACCAACGCCGAGGATGCCGACATGGGGAAAGGCTGTGTGAGTATGCGGTAGTGACGGACGTTAGGGTCTGAGCAGGTAAGTGTGGAGATTGGCGGTCTGTGGGGATAGGGGTGGGTTAAGTGAGTTAGGGTTAGGGAGGCGATAGGGGTGGGTTAAGTGAGTTAGGGTTAGGGGAGGCGATAGGGGTGGGTTAAGTGAGTTAGGGTTAGGGAGGCGATAGGGGTGGGTTAAGTGAGTTAGGGTTAGGAGGCGATAGGGGTCGGTTAAGTGAGTTAGGGTTAGGCACCGATAGTGGCGAGTTAAGTAATTTATGTTTAGGGAGTGGGTAGGTAAGTGTGCGATAGTGACGGACCTTAGGGTTAGGGTAAGGTTTAGTGTGGGCTTGTAAGGATTTTGGTGTGCTTGTGTTGTGTGTGTGGTTTGTGGAATGGGGATGTGTTTTGTTTTTAATTGTTATTGTGGTGTGTGCAGTGTATGGGGTTTCGTGTTTGTGTACCGTCGGTTATTTCGTTGTCGGTTATGTGTGGTTTCGTGTTTATGGACTGTCGGATATGTGGTGTCGGTGATGTGGTTGTCGGTGTTGTGTGGTTTCGACTATGTCAGGTAGAACCATATATATATATCTATATATATATATAAATTCCAAGCTTGTTTTCTGCCTTTCCTGTAAGTAGTCTATTCCAGATACAGATTTGTTGTATCCAGGACTGTTTGTAAGTTACTGTGCCCCAAGCCTTCCTGTGTTGGAGGGAAGCCTTCTAGCTTGTCAGTGGGAGTGGTAAGCACTAGGCAGCCTATCTACCACAAGAGTGGTTTCTGGCCCAGAAATTGTAGTCTACTGGCCATTGGGCAGTTTTTCCATCTCTTTCAACTTTCTCGTTTAAAAGCCTGCATTTGCGCTTGTTTCCCACCTTCCCTGTAACTAGTTTAGTCCAGATACAGACTTGCTGTATCCAGGACTGTTTGTAAGCTTCTGTGCCCCCAAGCCTTTCTGTGTTGGAGGGAAGCCTTCTAGCTTATCAGTGGGAGTGGTAAGCACTATGTAGCCTATCTACAACAAGATCCAGATACAGATTCTTAGTTTTAGCGCTTGAATTTGCTTATTCATGCTCAGCACTTGTTCAGAACTTGTTGTAACCACTAAATAACCTACTAATTACTAAAGCACTCAACCTTCCTCATTATCTAGAGGAAAACACTTTTGGTACTTACTTTCCTCACTTGCTTAGAGAAAAACAACTCTTGTACTCACTTTCCTCACTTGTCTAGAGGAAAATAATTTTTATTCAGGCATGTCCAAGGGTCAGTTCCCACTGTTCTCTCCTGTCTATCTGATGAATCTGGGCATCTTGGGGCAATGTAGCAATTGCCTCATGTACACAGACAACCCTCTCCTCCTACCACCCAACACTACAATCTGTGAGAGATGCACTTATCTAGCCAAACTGGAGGTAAAGCTCTCTCCAATCAAGACTGAACTTGATAGTCAAGAGGAGAAGGTAAACACTTGTACCACACCACACTCATCACATAGTCCCACTAAACATACACCACCAAATTCCACACATAGAAACACAAAAACATTCACAGAGGCTCTCAATAATAATCTGCTCAAGCAACAGAGACCTCCAAAGCAGAAACACAAACAACCTCCAACCACCAACACAACCTAAATGACACATAGCCCACAGACTTAGTGTGCCACTCAACCACACCCCATAAGGCAAAACAACGTACCCAACACACTAGTCATAGGTGACTCTATAGTCAGGCACACTGATGTCCCACTCACCAGGCTAAACAAGGAAAAGGTCACTGTCAGCTGCCTGTCTGGTGCCAGCATCTGCCACATAACCCACACACTCAGGTCACTCCACAACAAGTACAAATATGACTCTGTGATTGTCCGTGTTGGTGTGAACGACCTGAGACGTACCTTACTGGACTACAAATAAGAGACATGGAAGAACTCTCCGATCTTGCAGCCCAGGAAGGTATGACCCTAGCCATGAGTACATCCTGCCATCGCCCAGAATGATACCTCAGTACAAGGACAAAATTACTGACTTCAACAATTGGCTAAGCTTCTGGTGTCATTCTAAGGGGATCCAGTATCTGTCTGTCTGGGATGACATGGTTGACAGACCACGATACTTTGCCAGAGATGGCCTGCACCTGTCACCTCTGGGATTCCAGATACTGGCAAAGGCTCTTGCCGCCCTTATAGTGCCTTTTTAGGCAAGGTTCAAATGACAAATTCACCACCATAACAGGAACAGGCAAGCAAAAACTGAGGGTAATGCTACTCAATGCTAGAAGTCTAAATCTCAAAATGCATTCACTCGAGGTACTCCTTAAAATGGAGAACATCAATGTTTGTGTAGTGACTGAGACCTGGTTCAAGGCTCCAGAGAGCACCCCTGCATTACCAGGCTATAATTCATGCCACACTTTTCGGCCATCTAACCTGGACCGGAACATCAAAGGTGGAGGTGTGTCCATATTCATTAAGGATATCCACACCTCCAGGCTAGTTGCTCAATATAATGCAGCCGAAATTGTAGCTTGCTACAGATCCCCCAGCATGTCCCAGGATTCCCTCTCCTCTTTTCTTGATATGCTGGAAAATATTAGGGTTCAACCAAACACCCTAATATTGGGCAATTTCAACTACCCCACCATTAACTGGGAAAACTACTCATGTACCAACTCCTTTGCTCAGCACTTTCTGGAATTTATAAATTCCAATGCCCTGGATCAACTTATCCACACCCCTACCAGGGGCAACAATATCCTAGACCTAGTCATTACCAACATGAGTGACCAGTGTTCCACACCTGAAGTCAACTCCTCGTTAGTCAGATCCAACAATAAGCTAATCACCCTAGATATCCACATCCCACCCCCCCATTAAGGAAACCATGGTAAAAAATTTCTCCAAAGTCAACTTCATGCTTCTTAAGACAGAAGGAGCGAACTTCATGATACTCATGCAGATAGACAATACAGTTATGACTGCTGAATCCGACACAAATGCGTTCTATAAGCTCTTACACAAGTGCATGGATCATGCTATCCCAAACAGAACCAAGACACTATCCTCCAAAAAAAGGAAGCCAATCTGAGGTCCCCTGCCATAAACAAACTCTACAACAGAAGGAAGAAATTGTTGCAAAAGAGAGTAAAATCCCATGAGTGGAGGAGCTCGCTGGTCAGCCTCAGCAAGAAGCTGAGATCCCTTATAAGATCTTCCAAAGCTAGCTATGAAAACAAGATTGCCACTGATTCTTATGACAACCACAAAGTATTCTATAGCTATGTCAAGAATCTCAATGGCAACACCTGGATCTGCTCTGAGTTACAGCACAATGGCACAAAAATTACAGAACCAACTGATATTGCCAACATCCTGGCAGATAGGTTCAGTGCTAAATTTACCCCCCTCTCACCCCCTAAAGGGCCCATATCTATACAGTAAGAATGCAGAGTCTCTGCAATCACAACTTCACAGGTAAAAGCAGCGCCACTCTCTAAAGCCAACAACACACCATCCATGGGACCGGACAACATCCCAGGCTGCGTTTTACACGAACTTCAGAACGAACTGGCTCCCCACCTAAGCACCATGTTCAATCATAGCCTCACATCAGGCTTTGTGCCCACTGAATGGCACACAGCAACAGTTATCCCATTCCACAAAGGGGGAGCCAGCACTGATCCTGGAAACTATCACCCTATTAGCCTGACAGTCTGCAAGACCATGGAATGTATCAACATGGAATTCATAAACAAAGACATTGGTAGCCTCCAAACTCTGGACCCTACCCAGTTCAGGTTTGTGAAAGGCAGATCATGCCTCATGAACCTGGTCGACTTCCTTGAGGCAGTCACCAAAGCCGTAGATGAAGGTAAGGTGGTTCACACAGCCTACTTGACCTCGCCAAGGCATTTGACACCATCACCCATTCTGGAATTACAGCTAAACTCACTAAACTAGGTATAAATCCCTATGTCACAAGATGGGCTGCCAACTGGCTCACTGACAGAACCCACACTGTAAAAGTTGCAGACTCCAAATCTGACCTCAAACCAGTGACAAGTGGAGTACCACAGGGTTCATTCCTGGGACCTCTCCTGTTTGGTATCTACTTCTCTGAAGTACAGGCTAACACAGAAGGCCTCTGGCTAATGAAGTTTGCAGTAGGAGCTATAGTCAAGTCCCCAAATGATGTGGACATCCTACAGAAGGGCCTCACTGAGATAGATGCCTGGTGTCAGAGCCATGGCCTCAAGCTCAATGCCAAAAAGTGCATTGTTATCCCCTTTGGTAAAAACTCTGTACCCATGAACTACCACATAGGCAGCAGTATTCTTAACACTGAATGTGTGATAAGAGACCTTGGGACCCAGGTGGACAGTAGTCTCTCCTTTGATAATCACATTACCACAGTATTCAGGAAATTATTCTACATGGCACACCTCATCACAAAAGGGTTCTCATCCAGAATAAAAGAGGTCATTGTTCCCCTCTACTCGACACTCATTAGACCCATTATGGAGTACAACGCCCATTTTGGAATGTACCTCATAAGACAACTGCAGCAGCTGGAAAGGCCACAGAAGTACCTCACAAAGAGGATTACTGGCCTCAAACAGATGCCCTACACTAATCGTTTCAAAAAACTCCAGCTTTACTCTGTAGCATATTGCCTACTCAGAGGTGATCTCTGCCTAACATATAAAGCTAGGTCAAACCAGAGCTGTTGGACATGCTACACCTAAAGAAATTCCAATCCCTCTGACCTCCACGCTCTAGAGACCTAAACCTTGTCACCACAATAAACAGGACATGCTGGAGGGATAGATTCCTGTCCCAGAGACTTCCCATACTCTGGAACAAGCTACCCATCTATGTCAAGCAAAGTTCCTCATTAACACTCTTCAAAAAAAATCTTGATGAGTGGATGGGAAATAGGAAATAAACCCCGGGGATCACTTCCGTGGCTCTGCTCGACAGAGGCACAGGAAATTAACTTTCTTGGGTTGGCGTAAGCCAGGGAACTTTGTTGGCTAGGCTTACTTAGGCCCTTGGGCCGATAGCCTAGTAACTACCTATGAACCTATGAAGCTATATACATTGGTAATGCACAAAAATCACTTTATGTATTAGTGCACATCACTAAGTCAAATTATTGCACAGCTTATAAACAAAGGGACTGTGTCTACATCTAGGGATGTGATATTATTTTACTATACCTTACTGTAGTTGCACTGACATTGCAGGTTATTTGTTGTGTCTGCATTGCACTGAGTTATAATCATTAGACTGGGTCACATTTTCGTACAAATTGACTTGCAGCAAATTTTGTGCAGAACTCGTAGAATTCTTCTAAGTTTAAGGGCTGGGTCCATTATGACAATGTAACAATGTTCCTAAGTGATGCTGTATGATCTGCTATATTAATATTAGTTTATTTTTCTTTTATGATTTTTCATGTAGTTTTCTGTATAACGTGGATAAACATATTAATGTCAGTATGTATAATACTGCATTATTTGTTTAAAAAGTCTTCTTTTAATATCGCAATGAATGCTGCTTTAATAATATAATTATTTTATGTTCAAACAGCAGCAGCATTGATACAAAGCATGCAGAAGCTTTTATTTTACTTTATTTTATTGTGTAGAACTACCAAGCAAAGTGGTTTATGGATTGCATAAAAATCACAGCAGTGCGATTCTAAGATACATTTTGTAGTTTAGACTTCTATACAGTTTGATGATTACCCTACTATATTTATGTAAAAGTTTGTTTTGATATTATAAAGAATGCCTGAAAATCAAGATTCCTTATCCACCAGGATAAATAGCAAAATCATCATAAACAAGAAAAATATGACACTTAAGCTTGCTTTACAAATGGAACAATGATCTGGACTTACTTCAAGTCCACTTCATTGGTTACAGCTTTTAGAAATGGGTGTTAATTTGTTAACTAAAATGAATAAATAATGTGATTTTGTGTAACTTAACTGTCAATCAAGGCAATCACTTGAGCCTCATTTTAATCAGTGTGTTGTGGTGTCTATTAAGTTAATGGCTTTTGAATGACCCTGTGATACTGCACTTGTTTTGTATTTATATTTATATTTATTTTTATTCCAAAATTAATTTCTTAATTTCTCTGTAGAGTAGTTCTACAGTTTCTGTTTACACTGACTTTGCATTGTTAAAATAAGATTCTTTCTCATGCTGACAGAAGATCAACCTTGATATTCTACACGGATTAGGACATGGCCCTCTTCTTTCCATAAATATCTAGTGGCTCAGGGAATGATTTCATTTTTAAAATATTTTTAAAACACTAATTCATAGTTTGGCCCATTTTTCTTGATACTCATAGGTTCATAGGTTCATAGGTTGGTACTAGGCTATCGGCCCTAGGGCCTATACAAGCCTAGCCATTAACAATTCCCTGGCTATTTCTTCCTACAATATTTATTTCCCTGGACCCCTGTCTAGCAGGGCAACTGATGTGATCCCTGGGGTGAATTTCCTATTTCCCATCCAATCGTCAAGGCTACAAATAGATTTCATTTTATATACCACAGGAGTGTGCTATCTCCTCTTTCCTTAATCCACATACACAGCTTTTAACTATTCCTACAGTAAGTGTACTGTCCATTTCTTTCCAGTTTATTTCCTCCAATCCATTTATTATTTTAAATTCTCATGCTTTTTGTTCTCGTCTAAACCTTTCCATATAAAACAATCTCCATTTCTCCAGCTGTATACCAGTCACTTATTGGGCCTTTGCCTATGTAATTCTTTATTTCTTTCCAAAAATATTTAGGGTTACCATGTTCAGTAACACTCATTATCTGCAGCTATATTATACTTGCACAGTTTTCATTTATTACTTTTCAATATGCCAGTCTTGCAGCTTTCATCATGTTCTGATTTTCTTGTGTTCTATATTCCGCTCGATTATTTATACATTTTATAATTGTTTTATAGTCAGTACATTCTTGATCAAACTAGCTGTTCTGATGGACTTTAATTCCATGCTAACACTTCTTTATGTAATGCATTTACCTGATCTCTAATATTGCAACTCTGACATACTGATGAATAATTTCTTCCCTAATCATCTGTAATGCTCTTCCTCAGACATAGCTGGCATTTGGATATGTTTTCTATTCAATACTCCTGTGTATTAAGGGCTTTGTAGTTTATATTAAAAATTAACCTTTACACTAGTGGAAAATGATGACTCACTACTCTCTCTTTCACTTCCATGCTACAATGTTTACCTATGCTTGGGGCTATGATAACGTAATCAGTGATAGCACCACCTGCTTTAGGTGTATTCATATCGGACTTAGCGCTAACATTTTCAATAGGTAGTTGGAGGTTTAACATTCTTTATTAATACGCTGTTGGAGACGAACAACTGAAGAAGCTTAATTCCTGCCTTTTCATTGCTTTGTCTAGTGATAGTCTTTGACTAAACTCTATGGCACTTACATAGATATTACAGAGAAAACTTCTGGCGTTAATAATCTCTTCGTCTATGATATCTCTCAGCCTTCCCCTTATTTCTGTACACTGCTTATACCCCTCTACCCCCAGTCTCTACCTACGCCTATATACAATTCATTTAGTACTTTTTCCTTACTATCCTTCCTTACTGCATCTATTCTGCACAGTTAACAGACTCCTCACCATATAAGTTCATCCTCATTCATATCAATATTTCCCTATACCTACCTATCAATCCTTAATATCTGTACCTATCTATCAATCCCTGTACCTACCTATCAATCCTTAATACATAATCATCAGTATTTAATACCTGTACCTACCTATCACTCCCTATACCTACCTATCAGTCCTTAATACTTGCACCTACCTATCAATCCTTAATACCTGTATCTACCTATCAATCCCTAGGGTCTATATTAGAACATTGAATATTTAACAGTTCAAACCACTAAAGGTCAACCTTTAGTGATCGAACTGTTAAAACATTGAATGTTCAGAAAAAAAAAATAAAACACCAAAAGAAAAAAACTAAATGGTGTAGGCAGGGGGGCAAGCTGCCCTGCACCCCCCACACCCCCCGCTACTTAAATATACCAGCTCCGAGATTGCACTTCAGACAACTACAGTGGGGAAACAGAAAATTTCCATTTCCTACACTGTAGCACGATCTTGGAGTTGCTATATTTAAGTAGCGGGGGGTGGAGGGTGCAGGGGGGCTTGCCCCCCTGCTTACAGCAATTAGTTTTAATTTCTTTCATTTTTTAATTTTTTTATTACTGATTCGATGTTACTGAACTTTGATGATATGGTGTTGACCATATTGTATTCGAAGTTCAGTAACTTCAAGTTTGTAATATAGACCCCAATCCCTGTACCTACCTATCAATCCTTAATACCTACCTACCAATCCTTAATACCTATACCTACCTATCAATCCCTATACCTACCTATCAATTCTTAATACCTACCTATCAATCCTTAATACCTTCCTATCAATCCTTAATACCTGCTGCCCTAGTGTGTGTGTGTGTGTGTGTGTGTGTGTGTGTGTGTGTGTGTGTGTGTGTGTGTGTGTGTGTGTGTGTGTGTGTGTGTGTGTGTGTGTGTGTGTGTGTGTGTGTGTGTGTGTGTGTGTGTGTGTGTGTGTGTGTGTGTGTGTGTGTGTGTGTGTGTGTGTATATATGTGTGTGCATATGTCTGTATGTGTCTGCCTGTCAGTCTGACTTTACCTGTGATCTCATTTGGTTTATATGCTTGATCGGGATGAAATATGTCCAGCAACATAATTTAGTTTTTGACTGAGAATTTAAAGCACACCCTGGCTGTCTGATTCCTCATTAATGCTTCTTCTTATCTTTTACCCCTGAAAACTTGGAGTTGCCAACTTTGCAAGAGGCAAAAATCACTTGAAAACACACTTCTTCCACTGTTCTTGTCACATCCATTTTGATTCATAAAACTACTCTGCCTTAAGTCCTCTTTCTTCAAATAAACACCAGTAATGTGCTGGTGCAGCAGTAGAATCAAATACTTAAAAGTGTGTACACATCATTATTTTCTAGGTTTCTTAATGTTTAGAAGAGTAACATGCTTAGAGTGGGGACTACCTGCTCCTTGAGATTCTCATTTTATATACTGTGTGTTTCCTCCCTCTATTTCTTGCTAGCTGGGTGCTGCAACTGTTTCTGTTCATAGGAAGTGCTCACACTCCAACTTAACATACCTTTCAACTGTCCAGATTTGCTTGCAATTATACATTTTTAGTTCTGCCTTCCTGATGTAGCTTCTAGCAGTTCTTGTAAACAGACAAGGAAAGGCCTCTACACTGACTGACATCATATGGACATTTCAGCCAGTTTGAAGGTTACTTTATAGTCTTGTGTTTGCATAAATGAATGATCCTGGCATGACCTCCACAAGCTGATATCCTACACACTGCTGCTGCTACACACAATATGCTTTCCTATGTTGACCAGGGATGTAATGATGTTTTCTTTTAGGTTCGCTGTATCTTTGTGCTATGGATGGGATGGTGCAGAACAGGTCTCTCTACAGCTATCTAAGACGTTTTGTTTTTATTTTGTGTAGACAAACCAGCCAGGCAGAGTGGATAAAAAATCTCTTTAATCCAAATCACTGAACAATAAAACACTGTAAAAACACTGTGAAAATAATAAAAAATTAAACCATATAAAATAAGAACAAATTAAGACAGATGAGTGCTTTCACACCTTCAAGAGGCTTCATCAGATCTAACAGTATAACATCTTCATCCTGTTTAAATAGCCCTCCCATCTCTTCAAACCACATGACCTGAGGGTTGGTCTTAAAGGTATATACTCATTAAGCCCTTTACCACATGTACCCTTAACAATAAAATCCACTTCTTCTCCAGACACTCTGTATAAGTTCTAACATCACCCTCTCTCCTATTTAACCTCAACCAATCTATCACCATAAACTTGAAGCTATGTGAAATCCCTTCTGATTTAACGTGTTTAGACAGAGTACTATTCATACTTAGTTTAGAGATGCCGTAGAGGTGCTCTCTAAGCCTATCCTTCAAACACCTATTCATCTTCCCAACATAGAAATGTTGGCAAACATCACATCACATCTTTTTTGTTTGTTTTTATTTTACTATAGTTTATGGTCTACAAACAACAGTATAATAAGGCATTGATCACCAGACCAGTGAGAACCCAGCTATTTTACAGTAAAGGAACTACATACTGGTTGTATCTATTACAGATTTTGGATGGGATTAGTTCATGATCAGCACGGCTGTAGTCTGCAACCAGATCTGAGCCAGGTAGTAAGGTGATAATGGGCAACTAACATAGGACTGTGGAAATCTCATGGTACTGTTAGGTTATATATCAAGTTGCACTCAGTTGTGGATAATTTTCTCATTAAAATTGGAGAGATAATATAATGCTGCACCACAGCAGAATTTATCAAAATAAATGAAACACTAACACTGACTACTGTGTCTGTATGCCTCATGTTTACAGCGTACAAACGAGCACCTTTTTGTTTTACTTAAACTATCATAATTCATCAAAGTTCTGGAGAAATTACTTTATGCACCAACCTCAGCTTAAAATGTTATTAATTGAATTATATCAAAACCCTTAAACCTGGTATAACACTACAAACAGGAGGTAATCTTTTCACTCTCCATCTAAATGTCTAGCTGCTTAAATATTTTAGGCTAAAAAGGTAAAATATAGGCACTGGCAATTTTTTATCTAATGAGGTTTGCTGAACATTCTCCAATAAAATCTATTAAATATAAGGTGGCTGGTAATCAGTGCCATAGCTAGAGTTTGTGCCACATGGGTCTGTTTTTGAGTTTGCCATCCCCCTCACAAAGTCGTGGTCAAATGGGGCTCCCCTATACACAGACCCCCCCCCCCGCAGCCATTCCAGTGTCCAATTACTTGGCTATTTCTCCCCATTTACCATAAACACTGTAATGTACATACTGCTTTATGCTTTACTTCTACAATGATTATTTGGATTTCATTTTAAACTTTTATTTTAAATTGTATAGCACAAAAACTAATAGGCATCTGCTAAACAAAGCAATACAGTCTCACAATGAAAAAAACTTAGCATTAAAACTTCTATGTCCTTGAAACTCATATTCATTGCAACCCACATTCATCTGGCCAGTGGTGGATAAAGTTTACCTTTTCAAATTTTTCAAATTATAGACCCCTTGCAGACATATTTAGGACCATGCAAACATACATGTGTTTTGTGTGTTGTGAACATTTCTCAGGTTTACTGAATGTATTTCCAAAGATTCTTGACATTGCAGGAACTCTTACTTCTGTTCTAAAGCATTTGTTACTGCACTTGAGCTCAAAGCCAGCTGATTTTACATTTGAAGGATTTTTTTAACTCTGGTGAGAGTAGGGAGCTAAATTCAACCCATCCAAGGTAGGAACTACTGGTCAATAGTTTTTTTTGTGTTTCTATCTGATTGGCCTGATGGTTTAACTTTAGTGAAAAAGCAGCTCCCCGAATTTGCATATAAGCAAATCTCTCCGGTTTAAATCCCTACAAGAAACTCTTGCCATAGTCTCCCAATTGTTAGTATTGACCCTTTATAGAGCCCCCCATTAATATAGACCCCATTTAGAGCACACATTTGTATCACACCCCTCTATTTTATCTCCCAACTGTGAAAACAGGATTTAACCTAGCATTATGCATGATCAGTTTCCCTGCATTTCTCCTACCAGCCTGGTTGACATGGGTATCCTTAGGCAGTGTAGCACACTGACAACCCTCTACTCCTAAATCACCCAAGTAAATTTGTGAGAGCTGCATCTACACTAAGTATCTGTAATCTTTGCTCTCTCATGCACAGAATAGTAACATTAAACAGGTTGTCAGCCCACATACTATACCTCCTACACAAACCATGCTTTCAACACATAAACCATCATATGCTGAGGTACTCAACAGAAACCTACCTAAAGTCCAGAGCCCTTCTATACACAAACATGCTACACCTAATACAGCACTAAAGACACATAAAAACACAAGCACCAGTGTCTCACCAAATGAGCCACAAATGCAAAGCACATCTAAACCAATTTTTTTAGTCATAGATGACTCCATTGTGAGAAACACAAATGTCCCACTCTCCAGGCAGGACAAGGAGAAGGTTACGGTCAGCTGTCTAGTGGGTGCCATGGTCCATCAGATCACACATGCTCTCAAGTCTCTCAACAACAACAAGTACCGCTATGCCTCCGTCATAGTTCATGTTGCTGTGAATGACTTGAGATGTACCTCACTGGACTATATAAAGAGAGACATGATTGAGCTCTCTGAATAAGTGTCTCAGGCAGGTATGTCCCTAGCCTTGAGCAGCATTCTACCCACACCTAGGATGATACAACAATATAAACAAAAAACAATTGACTTCAACAATTAGCTTAGTTTCTGGTGTCATTCTAAGGGGATCCAGTTCCTGTCAGCCTGGGATAACATGGTTGGTAGACCACTCTGTTTTGCCAGAGATAGTCTTCACCTGTCGCCTCTAGGCTTTTGGTTATTGGCTAAAGTAATTGCCTCCCCATAGAGCCATTTTAGTCAAGGCCTCAAGAGCAAAATTTTTGACATGAAAATATTAATCACAAATAAATTAAGGGTTATGCTGCTAAACCCTAGGAATTTAAATCAGAAACTACACTCTCTGGAAGCACTCCTGTCCATGGAGGATGTCGATGTCTGTGCAGTCACAGAAACTTGGTTCATGGCCCCAGTGAGTACCCCAGCCTTGCAAGGCTATAATGCCTTCCACACTTTCAGACTGCAAAACAATCATGTGAAAACCAAAGGAGGAGGAGTATCTGTCTTTATCAAAGATAAATACACCTCTAGACTGGTTAGACAGGAAAACTCCATGGAGTTACTCCAAGTTCAACTAACTGTGAGTAAGACCCCCCCCCTTCAACTCATCGTTAGCTATAGGCCACCTCCAATGAACAAAGATCCTCACACTGCTTATTTGGACCTACTTGAGTCACTCAAACTACAACCAAGCACTCTAGTCATGGGCAATTTTAACTATCCCTCTGTTAACTGGGAAACATATGTGAGTACCAACATGCTCACACAAAGGTTCCTGGACTTTATTAACACTAATGCCCTGGAACAAATAGAATGCACTCCCCCAAGGGGTCAAATATTCTTAACCTGGTCCTCACCAACATGGGTGACCATTGCACCACCACAAGTGTAGGACCCTCACTGGTTAAATCTGATCACAAATCAGTCACATTTGAAGTAGCTATAACATCTGAACCCCTCTTAGGTGACATCAAGCTAAAAAATTTCACCAAAGCTAATTATACCCTCCTAAGGGATGGCATAAATAGCTTCTAAGTTCCTGTTCCCACAGATAGCATTGAGAACTATACTAAGGTATACACAAATGCCCTGTACAAACACTTATACAAATATATTAACACAGCTGTACCTGATAGGATCAAAACAAGGTCCTCAAGAAAAAACAAGCCTCCCTGGTGGACATCTAGCATTAATAAGATGTGCAAGACGAAAAAGAAGTTGCTGTCTAAGAATATAAAAGAGAGGTCCCAGCACTGAAAGAACACCCTTCTTTGTTTGAACAAACAAATATGGCGACTTGTAAAATCCTCTAAGAGCAACTATGAAAAAAATTAGCAACCATATCTAAGGATAACCATAAGGCATTCTTCATCTATATCTGTAAACAAACAGGTAGGACCCAGATGTGTGTTGAACTGGCTGTGGATGGCAGCACACACACTGATCCTGGGGAAATAGCTAACCTATTAGCTGACAGGTTTGGTGAAAAGTTCACTCCCCCCATCCTTACTAACATTCCACAAAGCATTTCCTCTACATCTCCCCCACCTTGCATCTCAGAAGTTCAAGTTATTAATGCTCTCTCTAAGGCCACAAACACAGCTTCTCTGAGACCAGATGGCATCCAAGATTGCATTGTAAATGGTCTAAAACATGAGTTAGCAACTCCATCAGGCACTCTCCTCAACCACAGTCTGACTATGGTTTTGTTCCTGCTGAATGGAAAATAGCAACCATCACCCCCCCTTCATAAAGGAGGTACAGTCACAGACCCTGGGAACTACAGACCCATAAACTTAACCAGCCTTAACTGAAAGGCCATGGAATGAATCATCATGGACCTTATAAATAAGGATATAGGTCATCTCCAAACCCTTGGTCCGAAATAGTTTGGTTTTGTCAAAGGTAGGTCATGCCTGTTAGACTTCTTTGAAAACATCACCACAGCCATAGATGAAGGCAAATCTGTACATACAGCCTACCTTGACTTAGCCAAGGCCTTCAACACAATCCCACATATGGACATCATTAATAAACTCTCCCAGTTGAATTTCAACCTTTATGTTGCCAGGTGGGTTGCTAACTGGCTCACTGACAGATCACACTCAGTCAAAGTTGGGACTTTACCTCAACCAGCAGAGCTGTCAACAGTGGAGTTCCGCAATGGTCAGTGCTGGTCCCCCTATTGTTTGGAATACACTTCCCAGAAGTTTAGGCCAAAACAGAGGACCTATGGCTGACTAAGTTTGGTAATGACTGCAAATTAGATGCACTCATTGAATCCCAAAACAATGTCAATATACCTCAAGAGGGACTTACACATAACATTGATTGGTGCCAAAGCCATGGACTCAGTGCTAATGTGACAATATGGGCAAATGCCAGCATACTGATTTATACTGGATGCTTGTGTTACAAATGTATTTGTGAGGTTTGCTTGTGTTAAAATGTATCAATAGTGCACCCTGCTGAAATGAAAAGAAATGTACATGTATTATTGCAACTGAATTAAATACACCATCTAGCTCACTTTAAGAAAAATAAGGGAAATGTATGTCATTTGTATATGAAACTGATTTGTACAGATGCTTGTGCTGAAAATGTATTTATGAGGTTTGCTTGTGTTAAAATGCATCAACAGTGCACCTGCTGAAATGAAAAGAAATGTACATGTATTATTGCAACTAAATTAAATACACCATCTAGCTTGCTTTAAGAAAAATAAGGGAAATGTAAATGAGCTGTTACACCATTAAAACGGCAACCCACAGTGCTGAATAGGACCAGAGATACTAGATCTGGAAAAAATCCTTTGTTCATTATCTCAGTAAAAAGAGGGGAAGCCATAGGCACTGCCATAAGCATTTAGATGTGCATTGTAGCTATGCTAAATTCCTGTCTCAGCTTCAAAGGGGAATACTGTGAGAACCTAGAGTCAGGTGACCAGATGAGGTCATTCTTCCAGCCCTCTTCTAAATTATATTTTAGATATTACAAAGAGAAATCTCATAGTATAGAGTATTCTGTTTGGAGAGCTCATGCATTTTAACTTGCCTTGCTCTATTAAGTAAGTAGAGAACAGTAAATTTTCCTAGATTCATTCAGGAAAATATAATGAAGTTTAGTTTAGATATTGTTTTTCTTTATTTTTCTGAGCCTGTCCATCAATGTTGTTTTACATATTTTCTCTGATTTGAACTCTGTGGTTTACTGTAAATATAGATTCATTATTTTCATGTTCTTTTATTATTTATTATTAAACAGGTTTAAAACATTTATTTTGACTGGTGCGTGTAGAAAGTATCTAACCTTTGATAGTACTTGTATGTATTTGGTGACACTGTGTGGGACACTCCAGAAATCTCACTGTCTTGGTCAACTACTACCCTTTGTATTAGTATTTACTATTAATATTACACAGTATAATTAGACACCCTTTGCTAAGGGCCTTATAGTAACTGATTGTGGAGTGTCTGGTGGCAGTGATAACTACCTTATAGTCTGGGCAGAAGGGAGCACAGCTTGTAAACCTGTGCCAGCCTTTCCCAGGTGTGTGTGTGTGTGTGTGTGTGTGTGTGTGTGTGTGTGTGTGTGTGTGTGTGTGTGTGTGTGTGTGTGC
Organism: Protopterus annectens; assembly: GCF_019279795.1. Lineage (NCBI taxonomy): Eukaryota > Metazoa > Chordata > Ceratodontiformes > Protopteridae > Protopterus > Protopterus annectens. The sequence goes on from NC_056733.1 coordinate 54,156,865, forward strand.
AAATCAAATCTCAAAGTGTATTTGTGTCAACTACCTGGGGCAGGGACGTGAAGCACTGGGTTTACAGAGAAGGTGCTGGAGGACTTGGCTTGGACACTTGGCTGAGGACCTAATCCTACAGCTCTACCAGTGGGGAGTCTATCAGGGACCTGGAGGGAGACAGACATATAGAAATCCAGACCCCAGGCTGAGTGTATTCCTTGTGTGATCTTAAGGGAAATTGTGCTTGATGCAGAGAGGTCTACATCTGTAAATACTGTGTGTACCCATTTGTATTCCAAGTGCGCATCTCTCTCCAGTGATGAAGATTCAGGCTCCTTGATTACTGGCCCAGTGTGAGGATGTCACATATTGTTGGCAGTAGTGGCCATCACATATTGGTAGCAGTGGTGGGCATCTCAGCTAAAAAAATTAATTATCATCCCCTTTGGTAAAAACAATATCCCTGCAGTCTCTCATATAAATAATAATACTCTAAGTAACAACTTAGTAGTGAGAGACTTAGGAATGTAAGTTGACAGTAGCCTAAACTTTGACCATTGTGTGTCTACTGTGGTAAGGAAGGCATTATACATTGCACACCTTGTAAACAAAGGCATTGCCTCAAAAGCAAATGAGGTCCTAACTCCCATGTACTTGACCCTCATCTGGACAATAATTGAGTACAATCCTCCCTTTGGTATGTACCTTACCAGGCACCTGCAGCAATTTGAGAAACCTCAGAGATTTCTAACCAGAAAATACAGGGTCTCCAGCACATGTCATACACTGACAGACTGAAGACACTGTCATTATATTCAGTAGCATTCAGACTACTTAAAAGAGACTTGTGCCTGGCTTACAGAGCAATATCATATCCAAACCTGATGGAAATGCTGCACATCTGCAAGTCAAATGGGACAAGGGTCACCCGCTCCAGGGACCTCAACCTGGCCTGTGACATAAATAGGACCTGCTGGTGAGACAGATATGTCTCTCAGAGGTTGCCACTCCTCTGGATCCCCTCTATGACCCTGTTTAAGTGTAGCATGGATGACTGGATGGGAAACTGTAAATTCTTGCCGGGAATTTCATGTATGACCCTCCTAAATATGGGCAGTAGTTGCTAACTAAGATATCGAGTTTAGGCAAGATCCTTTATATTGGGTTGCTCTGGCATTATATTGGGTACACATGGCTGGCTTACAAATACATTCAGGTGAATAGCCCAGTAACCACCTATGAACCGAAGATCCTTTGTCCCTAATTCTTTTATCAAGAGATGAAGAAGTATATCGGTTATAAAGAGACATGCTCTCCACATAATGTAGGAAAAGTAGAGAGAAGTGGCTGTTATTTATATTTTATTGCTTGTTGGCTTTCATGTTCCACCCCTTAACACCTTAAGTAGCACTGAACATGGTAGAAGAATGATGACATCACATATGCAGCCATGTTGTTTGCCGCATTCCCAGGGACTTTTGCAGTAATGCCAACAATGATCTAGCAACAGATAAAGTGATTACTGAGGGATTTGGAGAATCTGGTGGTTAAATGAAGAAGTGAAGCTACAGATGTGAAGTCTATAGACTACCATACTAAGGCCTCAATTTTAGGGCAGTGGTTCCCTATTACGCTGTCACAGACGCAGGTTGTCGAATGCATCTTTGTTGAACAGTAAAGTGTGAAAAGGAAAAATAGCGAAGCGGCGTTTCAATGAATTCTTTCCCTAGAATTCGTTTGGCCGCTTTCGCTACTTTGCCTTTTCAGCACTGTAGTGCGTTCTCAGAGTTGGTATATTTAAGTAGGGGGTGTGTGGGGGGCATAGCGATTGTTTTCCATTGAAAAATAATCGCTGTTCTGAAGTTTCGACATTGTACCCCTCTTTTGCTTACATGGGGTCGATTATCTGTCGTTCGCTCTTCTAAGCGTGCAATATGATAATATAGACCCTGGGCAGTTTGGGAAAAATTTGTAACAGGTAACACTGCTTATATCTAACCCCCCCCATCCCTGCCAGCCTGCTTTAAAGTCTTATACATTTCTGTAACTTATTTGTTAGCTTCAATGCAATGTAAAACTGCATGTGCAATGTGTCTGTCTGTATGACCTCTATTGTACAGAGAGAGAGAGTCAGCTGTTGAGCTGCAGTTAACTTTTGACATGCAGTCATTTTTACATGGCATGTAGTTAAGTTTAGTCTCTCAATGAACCAGATGTGTGAGAATGAGCAGTGTTGTGTCACAGTGCTGGTGCTGTAACTTGTCTGTCCTGCTGGGAAAATGCAATCAGCAATGAATACAGAATCCTGCACAACAGCAGACCGGGAATGACCAGAAATCTCACAGATTGCTTTCATTGTTTCTTAGGCTAGATAGTGCATTGTTCTGCATGCTCCTTGCATGATCCTTAGGTAAAGCTGGATAGCACGTTATTCTGTACTGCTTTGGCTTGCTGCGATCCATAGCTAAGTTTGGATAGCTCACCGTTCTGAATTACAATTCCTTGCTTTGATAATTGCCTAAGGTTGAATAACACATTGTACTGCACTCCATCAGCTTGCTCTCATCATAAGGAAAAATCAGAGAGCATCTCATTCTGTACTCTTATGGATTGCTCTGATCCTTGGTTAATGTTGGATAGCAAATTATTTTGTACTGCCACAGCTTGCTCACATTACCATTAGGTTACTCTGGACAGCATATTTGTTCAACATTTATCATTAAATACAGTCTATGTGTCAGCAATCTCTGAAACAAAACTCAAAAGACACTGAGTTGAGATACAAGGGACAACTCTAAAATAAGTACTGAAACATCTACACGTACATACATAAGCACATGAATATCTACATGTATATCCATTTGCATGTACATATAGCTATATCTATATCTGGAGTCACTTTATAAGCTCCAAATTCTGAAATCTCGAATTTCAGAATCTCTAGCCCATGTTGTTGTCTTTCGGCTTTTCCCGGTTAGGGGTCGCCACAGCGCAACTCCGGTCCGCTAATGATTGGCAGTAGATTTTTACGAACGTCGAGGTGCCAGCTCGACGTTCAACCTTCCACAAAGGCACACCCATTTACGCATGTCTTTCGAACGCCCGTCGAACCGCGGGGAGGACATGCAGACTCCACACAGAAGGCACTGCCCGCACTCCAGCCAAGAATCGAATGGGAGAACCTCTTGCTGTGAGGCAACAACGCTACTGCTGCACCACCAATCTCTAGTCCATAAAGTGGAAAATCCAAGTACTTGACACCACAAAACCGTGAAAGCCTAAATCCCGAAACCACAAAACCACGAAATTCAAACTCCCAACACTTTTAAGCACCAATACAACACACACGCACACAACTAAACAAGCAACACATACCTACCCTTATTATACGCAGGGGGGCAAGCCCCCCTGTGCCCCCCATGTGGGTGGCTGCACCCCACCCTCACACACACACCCCTACTTAAATATTCTAACTCCAAGGTCGCACTACATACACACACACACACACACACACACACACACACACACACACGAACTGCCACCACACGAACTACATTCCTCTCGCACACGCACATCACATTAACAACACACACTTACACACACTACAGCACCTACCCAACACCCTTAAACATAAATACTTACCTGAATCCATAAACACAGCGCAACACCAGAACCGCTAATTCAAAATCTTCTGTATTCGAGATTTTGAATTTCGCACTTCTGGGGTTGCGGTCTTCCAATCCTTACACTTTATGAGCTCAAGATTCTAAAATTCTGAAATTAAAGATTTCAGTATTTTGAGCTTATAAAGTGCTCCCCTATATCTATATATATATATATATATATATATATTTATATATATCTATATATATATATATATATATATATATATATATATATATATATATATATATATTTATATATATCTATATATATATATATATATATATATATATATATATATATATATATATATATAGGTTCACTTTATAATTTCGAAATACTGAAATATCAAATTTCATTATTTCGAAATCATAAAGTCAAAAACTGAAAATGGCTTATGGTATGTGGCGTGCAGTGTATCGTGTATGGATGTAGGTGCAATTGAAGGTAAGTGAGTGTTTTGTAAGGGTTTTGTGTTGGAGTTTGAGTGTATCTGAATGTGTGGATGTATGTATATGTGTGATGTTTGTGTGAGTGCGAGGGACTGTGAAATGTGTGGGTGTGTGTTTCCTTTTTGTGTCTGTTTGTGCAATCTCGGAGTTAGTATATATAAGTTGGGGGTGTGTGGTGGTACAGCCCCCCCCACATGGGCACATAGTGTAGGTTTGTTTGTGTTTTTCTGTTTGTGTGTGTTTTGTTTGTTGTAATATGGGTTGAACGATGTATGTGTTGTGTGGTGTATGGTTTGTATGTGTTTGTGATTGTGTGTTTCGCGATTGTGTGCTGTCGGGATTATGGACGTTCGACTTTATGATTTTGAAATACTGAAATTCGGTATTTCAGTATTTCAAAATTATAAAGTGAATCCATACATATATATATATATATATATATATATATATATATATATATATATATATATATATATATATATATATAGACATATGTAAATATAGACATATATAAAATATATATATTTGTTTTTATTTATTTATTTATTTTACATTTATTTTACATTTGTTGACCGGGTTAGTCCGACTGACAAGTAGCTCATTTTCAGTGGAGATCCAGTGGAGAAAAGCTCTTCAGTGAGTTACAATTTAAACAGCACATGCAGTAAAAAAAAACACAGTCAAGATTACATTACTATAAACATTGGATAAAAAATCTGATGTACATTTAAAAGTTTCATTGTATTAGTATATAGTCTACAGTGGTAGTAAAGTGATAATGAGGACAGCAATCCTTCACTGTGAGACTGATATTTTCAAAAAGAACAAAATAGATGTCTAAGATGGGTAATATAACACAGGATGCAACAATCTGAGGTATGTTGAAAGGTTATATACTGTTTGTTCAAAGTTTATGCTGGCAACAAAGAAGAGGTGAGAGAGTATCTGGAGATTAGTATTAGAGCAAGACTCAGTGAAATAGAGCTTATTTTGTATGGCATGAAATCAATAGATGAGAAGGAGAATTTAGAGAAAATAGATGTGGAGGGGAGATGAAAGATCGGAGGTAAAGTCTGGAGAAGGTAGGACAGAAGGTATGATTAGAGGAAAAGTGCAGGTAAAACATTTGGTAGGGTCAAAAGGGATGAGAAAGGTAAAGTAGTGGGAGGGTGTATCAATGAGGGACTGAGGAGAGAAGGAATTATTGGATGCAGGGTAAAAAGTGGTTCAGGGGGGATAAGTGCAATGGCAAGACCAGTTTTTCTTTAGGTAATCTCGTGTGACAGTTTTAAATTGCTTAGGGTGTTTAAGGGACCTAATTTCTGAGGGGAGTTGGTTCCAGGATGTGGCAGGTTTATAATTATAGAGGAGGGTCTTGGGTTTATAAATCTGTAGCAGGTCTTGGTTAGAGCTACATAGAGGCCTCATAGGTGAGTATTTGGATATAATAGAAGTAAGGCTGGGACAGAAGGAGGGCAGGTATAGTATTGAGTGAATAGTCTGGAGTTGATGTAGTAGGAACAAGTGGGGACATTCTATCCAGTTTAGTTGCTTAAGGGATAGGCAGTGGTGAGACTTATAGGTTTGGTTAGCAGTGAATCTGGCCACCTTATTGAAGGTAGTTTCTAGTTTGGTAAGGAGTGAGGTGTTCAGATTTGTGAGTATGTGACAGCTGTATAATAGAGTAGGAAGAAGAAATGCATGCGAGAGAGTTATTTTAGCGCTGTTTGTTAAGTATTTTTTATTGTGGTAATAGAGTCTTAGTTTCTGGTGTGTCTTTTTGAAACAATTGGTCACATGTAGATCGAACTTAAGTTGGTCATCTATTATGACTCCTAGCAGTTTTGTGTTAGGTTAGACTGTGATAGTTGTGTTGTTGCTAGATAGTATAGTAAAAGTAGATTTGAGATTGGAGAGGTTCTTGGGGCGAAAGAGTAATGCTTAGTTTTCTTAGGGTTGAGAATAAGTTTATTGTCACTGAGCCATGTCTCTGTGGTATTAAATGAAGTCTGGATAGTAGAGTGGAGGTCAGAGGGATTGTCAGCGATAGTGATAACAGTAGAGTCATCTGCATATTGTATAAGTGATGACTAGGGGCAAGAGGTATGTAGTAGATTAGTAAAAATGTTAAAGAGTAGTGGCCTGAAGATAGATCCTTGGTGGACTCCCATTTCCACTATGGGGGGAGGGGGTAGAGCAGAGAGCCATTTGACAGATTGCTGGCAATTTGAGAGGTACCTAGAAAACCAGGAGATGGTAGAAGAGAACTTGAGGTTTGATAGTTTAGCCAGGAGAAGAGGATGGGC